>NC_042619.1:91663930-91983409 GCF_901001135.1 Rhinatrema bivittatum
GAACCCCTTAGTGATCAATCTCCAGACATCTAATAATGTAACGTTCTCTGATTCTACAGTACTCCCCTCTACTTCATCACTTAATGCAGGAATTATTGAAGGGCAAGGAACCATAGGAATACTCTCTGTTTCCAGTTCCCCCAAAAAAGTATGACTCATCTGGACATTCCCCTCTCCAGCATTCCCATTTCTCAAAGGAGCTGGGATTGCTGAAGTGGGAGAATTTATGGAAACATTTACTACATCAGACTTACTAATATGTTGTTCTATAGCAGGTTGTAAGGGGGGGTTGTGAGGACCTGGGACTTAAGGATACCCCAAGGGGGGAATTCTCTTCCGTAAGTCCCTTAAACAGGACTCATCCCCATGTATTAGGTTAGCATCCATTGGTTCTTGCTTCGTTGACAAGGAGGGAACCGGGGAAGAAGTCCAAGTTTTTTATTTTCTTTTCCTTTCCACTTTTTACCCAGGGGCGCGCCCTTCGGCGTGCGGCTTTGGCTGCGTGCCGGCGGCTATGCGCTGCAGGGCCCTTACTTTTAAGGTGTCCTGAGGCTCCTGCTGATGATGTCACACGGGGGCCGTCTCTGGTGCCAGGCCTCTCCCTCTCCCTCGACCAGGAACAGGATCTATCTCTCTCTCAGTGCAAAGAGGTAAAAACTGGTCTCGAGGTCCCCCAGCCATGCAGGTCTCACTCTTCACTCCCTGACCTGTGTGCTGCAGGGCCCTTACTTTTAAGATGTCCAGGGGCTCCTGCTGACGATGTCACATGGGGGCCGTCTCTGGTGCCAGGCCACACCTTCTCCCTCAACCAGGAACAGGATCTCTCTCTCTCTTTCAGCGCAAAGAATTAACAGCTGGTCTCGAGGTCCTCCAGCCACTCAGGTCTCACTCTCCACTTTCCCGATTGGCAACATTTTTAATGGTGATTTACAGCCAGAGAGGATAACTTAAAAAATAAATGCATGAGGCAGCATTTATGCACAAATATGGTTGTGAGCAGATATACTCAATTATTTTATAATCCATGCATGTAATACATACACATTTTATAAAATATGAGTATTTCTACCCCACAACATACACATGGATGTAGGCTTATGTGCAAATACATGCAATGCATTGAAACCACGTATATCAACCCATTTAACGAGTGTACTTTTTCTACCTTTTTTAAAAATGTATGCATGTATATTTTACACATGAAAGTAAAGTAGGACTTACTGAGTCCTGATTTATGCATGAAAGTCAGCCAATTTTTTTAAAATGTGCATATAAATGAAATTTACCAGTTTACCAATTAGTCCACCAGTTCGCCCAGTTCTTCTCCAGGTCATTGAGAAATTTCTGGTTCTTCAGCTTGAACTCCCTCTAATTCACCCACATCTCCCTCTCAGCTAGTACTACACAATAAACATGTTTAATATCACATATGCAAAAATAAGCAAGTAAGGCTTAGCTTTATCACTTGAGAGAGAAATAACCTATCTACAAGGCCTTTGTAGTAGTTAACTATTTATATCTCTATAGGAGGCCCACCTAGTAACTCGAGGAGATCTTTAGGTAGTAGTGTAGGGGTTAGGGGCCACTTTTACATGCAGAGAGAGATGTATGGACAGAACTGTACACACTTGTGAAGATTTAATGTCCTTCAGAGTGAGGAAACTCACACAAAGATGAGATTTGTACAATGTTCTCTCAACCTAGCTTGATGTTACCCAGGTTGAGAGAACATTGTACAAATCTCATCTTTGTGTGAATTTCCTCACTCCGAAGGACATCAAATCTTCACAAGAGTGTACTGTTCTGTTCATATGTCTCACTCTGCATGTAAAAATGGCCCCTAACCCCCTACACTACTACTTAAACCTCACCTCGAGTTACTAGGCAGGCCTCCTATAGTAGCATAAATAGCTGCTTACTAGGGTGCCACCCCCAGAGGCTCTCTCTCTCTCTCTCTCTCTCTCTCCCTCTCCCCCCCCTCATCTCAGGCCCTTCCCCCATTCTCCTCCACTTCTCAGGCCCTTCTCCAGCCAAAAAATTGCAAATTGTATTATGGGCATATTGCCAACTTAACACAATTGAAAAAGGTGTAGTTATTTTCTGCATTAAAATTGTGTGTTATGGCTTTGCACTTTGCGAAGCCAGCCCACTTTTTTGGAAATCCTGCCTCGACTTCTCCCCAATCCCCCCCCTTTTAAAAATTTGCATCACACCATGCATTATGGGGCTTATCGCCTTAACGCATGAAAAAACACCATAATGCGATTTGATAAATTACCCTGTAAGTTAGCAAATGTATGCGTATATCTTTTAAAATAGTTATTTACATGCATAAATGTTGGCCCCACCCCAGAACACCCCTAGACCACCTCTTTTTTACATGCATATAAGGCAGTAGAAGAGGACCGGAAGGCTCATCTGCATACTGCTCCCAGCATCCCCCGGGAGAAGAGTCCGTGTCAGACATGCAGCTCCGTACCCATGAGATACCAATAAAGGCGACGACCTTGATAAGTATGAAATAAAAATTGCAGTGGGTCGGAAAAGCAGCGGACATGCAGCTCCGTACCCATGAGATACCAATAAAGGCGACGACCTTGATAAGTATGAAATAAAAATTGCAGTGGGTCGGAAAAGCAGCAGGGGAGAAGGGATTTTAAGAAAAATTCATTAAAAAAGCACATTAAAAAGACTATTTTCAGAAACATTTTGAACTTAATAAAAGAATAATAGACGGAGTTTAAGGAAAGGATAACTGCAAATCGGTTACCCTTATCGAAAAACCTCCGTACAAGACTACCACCAAACAGGGATTCCCTTGTATGTTTAAGTTGGTGTATTAATTGCATCAGTAGCATGGGATCTTCTTGGTTGTTGGGTAATTGCCAGGTTCTTGTGGCCTGGTTTGGCCTCTGTTGGAAACAGGATTCTGGGTATGATGGACCCTTGGTCTGACCCAGCATGGCAATTTCTTATGTTCTTATGCATACAAAAGTGAAAAAAGTATGTATTTTTTACTTTTATACAATGCAAAATATGCAAACACAGGCTATTTATGCACTTAAATGCTCATTTGTACACATATACATTTTTCAAAATTGACCTCATTGTGTAAGGCATTATCAGTTCTCAGAGTGAAGTTTTATATGCAGTGGGGTAGATTTTACAAATTTATAAAATCCGGGGTCGGCGCGCACAAGAGGGTACACATTTGTGCAACCTGCGCGCGCCGAGCCCGGCGCGTGCTGTCTGTTCCCTCCAAGGCCGCTCCGAAATCGGAGCGGCCTCGGAGGGAACTTTCCTTCTGCCTCCCCTCACCTTCCCCTCCTTTCCCCTACCTAACCCACACCCCCCCCCCCCTACCTTTGTTGGCAGATTTACGTAAATCTGCACGCGCCAGCGGGCTGCTGGCATGCCATCACCCGACCCGGGGGCTGGTTTGGAGGCCTCGACCACGCCCCCGAGCCCGCGCCATGCCCCCGGTCCCGCCCCGAACCGCCCCTGACCCCGGACACGCCCCCAGACACGCCCCCCCCCCACCCCTTTTACGAAGCCCCGGGACTTACACGCGTCCCGGGGCTATGCGCATGCTGACGGCCTTTGCAAAATAGGCACGCGAGTAAATTCGGCCGGATTTACGCGCGCAGGGCTTTTAAAATCCGGCCCAGTATATGCTGATAACATTCAGATCATTTTTCATTGTAGTAGTGATAGAAAGTTACCAGCTGAAGCCTTGTCTAATTATTTTGCGGTGATTAAGGAATAGATGGCAGAAAATGGTTTTATTTTAAACCCCCAAAAGACAATGGGTAGGATGAGTTACTCCCCCTCAGGAGACCCTAAGAGTTTCAATCAGAAGGGTTATCACTGCCTCTTAAAACAGAAGTATGTTGTCGATTCTAGGTTAGCATTCAAATCCCAAATAAAAGCTACAAACTCTTCTTTTTATAAATTACATTTATTAAGGTTTTTAAAAGATTTGATTCCTAGAACAGACTTTAGAACTGTGGTCAAGCATTATATAATCAAGAGCCATTTTCAGTTATCAGTAAGCCCTGGGAGATGCTCCTCCCACTTCAGAGGTTTTATAGCAGCACTCTGTCAAGTTCTCTGGGGGAGGTATAAATTTGCAGTTCAGGAGGAGGATTAGATTTTACCTAGGTGGATTTTGGGCCTACTCTTGGGACTCTGGCCCTCTCGGTTGACAGACTACGAGTAAGGTTGGGGATTTCCCTGCCTATCCACTCCCTGGTGGGTAAAGGTTTCCTCACAGCAATTTTTTTGGAATTTTGGGCTTTAGCATATTAGGACACCTGTGCTTTTCCTAGATTCAGGGAACGGGGAACCCTGCGTTTGGGATTTTGAAACTGCACCACCTTGGAGGGAAAACCTGCCCTCCAAGGTGGTGACCCGTTGCAGAGAGGCAGTTCTGGTGTTACTTCTTTTTGGGGGACCAGAAGGAATTGTTTTCTGAAGATCTGGGAGGAAGTGTTTTTCTATCCCTCTTCCTACTCAACTAAGGACCCGTGAAGATACAGTTCCAGCTTGGATCCCTCCCAAAAGGGATCCTCATAGTATTAAAAGGAAAGATCTACTAACTATAAAAGGCTTTTTTAAATTATTGAAGACACGCATCAGGAGTCTTCAACCCTGGGGGGAGAGGGAATTTACGGTACTCTCTGTGCATGGACAAGATTTTGCCCATCTTTGGAAGGGGTATTCCCAACCACCTTAGGGCTTCCCTGCCTAATGGGGTCACCACTTTACTTAATCCAGGAGAGTGGATGGATCCCTAGTCTGCTTGAAAGATTCCTGCTGCACAGATAGAGGTAAAGAGAGAGAGACTGCGGTGCTGGAAACATATTTATTGTGGCATTTGCAACTGTTTATTCAGTAAAGACTTTAATTTTGAACACTAACCCAGTGCTTCCAGTAAATTTATTAGGGCACACAACAAACTAGGGATGTGCAGCAGGGTCGGATTCTTCCCATTCGGTATTCGGATTCGTCAGGACCCAAATCCGTTGCATCCATTCTCAGGGGACCCCGATCCGTTCATTAGTTACATATGTATTCGTTTCCCAAAAAAAACCCCCCATCCCAACCCTTTAAATTTAATTTACTACACCCCCCCCCCACCCTCCTGATCCCAAGACTTGCCAAAAGTCCCTGGTGCGGCACCATTTTGAATACCGGCAGCCTACGGCCCGAGTGCAGGAGATCGCTCCAGGACCCCCGCTGGACCACCAGGGACTTTTGGCAAGTCTTGGGGGGGTCAGGAGGGTGGGGGTTTATTTGCAATATGTTTTGTGACCCCCACGAATACAACGAATATGGCATATACATTGCGGATTGCCAATACATTGCAAACGAATGCACACCCCTACAACAAACACACAGGCTATCCTGTAAAGTGCAGCCGTGTTTACCCTGCTCCTAAGCCGCTTTTTACTCCGTTTTCGGCCGCGTTAGCCCTTCCTGCGATCCCGAATCCCCTTTAACCTACTCCTACCGTGTCCTAAATTCCCCAGGCAACCCCTTCCGCCTGCGGCATGTATATTGCATGCAAACGAGCGAATTAGCTCGATATTGCATGCAAACGAGCGAATTAGCTATTCCCTAGCATCCCATAACCCGCGCCCCGACTATCGCTATCTTTCCGCGCCGTTTTGTCGCGCGTTTAACTTGCAAACTTACCGCCTACCCTGACCAAGGCGGTAGAGGCATGGGTAAGGGTAGGTGGAAAGCTTTCCCCCAGCCCCCGCTCACCTGCCCCCGCCGCGATCATGGGTGCTGGTCTCCGTGGCAGCCCCAGTCCTCTCCCCTGCTCCCGAAGCCCAAAAAAAAAAAAGCGAAAAAAAATGTTGCAGCCCCCCTCCAATGTCCGGACTGGGGCTGCCACGGAGACTGCAACGGCAAAGCAAAAAAAACGGCGAAGCAAAAAAAAACCAAAAGCAATTTTGGTTTTTTTTTGCTTCGCCGCTGTGTCCCCCCTCCTCTCGGAGCAGGGCGCGAAAAGCAGCCTTGCTCCGGGAGAAGGAGGGACACAGCGGCGAAGCAAAAAAAAAACCAAAAGCAATTTTGGTTGTTTTTTTTCAAAAGCGACAATTTTGTTTTTTTTCCAAAAGCGACTTACTTTTGGGATCTGTCAAGATCCCAAAAGTAAGTCACTTTTGGACGCCTGCAAAACTTACTATTCTGAAGCCATCAGCAGGAAGACATTGCGATCGTAGCTCCTCCCGACGAAGACAAAGATGGCCGCCTGCACGGGGGAAAGCGTGCAATTGGCCGCTGAAGACGTGACCACGTGACGTCACGTCTTCAGCGGCCAATTGCATGCTTTCCCCGTGCAGGCGGCCATCTTCGTCGGGAGGAGCTACGGGCAGCCACGATGGTGTTCCTGTTGATGTCTGCAAAAAAGTAAGTCGCTTTTGGGGTTTTTTTTCGCTTCGCCGCTCAGTGTCTCTTCTTCCCCCTCCCGGAGCAAGGCTGCTTTTCGCACCCTGCTCCGGGAGGGGGGAGAAGAGACACTGAGCGGCGAAGCAACTTACTTTTAGCTTTTGGTGTTTTTTTTTTTTTCGCTTCGCCGCTCAGTGTCTCTTCTCCCCCCTCCCGGAGCAAGGCTGCTTTTCGCGCCCTGCTCCGGGAGGGGGGAGAAGAGACACTGAGCGGCGAAGCAACTTACTTTTAACTGGCAGTCCCGACTTCCTGGTATCTGTCATTTCAAATGACATTTGAAATGACAGATACCAGCGTGGCGTGAAGCCTTAGGCCCGCGCACCCAGGATACTGTATAGGCGCTCTATCCAGTAAAATGGGTTGCGCGGGCCTAACACTTCACGGGCACTTATTAGCCGCGGCTTACATTTGCATGCAATTAGAGTTCAGGATCGAGCGGTAGGTGAGCTGCACTGTGCGGGCGGTAACCGCGGGTGCCGCAGGCACTAACGCAGCTCTTCCTACCGCTCGGTACTGGATAGGCCTGATAGTGAAGAGAAATTATCCCTCTCCTAGGGACAACCAGAAGGAAGTTAGTCACCCCTGCACTGGGCCCTGAAAGTTAACCCTTCCCCCCCCCCCCCCAAAAAAAAAAGAATCTACACCCTGGGGAAGGAGTTAGATAGAAGAGCTAGCCAAGGTTCCTGCCCAAAGATCTTACAATTTTCTAAGAGACCGATCAGAAGTGCATACAAGAACATGCTACACACCGAGCCGGCTAAAACCTCACTGAGGAAATGCGCCCTTTCCACTGCGGGTCCCCCACTTTGGAACTCGCTCCCTCCGGACCTCCACCAAGAACCTTGCCTTTTGACATTCAAAAAGAAGCTAAAGACCTGGCTATTCACCCAAGCGTTCCCGGAGAGCTAAGACCCGATGAATCGATAGACTTTATAGACTCCGGTCCATCTATCCCACTGTACATATGTTTTGAGTTTGTTCTTTATTTTAGCTAATTCATGTTTTTGATTGTAGTCCATTTGTCTCCCTGTAAGTTCTTTTCAACTTGTTCCAATGTATTCCACCCTAGAGGCGACATTTCAGTTCCATGTAAACCGGTGCGATATGTATTGTATACAGGAACATCGGTATATAAAAATTAAAAATAAATAAACAATAAATAAATAAATAAATAAATAAATAATGGCCCCCACCCATGCAGGACAGCATCATGGGGTGGGGGTTACAATTAGTTTTAACAACTTTAGATTACTGTAACATATTATATTTAGAGGCACCAAAAAAAACTAACTCGGGTCTTGTAGTTTATTCTGAATGCTGCTGCAAGGATCTAGTATAAGTGATAGTATCTCTCCAAGCCTTAAATAGCTTCATTGGTTGCTGGTCTCAGCCAGACAGTTTCAAAATGTACACCTTGGTTCATAAGATCAGATATACTGAAGACTTTCTTATCTTTCTAAGTTATTGACTCATTATGTCCCTAATAGACCCATGCAGTCAACAGCAGCAAATTTGTTCAGAGTACCTTCTGTGAGAGAGATGAAACTGTAAGAGTCATGGTCAAGAGGTTTTGTAACAGCAGCCCTGTTTTTATGGAATGTTTTGCCACAGAAATTTCATAATGAAATTATTACTTCTCTGTTGACGAGCAGTGCTGAATTAGCTATGACACATGGGTGATGTCATCCACCCTCGCCGCTGTATGGATCCTTCTCTCTTAGTTTATTAAAATGTTGCTCTGCTCAGGCATTGTCTCGTGAGCCCCCTCAGTCTTTTTTTCATCTGAGCATCCGTATTGACCTGTACCCTATCTCTGTTTTTCTTTCATTGACATCTTAATTTTTCTTACGTTTTTCTATTCTTACATTGCTTCACTGCTTTGACAGCCCCCCCCCCCCCCCCAGCAGCATTTTTTAGAGCTAAAATTAAAAAAAAAAATTCTTCATGGAAAATGTCTGGCACTAAGAAGCCCACCATCAGTGGCTTCAAGTATTACATGTGTAGTGGACACTACCTGTCACACTACCAATAGGTCCTGGGTGTTAAGTTCAGCTAATTAGTGGACGATGTTCATGGGAGAGGTTCAATTCAAATACAGCCCCTCCTTCTGCGGGGTCTGGAATAGCTGACCCCTGGGTAGGATCATATGGCGGTGCTCTGGCTACAGATGGAGAGGCAGTCCCTTTAGGTTGCAAAAGAGTTCAAAGGCAGATAGGAGCTCATTCTTTGTTGTTTTACAGGTCCGGTCAGAGGAGCCAAGCAGGCCCTGTTTGATGGTCCTGACAGGGTCGGGAGAGCTCTTTCCTTTCCAGTCCACTCACTATCTGGTTTGTATTTTTCCCTCTGGGTACATTTTTTGGGATTTAACTTTTTAAGTGGTAGGAGCCTTGCTAGAGTGTGTGCATCTTCTGGGCCAAGGGAATGGGGAACCCTGGGTCTGGGACTGTGCAGGTTAGGGAAGACCTGCCCTCCGATACCCTCCACAAGGAAGAGAGTGCCAGTGACTTGCCACAGCGGCATTCAAACACTGCACGGAGCGGCAGTAGCCACAGCGGCATTCAAACACTGCAAGGAGCGGCAGTAGCCACAGAGGCGTTCACGGAGCGGGATGCCAGTGGCCAGTAGTTGGTGTTCCACCTTCACGGAGCGGAAGGATGGAGGGCTGCTATTTCCAAAAAAAAACAAAACAAAAAAATAAAAACAGGGGTGGGTAAGAGTATGGGGCAAGGGGGTGGCCTGCTTGTTGCAGCGGTTGCTACCCCCAATTGAGCTGGATGTCACTTGGATGCAGATTCAAAGCTGCTCTCTAAATTGGGTGGAGGGGAATTAGGGCTGGAGGGTACTGGAAGCCAATAGTAACAGGTGGGAGAGAGAAAAAGGGAAAAAAAATGGATAAAGTGCGTAGCTTGCTGGGCAGACTTGATGGGCCATTTGGTCTTCTTCTGCCGTCATTTCTATGTTTCTATGTTTCTATGTAAGGATACACTCCGGTGGAATCTTCCGTTTTTTTGGAAGATTTGGTTTTCAAGATCCAGGAGGAAGTTCTGACTGTCCTTCCTTCCTGCCTGAAGCACAGAGAGTCCTTCTTCAGGAAAGCCTTCCCATCAGGGATCACATCAGAAAGAGAAAAGGACCGCATCAGAAAAACAAAGAAAGAAATCAACTAACTGTGAGTAAAGGCAAAAGCTAACAACTTTGAAGACACCCATCTGATACTTTCAACCCCTGGGAAGAGAGAGAGTTTACCTCTCTGTGCTGAGACTGTAACTGAATCCTTGCCAGTTGGAGAGGTGCTCTGCCCATCTAAAGGACAACCTACCCACCTGGGAACTCTATTTTTCCAAAGCCTTGGAGAGTAGAAGTTCCCCTGGCTCTGGCAGCCAATATTACTACACAGATTGAGGAGGATTCTGTAAAAAAAAACAAATCATATTCTGTGCTGCTGTGGATTAGTGTTGTGCCACTTTCACTTATTTGCAACAGTAAAGATTTATTTGGACACCAACACAGTGACTCCAGTGATTTTATTTGGTACCTCCAGCACACACTGGGACATACAAGTATCCCTTTCCCCACAGCAAGAGCACGGATACACTGGAGCCATCCTTAGCACTTGGGTCCCTGGGAGTAATCTTCTCCCCACTCAGATCCAAGGCCTGAAAAGAAGAGACGGTGCAAAGCTAGCCTGGGAAGGTACCAGCCCCAAAAAGTAACAATATTTTTATGGCCCCATCAAGTAGCAACCTGTACCCGGGGATAGGGTTACATATGTGTGGTAGAAAAATGTTCATTACAGACGGACATGATATTTGTTACCAGGGCCTAGGACCATACAATGACCAGTCAAACTGCTATCAGTGTGGCTTGATGACTCTGTGCTTGGAAGATGGAGGAATTCTGTAAGTTTCTAAAGAGTCTCCGGTGATCCTCGACCTGGAGCAGAGCTTCTTCGGACTCCCCAAGTGCAGAGGTGATCAGGAACTTTTCAAGCAAGCCTCTCCCATTGTTGGAGCAAGACTGGGGCTCTTCCACCTCATCAGGGTTGAGCAAGTACAAATAACTATAGTTATAACTACTTAAAGGATTTAATTCTTTAAACTAAATTAAACTTACAAAATTGCTTTATTGTACTTAAATCCAAAGAAATTAAAAAATAATCAAAAATCACATTTATGAATAGTATACACACATTTATAAAAATACAAAAATGTTCAAAACGTTTTTACAGTAATAATATCAAAACCATCAAACTCACTGTCATTCACATCCATTCATATTCATTTTTTAAAACATATCCAACTTGTGACATAGCTAAGCACTACATGTTGTCTTTATACAATTCCTTAAATATCATTTGTTGAACCTCACAACGGGCCCTGCTGCTTTGCCAAATTGGCTTCTTCAGGGGGATTGATGTATTTCTCCCTACAGCCTGAAAACTATCGATTATTCACAGTTTTTGAACCTAAAAGAAATTTCAGTTTATCTTTGGAATGTGTAGTTAGTCACTTCATGATGTCTAACTGGTTCTCTGAATCCAGTGTACTTCATCAATTAGTTAAAGATACCTTCTCCATCATCCCTCAAGATGTACAATTACTATATTAAACCAATCGTTAATAATTTAATGCCCTGAAAACTGTTAACATCTCACATCAAATTCAAGGATACAACCAACTGGAGAGTCTACCCCCGCATATTCACAAAAACCGTGATATTTAAGGAATTGTATAAAGACAACCACTTAGTGTTTAACTATGTCACAAATTGGATGTTTGTAAAAAATGAGCATGAATGGGTGTGAGTGGCAGTGAGTTTGATTGTTTTGATATTGTTAAATTTTTTGTACATTTTTATAAATATGTGCATACTATTGATAAATGTGATTTTTTAAAATTATTTTTGAAGTTCCTTGGATTTTTAAGTACAGTAAAGCAATTTTGTATATTTAGTTTATAGCATTAAATTCTTTAAGTAGTTATAACTATTAATATTATTAGGATTTAAATGTAAACTCTGTTTTATAATTGTGCCAAGCATAAATATCACTATTCTTTCAGGCATTGATAAGCCCTTCAAGTATGCCACGGGGCTCAAGGCCTACAAAAAGTAAGAAGCGCTATTCCTCTGAGCCACAGGCACAACCAGCAGTGAAAAAGCACTTCGTCTCGGTGCCAGTGATGTACCACTCTCCACTGCATCAAGATCTGGTGCTGTCATTGCATCAAGCCTTGGAACTGCCAACACATCAGGACTCAGCATCACCAATGCATTGGGCCTTGGCACTGTCAATACATCAACTCAAGGGCAGTTGATGCATTGAGCCTCAACTCCATTGATGCTTCATCACTTGGCACCTCAGGCCAATGGTCTGAGGTGCCAAGGGCCAACGGTCTGAGGTGCCAATGGTCAGGCCCCTTCACCTCAGGCCAACGGTCTGCATAATCAACACACCAAGCCTTGATGCTACTAATGTAGCTATTCATCAGCTCACTGAGAATGCCTGGAACTGAGGAAGATACACTCAACTTACCTGTATTTCAAGGGCAATGTTCCCATTGAAGCTCCTGGAGCAAGGCCTACATCTGATCATGCCGGATGTCATCTGTTCCATGCTGCCATTAATTTCTAAACAGCCTCCTGGACAAATTTTACAAAGTCCAGAGGATGTATAAGAGGGCTCCATCTTGGTCTCTGAGGAGGATGTTCCAATCCCAATTTCCTGGTCAAAGGACACAGAAATGCTTGGACCATTTGGCAGAGTTGGTGAAGACCTTGTTTTACATCTTTGGCAGCTAATAGGGTTGCCAACTGGCTCCAGATTTTCAGGGCAAGTTGATCCAACCTTGGTTTTACTCCATTGCATAATGGGACTTATTCTGATTTCCCTATTGCATTCCATAAGAAAATCAAGACTGTAAGTACTTGCATGCAGGGGAGTAAAATCAGGATAGATCAGCCTTTCCTGAAAATCTGGGGCCAGATGGCAACCCTAGCGGCTAAGGACAAAGAGGGAAAAGTCTTCAACTTCTCCTTTCCAGAATATTGAACTTGCGCCCTCAAGAAGGAATTCCTTGCAGCACTGTTCTAGGGGTAGTCTATCGAAACCCCCACAAGGCGATTCGAGTCCTCACTCCTTTTTTGCAGTGGCATCCAGCCAGACAGAAGATATATACCAGGAATACTCCCCTCCAAGGCAAACAAGGACTCTTTCTCAGTTGCCTACATCGTCATTGGGGTCCTTGATCAGTTTCTTTTCTTTCAGAACCGAGGAAGGCTCAATGAGAATACCCTCTGACCCTTTACCTGAGCCTCCAGAACATTTGTCTCCACCTGTGATCCTCTCTTATTCCAGGTTCCTGGATAAGTTGGGTAAGGCACTAGGAGCTGATGTCCATAAGCACAAAGATCTTCCACTTTCTCCAGATACTAGACACCTTGGCGGAGCTGGCAACCATTCTGATTCATTCGATCCTGCAAGAATTACAGACAATAATTTGAGAGAATCTGATTTTGTGCATGCCAGTACCAGGAAATTAGATCTAAAGTCCAGAAAATACATGGTGCAATACTTACATGCTTGCATTCAAAAACTGAAGCTGTTCCTTTCTCCTGTGGTCAGAAACTCTGCATACCTACAACTGCTTCTAGACACGGAAGAGTGTATACACCATCTTATTCCATCAGTTTTAGAAACATTGTACACAACAGCTCACTCCTCCTCAGCCTCCATTGGAACACACCAAATGGCTTGGTTAAGGGCCAGCAGTTTGTAAGACAGTGTCCACAGTAAGCTAGCGGATGTTCCCTGCATTGGAGATCATCTCTTCTGAGACAAACTCAGAGAAACAGTTGCTCAAATCAAATAACATTTAGTAATCTAGCCACTCTGAACCAGCTCTGAACAACAATCAACCTCAAGGGGGCTTTACTTCACTTTTAAGAGATCATACTTTAGAGACATCTCTTCCGGATATAGCAGCGGTACCATACTCCTGTCCTACTCCCACAACAGCAGCAACTTCTGGCTTGAAGTTGACAGTGCGAAAGGCACCAACCAAAAGCAACACAGCGGGTCCAGCCAAAACAAAGACCAATCTTCAAACCTAGAATTCATCCTATCCGATAGGCAGGAGAATTTGTCTGTACCTGGAAGAATGGTGCACGATCACCAAAGATCTCTGGGTGCTCAAGATTGTAGAATCTGGTTACCACTTGTGTTTCTCCTGACCTCCCATACTTCTCCAGCCTTCAATTTGGATCTGTCTCACTCAGGACAGCTCCACCTGGAGGTGAAGTCACTCCTCAGACAATGGCAAATAAATCCTGTTCTGCCCAGTCAACATGGCCAGGGGTTCTATTTTCACTATTTTCTTATCCCCAAGAAATCCGAGGGATGGAGACCTATCCTGGATTTAAGAATTCTGAACAAAATCTACCGCAGGAGAAATTCAAGATGAACTCCTTCCATTCTATTCTGCCTTTCATCCAAGTGGGGGAGTGGATCTGTGCCCTGGATTTGAAAGACAACTATACCCACCTACCCATCCTTACCCCCCACTGGCATTATCTATGCTTTGTGGTGGAATCCTCCCACTGTCAGTACTGAGTGCTCATCTTTGGCCTCTCAGCAGCATTGAGGGTAGTAGCTGTGCATCTCCGTTGCCAGGGCATCTGTATTTTCCTTTACCTGGGCAACTGGCTATAATGGCAATTTCCCAGGCAGTAGTGTTGACCTCCCTGGTAGGGGTGTGCATTCGTTTTGAACTTAAATGGAAAACGCAACTTATTTATTTTTTTAACTTAAAAAAATGATGAGGCGAAAACGATCGGATTTCCAACTTATTCAACATAGCTATGTTGAATACGTTGGAAATCGCGATTGTTGATCTAAATAAAAATTTAAACCCCTCACCCTCCTTAATCCCCCCCCCCAAGACTTACCAAAACTCCCCAAGCTGGCCAAAAGTTCCGTGAGGGTCCCGGGAGCAGACCCGAGGGGAATCACGTGACGTCCGCGTCACTCCGTCGTGACGCCGACGTCACGTGGTCCATCGCGGTTCCGCTCCCGGAACCCTCGTTGGGCCCAAAAGGAACTTTTGGCCAGCTTGGGGGGGCCTCCTGACCCCCCCAAGCTGGCCAAAAGTTCAGTTTGTTCAAAACGAGGGCTCCGGGAGCGAAATCCCGGTGGACCACGTGACGGCCGCGTCATCGACGTGACGCGGCCGTCACGTGGTCCACCGGGGGGCCAGCTTGGGGGGTCAGGAGGCCCCCCCAAGCTGGCCAAAAGTGCCTTTTGGGCCCAACGAGGGGTCCGGGAGCAGAACCGCGATGGACCACGTGACGTCGGCGTCACGACGGAGTGACGCGGACGTCACGTGATTCCCCTCGGGTCCGCTCCCGGACCCCTCGTTGGGCCCAAAAGGCACTTTTGGCCAGCTTGGGGGGGCCTCCTGACCCCCCCAAGCTGGCCAAAAGTTCAGTTGTTCAAAACGAGGGCTCCGGGAGCGGAACCCCGGTGGACCACGTGACGGCCGCGTCATCGACGTGACGCGGACGTCACGTGCTCCTCGCAAAACCACTGGGAGGAATGGCTTCCTGACTCCCCGCTGGACCACCAGGGAATTTTGGTAAGTTTTGGGGGGGATTAAGGAGGGTGAGGGGTTTAAATTTTTATTTAAATTTTTATTTGCACATATGGACATAGACTCAACTTATGGAATTCTCCATATGTCCATATTGACCGCAAATGAGCCCCCCATTCGACTTATGGACTTATGAACATAAACTTTCGGGCTGCACATCCCTACTCCCTGGAGAAAACAATTCAATTCCTACAATTCCTATGATTTTTAGTGAATTTCGATAAATCAACCTTCATTCCATCTAAGAAAATCAAATTAATTGGGGTTGGATAGACGCTCTGCAGGAGAGAGTGTTTCTTCTGACAGATCAAGTTAATCTTCTCAGATCCCTGGCTCATCATGTGTTGGTCATAGAACAGACAATAATGAAGGAAGTGCTAGCAGTTGCTCTGGACTATATGGTGATGGCAGTTCACATAGTTTTGCTAAACTTTCTCCACATGAGAATCCTGCAATGGGGCTTCCACTCCCAACGGGACCAGTTAACTCAACCCTTGACAATGTTAGTGATGAAGCAACAACCCCACTGGTGGCTGGATCCCTACATCTTACATGAAGGGGTGCCGCTATGTCTAGTGCCTCATCAGGTGACATTAGCAACAGCTGCTTTCACCAAGGGATAGGAAATCCACACGAGGACTTGGTCATCGGTAGGAAGGCAGTTTCACATCATTCTGCTGGAACTTCAAGCAATCAGACATGCCTTAAGTGCTTTCTTGCATTTCCTCAAAGGAAAGAGAATTCTCATTCAAATCGACAACCAGGTAGCCATGTTTTATGTCAACAAACAGAGGCACAGGGACATGGACTCTCTGTCATTTTTATGGTGTTTCAAATAATCCATGAATGAATCACTCATCATTGATAGCTCTGTTAGTTCTGTTGATTTATTGCTAGATTGTCCATTGCCATTGTTCTGGGGATGCTAGAATAGAAAGAACAGAAGGACAAGAGAAAGAAGGCAGGTTCAGGGGCAGTGGTGGCACATTTATTCGAATAAGGAGAGGGTCAGATGTCTCAATTTACTCTGGTTCTCAAGTGTCCAATCCTGGCCTGTGGAAACATTGGCAATTCCGGTGGTATGGAGGGTGTGGAGAAGGAAAGGACCTATGGGCCCGTACCTCAGATCTTTAAAGTACCTAGCAATGCTCCTGGTCTGGACAATCTATCAAAGAGTGACATTAATTTGGACAAGCAGTTTTGTGTAGCCTGTTCACCCAGTAGTATATCTTATTTATTTATTTAATTAATTCTTTTTCTATACCAACATTCATGACGCATATCATATTGGTTCACATCGAACAGGGGTATTGAAAATTTTAACATTAACTGTAGCAAGTGTGCTACTGATAGAGATGAGAGAAGAGATAAGTTACACTGAACAAGGGTTACTGGAACTTGGATGATGGAAAGTGAATAAAGGAGAGAGGAACAGTTGAATAATATATTATATAACAAATGTAACATAACAGATTATATAGCACAATTACTATAAAGTATCAGGTGACAGTTGATAAATAAATTATATAGCAAGTATATCATATATATATGAGGTTTAGATATATATATATAGCATAAATATCTGCTGCATGATTGGCGACTTGAAGGTGGGTGGGGATGCTGAAATTAACATAGATTGGAAGGTATAGTCTAAAGTAGTGGGGGGAGAGGTATGGGAATGGGGTAAGCAGAAGGACTGAGGGTGGGAGAAGGGGGAAGGGTTAAGGGTTAAGGAAAGGCTTGTTTGAACAACCAGGTCTTTAGTTTGTTTTTTAAAGGTCAGGGAGGCCTGGCATTCCATAGAGATGGCCCAGCTGCGGAGAAGGCATGTTCCCTGGTAGACGTGTGAAGAATGAGTTTGGGGGGGGGGGGGGAGCGTGGAGGATTCTTTTATAGGCAGCTCTAACCGGTCTTTTTGAAGTGTGGAGGTGTAGTGGGTCTTTTAGCTCGAGAGAGTGCTGATTGTGGATGGTCTTATGAATAATAGTGAGGGTCTTATGTAGGATTCTAAAGCTGATCGGGAGCCAATGGAGATTCTTGAGGATGGGCGTGATGTGGTCTTTTCGGCTGGAATTGGTTAGTATTCTGGCGGCAGCATTTTGGAGCATCTGTAAGGGTTTAGTGGTGGTTGCGGGGAGGCCTAGAAGAAGAGAGTTGCAGTAGTCAATTTTTGAGAAAAGGGTAGCTTGGAGGACCGTGCGGAAATCATAGAAGTGGAGGAGTATCTGCAATAGCACCAGGCTCATGTGCGACAAGTCCTGCAGTGTCTCAGAGAGAACAAACTGTTCGCCAAATTAGAAAAATGTGTATTTCACAAGGACAAGTTACAATTCCTAGGTTATATCATTTCCAACAAAGGATTATCCATGGACCCAGACAAACTCAAAGCCATTCTGAAATGGCCCCAACCCGTAGGGTTGAAAGCCTTACAAAGATTTCTGGGGTTCTCCAATTATTATAGACAATTCATTCCGAATTTCTCCTCTTTAGTGGCTCCCCTTACTGCTCTCACTAAAAAAGGAGCCTCAATACAGAAGTGGCCGGAGGAGGCCGTCAAGGCCTTTCTGCGATTAAAGGAGGAATTCACCAAGGACTTCACCAAACCTTTTATCCTTGAGGTGGACGCCTCTGCAGTAGGTGTGAGTGCAGTTCTCCTACAAATGGCAGACGAGGACAATTTGGTGACATGCGCCTTCTTTTCGAAGAAATTTTCTTCTGCGGAGAAAAATTATACCATCGGAGATCGGGAACTTTTAGCGATAAAATTGGCCTTTGAGGAATGGCATCAAATCTTAGAAGGTGCCCGACATACTGTTATAGTTTACACGGATCATAAAAATCTGGAATAACTGGCGAAAGCCCAGCGATTGAATCCTCGGCAAGCACGATGGGCACTTTTTTTAGCAGGTTCAATTTTGTTCTGCATTTCCGACCTGCTCAGAAGAACGTTCGGGCAGATGCTCTCTCGAGAAGCTTTGATCTTGATGACATACCGGACCCTCCCCGATACATAATAGATCCGGCTCAAATACAGCTGGCTGCCACCTTCACGGTTCCTATTGGGAAAACTGTGGTTCCCAAACGATTAAGACTAAACGTTCTTCGCTGGGCACATGACGCGCAATTAGCGGGGTACGCGGGAATTTCTCATACCAAGGAGCTAGTTTACAGACATTATTGGTGGCCCTGGTGGGAAAAAGATATTAAGGATTATATGGATTCCTGTCCAGTGTGTGCAGCTCAGAAGACTCCTCGACGGAAACCCCTTGGGTTATTACAACCACTACCTGTCCCCACCTCACCGTGGTCTCATATTGCCACCGATTTTATCACGGACCTTCCGACTTCGGACAATATTACTGTCATCTGGGTGGTAGTGGACCGTTTCTCCAGAATGGCTCATTTTATTCCCCTGCCGGGATTACCCTCTGCATCAGAGTTAGCCCACCTCTTTCTTCATCATATTTTTCGTTTTCACGGCTTACCGCTCAGCATTGTTTCAGATAGAGGGGTGCAATTTACAGCTCAATTCTGGAAGGAGCTATGCAAACTTCTATGAATTAAACTTGAATTTTCCTCAGCTTATCATCCCCAGTCCAATGGACTCACGGAACGGACGAATCAATCCCTAAAGGCCTTTCTTCGATCATATGTCAATCAACGACAAGATAACTGGGCTTCCCTGTTGGCCTGGGCAGAGATTTGTCATAATAATCATTTGAGTCAAACTACGGGGAAGTCTCCTTTTTTTGTAGTCTTTGGAAGACATCCACATCTCCCTTTGCCTATTAACGCCTCTTCGAATTGTCCCGCTGTCAACACAACCATTGCTTCTATGACCAGGTTGTGGGCAGAGACACGGGCTTTACTTTTAAAGAATGCCTCTAGAATGAAAGCTCAAGCAGATAAGAGAAGATATCCTGCTCCTCAACTCCAAGTTGGAGCTCTCGTCTGGTTGAGCACGCACAATCTTCGATTAGGTATGCCCTCGTTAAAATTTGCCCCTCGCTTCATTGGTCCCTTCTCTATTGAGAAACAGATTAATGCAGTCACTTATAGACTGTTTTTACCATCCTCCTTGCGGATTCACAACGCCTTCCATGTATCTTTACTCAAACCTGCCATTATGTCTTGGCCATCCAGAAGGAGGAGGCCCAATACACACATAATACAAAATGATAACCAATTTGAAGTGGAGGAGATCTTGGATTCCAGAAGGGTTAGGGGACAACTTCAATATTTAATCTCCTGGAAAAACTTTGGACCAGAAGAGAATACCTGGGAACCTGCTCATAATATACAGGCACCTCGTTTGCTTAAGAAGTTTCATCACCATTTCCCTCTCAAGCCCAGGCCAAGAGAAAGGAGAGGAGGGTCTTGCAGGGGGGGTACTGTTACCTCCCCCGATGGCGTCGGCATTTCTCCCTGACGCTGGCATCTCTTGCAGCGCGGTTCCGTGTGAATCGGGGCTTGGCCATGCCCCCCTATGACGTTAGACGCCGACGGGATTCGGTTTGCGCAGGAGATTTGCCTTTATATTGAGAGTCTTCTCTCTTGTTCCCTGCTTCGGTCACAAGTACATTGAGGAGTCTTTCTGTTGGTTTATTTCCCTGCCGCTTGCTGCCTGCTTGACCTGGACTGTCTCTGGATTACCCTGCCTGCCGCCTGCCTTTGGATTATCGCTTTGGTTCTTGTTGTCTGCTGCCTGCCCGGACCTGGACTGTCTCTGGATTACCCTGCTTGCCGCCTGCCTTTGGATTATCGCTTTGGTTCCTGTTGTCTGCTGCCTGCCCTGACCTGGACTGTCTCTGGACTACCTGTCTGCCACCTGCCTCCGTCACCGCTACGGGTTCTCTGGATAACCTAGAGTATCCTACCTGACGACCCGCTGCGAGTTTCCAGTTCCTTGTGCCTCATCTACTCAAGGTAAGCGGTCACCGACCTTGGTTCCACTCACCCAGTATAACACTAGTATGGCTTTGCAGTTGGGGGATAGAGGAGCCGTGTCAACATAGAGGTTAAAATCCTCAGGATAATAGTTAGGGAGTCGTTGTTTATGTGTTTAGCAATGAATTCTATGAGGGGGGAGAAATCGGTGTCTAGTAAGCCTGGAGGGGTGTAGACTAGGCAGATTTGTAATTGATTAGATTTGAAGAAGCCAATTTCGAATTTAGGGGCGGTCTTCATAGTCTGAGGTATTAGTCTTAGTTCTTTTTTGGCGGCTAGTAGTAGGCCGCTGCCTCTTTTTTTGTGTCTGGGTAGCAAGAATATGTTGTAAAGATGTGATGGTAATTGGTTTAGCAAAGCTACATCAGTCTGTTTAAACCAGGTTTCTGTGATTGCACAAATGTCCGGCTTCGAGTCTAGCAGGTAGTCATTGAGTATGTGAGGTTTTTTTTACGAGGGATTGTGCATTGAAGAGAGTCAGTGTGATAAGTGTGAGTCCAAGGAATTGTGAAAGGGGGGAGGTCATGATGGGTATAAGGGATCTCGGTTGGTGTGTTTGTATAGGGATAGAGGGTTTTTTATGGTTGCGGTAGAGATGTTTGATGATGGGGATGGGGAGAGGTTGCATCTTTGTTTGAGTGTAGGGGGTATAGTGTGGTAGAGAGTAGAGTGTGGAGGGGTGGAAGCGGTTTAGTGTGGAAGGTGGGAATAAGTGCCATAGGGAAGCAGAAGAAGGAATGGGGTGAGTGGCTGGAGGGGGTGTCGTACTGGGTTGGATGGTTGGATTTCAGAGGAGGAATAAGCAAGAGGGTGGGTGAAGAGGATGGGTGGTAGGGTTTTAGATTAATTTCTGGACCAGTTCTAGTTTAGGGCAGGGAGTGTGGCAGTGTGTAATGATGGGGCAAGGAGTGTAAGAGGGTGTTCAGTGGGTTTTTCAGATATGGCCGTAGGAGAGAAAGAGGTGGCGTCTTTGGGAGGGATGATGAATGATACAGGAAGACAGGGTATAGAGAGGCAAGGGTGTTGTAGGGTGGGGGAGGTGGTTGCAGTGGCGTAGCCATGGGTGGGCCTGGGTGGGCAGCTGCCCACCCAATTTAGTCCCAGGCCCACCCATGTTAACCTTGTGCCCACCCAAAAAATCAATTATGGCTACGCCACTGGGTGGTTGCCAGTGGTGAGGGTTGAGGTACACTTATGTAGCGGCACTAAGAGGAGCACAAAGGGGCAGGCCCCTTGGTCGTGCTCCTTCAAAAATGGTGCTCACTGGGCCCGGGGCTAGGGGCACGCCGAGCTCTCAACCTTTGCTGATATTCTGATTTTGAAGTAATGGGGTTTTGGAGTATCTGGGGGGGGGGGGGGTGTCACTTGGCTAATCACTGTTACTTTTGGTCTACTGGGAGAATGGGGAGGGGCTTGGGAGGGCTCTATCTGCCTAATTTTATATTGGAAAGGGGATTTCAAGAACTAAAGAGCTGAGTGGCTGGTGGAGGCATCATCATTGCGCGGCTACTTTTACTTTTATTTTGGTGGGGGGGGGGGAGTTGGTAGCCTCGGTGTGAGCAGATGGTGGTCTGATAAGAGCCCTGGTAATGTTTACAGTCATTCTAGGGGTTGCCATGTTGGGCCACTGGGTCCTTTAGGGTGATGATGGCCCTGTGTGTTGGGGCCACCATCGCAGTAGGTACTAGAGGTCTCTGCCGCGTTCTTTTGCCTCGCAGTCTTTTTTTGCAAGACAAAAGAACACAGCGATACAGCCTCAAAATGTTGTCAGGGAGGAGCAAAACATCACGGGACCACCCCCCTGCGATATTGGGCTCCTTTCATGAGAAAATATAGCGACTTAGTGAATCCCGACCTAAGTAAGAGCTACTATTTAACAACTCTATTAGATAGCCAGTATGGCTGTGCCACTAAATATCCCAGCCAGATTAGCCGGATCTGTTTATTCAGCTAATTTGCTCATCCAGATAGCAGCTGAATGTGCACCTCCATATGAGCATGTTAAATTACATTATGATCTTCACAGCTGCCTTGTACAACAAACCTGTCCATTTGAGCCTGCAAAGGGGGTGAGGTTTCAGAGGGGAAAACCCTCATCTTTCCTTTTTATTTTACCATTGTAACAAAGTATAAAGGAAACAAGTATATAGCAAGAATTGATTGGCAGTATAAAGCTTCAGGATGCTGCTGCTGCTAGTAGCTTGATGCCACTTTGAAATCCACCCCCTCCCTTCCCACTCACCCACACACTTTGTTTTATCTTAATGCAGGATAAGGACAGGTGTTAGAAAATGTGTCCCTAAGGAAACAAAAGAGAGGAAAATACTATAGCTGTCACAATGTGGCACAATTAAATTAATATGACATATACCAAGATGTACATTGAGATAGGTATTATATACATTCAAATAGATAATCCTTAAACTGGAATTTACAGTATACATACATGTATAAGATGAGCTGAATATGTATAAGAAACTGAAATGTATATATGTATACAACTCTGCTATGCATCAAAATGTTGATAAATTGGAATAAGTATAAGATGCAAGTGTCATTTTTCAGAGAAAGACATCAGTCTGTGTTTTTATGCAAAGTTACACTTTAACACATTTCTAACACTTCCATATAGCAAGATGATATACTGTATTTTGCAGGTCACTTAAAGTAAGCCACATACAATAATTTAAGTTTATTTTGTTTTTGTTTTGTTGTTGTTGTTGTTGTATGTGGCATTGTTTTAATACTGTCTGGCAAAAGAGTGGCAAAGTTTCCAATCCACAGTTCTTTTGGTGAAATTGCAGCTGAGAGTTTATGATCCATTTTAAAGTTCATGCTGACTTCAATAAATTGAGTATGCTGCATTTAAAAAAAAAAAAAAAAGAAAAAAATTTTGTTTGATGAAGCAAACACATATCAGATGCCTTTTGTAGTTTAGTTTCTTTGCCTTGACAAAGCTGATATCCGAAATGTTGGCCACTGGGCCAATGTCAAGGCAGACCACTGGTTTTCATCTTTCTGGTTAAATCAGTGTAGCCGTTTCCAATTTTATGAGCATTTTTTTTATCATAATATAATATAAAAGGAGAGAAAACTATTATAAGGTTTGGTCTAATAAAAATATGGATGGACTTGGAGATTTTTTTGACATAAGATTAAATATAGGTATACTCTAACTGCTTAGTAGCATATGTATAGTCTACTCAAATGTTTTCCTCCTTTTCAGTGAAATTCAGCCATATTTTTTACATTTGTTAAATTATAAGTTGATGATGAAGGGTATTTTGTTTGGAGTTGTCTCATTAACTTCACTTGCCAGTCTAATTCAAATTACTCATTAGTATTAACAATGCCACATGCGATATATAGTATATGTATTAAAAACAAACCTAAATAATTTACTAGAAAGTGATATTTGAAAGATAATTGTGGATGAGACCTGAGAGACCCATATTTAGACACAGTCCGGATAGCAAAGTTAGCCAGATAAACTTATCTGGCTAACTTTGGAGGCATATTCAATAGTGGAGCCACACTAATGAATATAGCCGACTATCTTACCAGCTATGTGATAATGCATTAACGCCATAATGCATGTGTTAATAATGCTAGCGTGTGGCGCGAATGCAAATTTTTGGAAGGGGTGGGATCAGGGAGGAGTTTGGGCGGGATTTAGGAGAATGAGAGGCAATATCACACTGTGCAATAGCATAACACATGCTATCACATAGTTTTAATGACGGAAAGAACTACACCTTTTTTCTTGGCATTAGACTGTGTGATATGCCCAAAATAGTCTTAACGCAATTCATTTTTAGAATTGAATTTTGGCTATTTCTGGGCTTAGTAAGGGAGGGAGAGCGAGAGAGAGAAATACTCTAGGGAGGCCCTCACAGTGTGCAACTATTTATATCTCAATAGAGGGCCATCTAATAGCTCGAGGTGAGGTGGTGGTGGTTTAGAGTTTAGGGGACAGTTTCTCATGGAGATCGAGATGTACAAACAGCACAGTACACCTTGGTGAAGGTTTGACATCATTTGGAGTGAGGAAAGTCTCATAAAGACGACATTTTATACTATATTATCTCTCCTTAGATTGATGGTGTACTGTGCTGTTCGTACATCTCGATCTCCATGAGAAACTGGCCCCTAAACCCTAAACCACCACCACCTCAACTCAGGCTATTAGATGGCCCTCCTATTGAGATATAAATACTTGACTAATATGAAGGCTTGGAGATAGTCTCTCCTTCTCATGCAAAAATAGGAGTTATTGTAGAGCACAATAAGTTTACCACACTACCAATGTGAAGCAGTATGTTATTGGGCAGTAATTCTTAAATTTCCCTAAACACACACCTTTTTCTTATCAATACGTTATTAACACATTTTGATGAATCTAGGGGTCAGTTAGTTAGCTGGCTAACTAAAGCCGCCTAACTTTAGGGCAACTCTTTTGCTCGACCAGACTTAGCCAGCTAAGTTAATCGGCAAACTCCAAAATTCAGAGTTAGCTGGATGACTTAGCCAGCAACTCAACTCCTCCCAGTTATGTCCCTGGACTGCCCCCAACTTATCCAGCTAAATTCTAGCTTCCTAACTTATTAGCCGCTGGAATTTAGCCAAATAAGGACTGAATA
Source organism: Rhinatrema bivittatum (assembly GCF_901001135.1). Lineage (NCBI taxonomy): Eukaryota > Metazoa > Chordata > Amphibia > Gymnophiona > Rhinatrematidae > Rhinatrema > Rhinatrema bivittatum. The sequence goes on from NC_042619.1 coordinate 91,688,622, forward strand.
TAGCCAGCTAAGCCATTTAGACAGATAACTATAATGCTATCCCTCAAACTGGCTTTTGAATTTGTACTTCATTATATCCAGCATAATTGGACAGAGGTTCACTAAAAAGTGTAGCTATATTTGTTAACTTATTTAGTACTTACATAAGTATAGTTTTAATTGAATGATGAACTACTCTAAAGTACATATACAATCTTTTGTGACTTCTTAAGTCTGTTTATTTTGAAAGAACAGGGTAATATTTTTCAATTTGCATTCATGCTGCAGTTGTTTATATCTCTGACAATTTGAAAGTCAACAAGGTAATTTTATAACAGTTTGCAATGGGATGAAGTCTGCATATTTGGAAAGCAGACTTAATGCACTTGAAAAGTAGTCAGTACATGTGTACCCCTGTGCGGCATATGTACACACATTTATGGCTGCTTTGGAGAAAGTGTGAATATGTACATGTACATTTACATGCAATCAAAAATATTCACGTAAATGATTTCCCTGCCCTAACTCTGACCCTGAGAATGCCTCTTTCAAGTAATTGTAACAGTACGCATGTAATCTCTTCTAGGGATGTGAATCGTGTCCTCGATCGTCTTAACGATCGATTTCGGCTGGGAGGGGGAGGGAATCGTATTGTTGCCGTTTGGGGGGGTAAAATATCGTGAAAAATCGTGAAAAATTGTTAAAAAATCGAAAAATCGAAAAATCGAAAAACCGGCACATTAAAACCCCCTAAAACCCACCCCCGACCCTTTAAATTAAATCCCCCACCCTCCCGAACCCCCCCCCAAATAACTTAAATAACCTGCGGGTCCAGCGGCGGTCCAGAACGGCAGCGGTCCGGAACGGGCTCCTGCTCCTGCATCTTGTCGTCTTCGGCCGGCGCCATTTTCCAAAATGGCGCCGAAAAATGGCGGCGGCCATAGACGAAAAAGATTGGACGGCAGGAGGTCCTTCCGGACCCCCGCTGGACTTTTGGCAAGTCTCGTGGGGGTCAGGAGGCCCCCCACAAGCTGGCCAAAAGTTCCTGGAGGTCCAGCGGGGGTCAGGGAGCGATTTCCCGCCGCGAATCGTTTTCGTACGGAAAATGGCGCCGGCAGGAGATCGACTGCAGGAGGTCGTTCAGCGAGGCGCCGGAACCCTCGCTGAACGACCTCCTGCAGTCGATCTCCTGCCGGCGCCATTTTCCGTACGAAAACGATTCGCGGCGGGAAATCGCTCCCTGACCCCCGCTGGACCTCCAGGAACTTTTGGCCAGCTTGTGGGGGGCCTCCTGACCCCCACGAGACTTGCCAAAAGTCCAGCGGGGGTCCGGAAGGACCTCCTGCCATCCAATCTTTTTCGTCTATGGCCGCCGCCATTTTTCGGCGCCATTTTGGAAAATGGCGCCGGCCGAAGACGACAAGATGCAGGAGCAGGAGCCCGTTCCGGACCGCTGCCGTTCCGGACCGCCGCTGGACCCGCAGGTTATTTAAGTTATTTGGGGGGGGGTTCGGGAGGGTGGGGGATTTAATTTAAAGGGTCGGGGGTGGGTTTTAGGGGGTTTTAGTGTGCCGGCTCACGATTCTAACGATTTATAACGATAAATCGTTAGAATCTGTATTGTATTGTGTTCCATAACGGTTTAAGACGATATTAAAATTATCGGACGATAATTTTAATCGTCCTAAAACGATTCACATCCCTAATCTCTTCCACACATAATTTCATGCTACAACCCCTGGGATAATTTTCATGAAGACCCTTTATGCACATGTAAATCCCTGGGCTAATAGTCCCAGATAAAGGTCCCAGGAACCACACTTCAAACACAATCTATATAGGTTGAGTCTTCCCAAGCTTTTATGTTGTCTGAGTGTTCATGATTCCCTGAGCAAAGAAAGAATTCTCTTCTTGACCCTGTGCATTGCTTTAAGTCAAATCCCAATTTAAAGTCAATTGTAAACAGAACTAATGACCACAGCAGCAATATTCACACTCAAAGCATTGGATGATTTCCAACATAACTTTTACTGATCAAAGATTAAATTTATGAAAATTCTTTACAGTTTAGTTGTTTTAAAGGTTATGTTAATAGATCACTTCACATGCCAATGAATAAATTTAAAGTTTCTTCTGTCTAATCAATCAGGGCACTTTGTACGCTCCCTCCCAATTGATAGGAGATAGTTCTTATTGTTCAATTTAGTCAAAATGCATACACAAAATCCAAATCATTCCTACCTCTCCTATAATTCTTCCTTCTGTTTACTCTCGGTACTTGATAAGCAACTATATTCGTCTCTTCTCTTTGGTTCTCCTTGAGAGGATACTGAATCTACTATTAGGTCCAGGCAACCCCTTCTCTCCCCTTCTCCTTCCTCATGGAATGAAGATCCATTCCTCCATCAAAACTCCTTACAGTTCACCTCTGTTCTCTGACTATGAAACACAATTCCCTGAGATTTACACACTCTGAGCCTCATGGTGAGGACTCAGGTATGCTGCAAAACAATTACGGTAAATGTTTCAATCTGGGAAAACCAAGATAAGAGATAAGGAGGATGGAAAAAATTCCTTTTCACAGAAACCTAAAGCATTTATAGGTTTCTAGACATGGTCTGCACTGTTTAGATACAGTCCTTCAAAAAGGTGAAAGCTCCAGAGACTGCAGAGGTTTTCCTGGGCATGCTCTTCCTGAAATGAGTAACTAAAAATTCCACACCCTAAGATGGTGGTAAGGTTTATACATTCTAAGATCACACCATTCTAAATTCCACATGGGGAAGCTATACACCATTATGAACTATTCCTCTGTTTCCTCCCCATACCAATAGAATATTCTTCTGGTAGAAATATGGTTCTGGTAGAGATCTGGTAAAATTTCTACACACACAAAACTGTGTAAATGCTTTTGATATGCAGGGGTGGGGGTGTACTATTTTACAACAAAATGAGCAACATTTTTTATTTCATGTCCAATGAAAGCACATTCCTAAGAACATAAGTACATAAGAAATTGCCATGCTGGGTAAGACCAAGGGTCCATCAAGCCCAGCATCCTGTTTCCAACACAGGCCAAACCAGGCCACAAAACATTCACTCCTTCTTCTGCAGTTCCAAGAAATGTGATCTTAAGTTCTGGACTGCTTCAGCAGAGAGAGTCCTGAAACTTCTCAGTTTCTTTGTTTTGTTCAATCTACCAGACCATTCAGGCATTTCCCATTTGGGGAGTATCTGAAAAATACTACACCTCCTCTGATATCACTGCTATGTGTCTCTGTGGACATATATTCCTCACTAGTAAGGACCTCCTTACACAAAGAAAAATATCAGCAAAAAAAGTGCTACTTATCCAGATAAGTTCAAATTTGTCTGTCTAAGTAGCGGCAAAGGTGCTACTTAGCCGGATAAGTCAGAATTTAGTGGGATATGTGAGATCAAATGATATAACGTGCATCTGGACTTCATATTGTAAAGGGATATGCGAGTAGATTTTATTTGCATTATTTAGATGTACTCTCCATAAGTTGGCTTTTACATGCATAAGTCAGAGTATTTTCTAACATGTGCGTGGCAATGAAATAACCAGTTTTACCAATTAGTCTACCAGTTCGCCCAGTCCATCTGCAGCTGATGAAGACCCTCCTGGCTCTTCAGCCTGAATTTTCCCCATTTTCCCCAGACACCCCCCCCCCCTCCACCTAGTCATTTTCTCACGTTTAAGATGTTTATGATCACTTACGCCAAATAATGACCAGGTATAAATATACTCAAGTAGAAAAGACTTATGCGCATCACTTTGGCAGGTTGTAAAATAGCAACTTACTTGCATAAATGTTGGCCCGTCCCCAGAATGCCCTTGACTCATCCCTTTTTCACATGTCCACATTTATTTGAGGACCCTGATTTACACATGTATGTTACAGTTTTTAAAATTCAAAATTCACTTTGAAGTCTAAATTCAAATCAAACTGAAGCATTTTCCATTGAGATCTTTAATCATAAACTAGATCTATTTCCAGCTGTTAAAAATATTAGTGAGTCTAGGGAAATATATAGAGCAAAACAAGTAAGATAGAAATTGAGAAGGAGGCTAAGCATGTTGGGGGGTTTTCTTAACTAATAGTCTGCCTGCTTCATTACAGTTTCAATCCAATGAAATCTGAAGCTTGGAAGATATTGAAGAATAAGTTTGTTCTTAGTTGTTCTCAGTATCCACTATAACACAATCAACATTGAAGCTACAAAACGCCATTCTGATGAACACTGTTAGAATGTACTGCTTCCAGACCAAACATCCTGACAAATTGCCCTTAACTCATATATCTTAGAAATGAGCTAAACATATACTAAATGTGATGGGAGGTTCAATATCACTGTATTATTCATCAGTTTAGGCTTTTTGTCCTCGCACTCTTGTTTTCATTTCTAGTTTCTTCAGCTTTTCATTATTCATGATTGATGGTAATGCCATTGGCAGGTAGAGAGAGGGCAATTTTGCCGCTGCAGTGATTGCATTATATACCCACCCATGTGCACTGCACCTGACAGTCTGAATCTCAAATAATTAGGAATCCTGGCCTACACTAGATGTGGCATTTAACCTACATCATCTCATCATAATACCCTTAAAATGTGACAGACTGAGTTTATTTTTAAACATCCTTGTTGAAAAGAAAGTGACCTCAGAAGCAGTTGCTCCAGTTTTTCTGGCTCATCTGTTCTCTATGTGTGTGTGCATGTGTATGGCAAAACTTATTTTGCTGAAGCAGAATGTTTGGACCTATATACACAGTACTTTAAGGTATACTTTTTCAATAAGTCACCTAAATCACAAATTATTGTGTAATTAGGAATGAGCATTTGAGAGAAATGAAATAGGAAATGAGATTAAATTTCCTATTTCATTTTGCTCTGAAATTGAAATGCTTGATAATCTGACAAAATGATATTGGTTTTCACATTTCATTTTGAAAGCAAAAAAGTGCCTGAAGCTAGGGCCTCACCTAAAAAATAGGTGGAGACCCAAAGCAGGTGCTTCAGCCTATGGCAGAATGGCTACGCCTGGGACCAGGGCCTCGCTGAGGTGTAGACCATGGCCCAATGCAGGAGCTACAACCTAGGCCGGAGTGCAAATCTGTGGCCTTGGCCAAAGCCGTGTCTGATGCCAGGGCCTCAGCCAAGATCCCAAAAATTGTACAGACTTACCGGGTAAGTCGGGGATTCAGTGTTGCAAAGCAGGCCCAGGCCCAATGCCGGGGCCTGACCTAGAGGCCCGGTGCTGACACCTGGGACTCAGCCTAGGCCAGGGCCTGAGCCCAGGCCTGGTGCCAGGACCTATTTCAGAGACCAGGTCTCAATGCTGTGCCCTTGGCCCAGACCCAGGCATGACACCAGGGCCAGGCCAGCAGACCAGATCCCAATGCCTGGGCTTCAGCTTAGGCCAGGACTGACCCGGAGGCCAGGTCCCAATACCTGGGTCTCGGCCTAGGCTGGGGCCCATCCAGAGACCTGGTCCTGACACCGAGGCCTCAGCCCAGGCTCAGGCCCGGGCCCGGCGGCCAAAGCAGCATAGCTCCCTGCTTCAACGGCAGGGGAGAAGAAAAACAACCAATAAGGGCTGAATAACACAGTCTGGGTAAAAACAAATAAGTATGGGTGCAGCTTGCTTATTGCGGTGGTTACTACCCCTACTACCCCCTAACTAATCAAGCTTGATATTTCACTTGGATGCAGCTCCATCACCGCTCTCTACATTAAGGGTGGGGGTGGAAGGGAAATGGAACTAAGAGCTAAGAGAAACAGATAAGAATGAGAGAAAAAATGTGTGAAGCTTGCTGGGCAGACTGGATGGGCCGTTTGGTCTTCTTCTGCCGTCATTTCTATGTTTCTATGTTTCTTCTGTCTTTGTGGTTGAAATGTCGCCTTCCAGTCAGAAGGCACTAGAGTTAATTAACTCTGGGAATCCGCTCCAGTGGAGGTTGCCATTTTGGTGTACAGCAGCTATTTGAACTGCCATACATCAAAATGCAATTTTCCATTGGGGCAGATGTGCAGGAGTTAACTCCAGCACCTCCTGAGCAGACAGCATCATTTCAGTGGTAAAGACAGAAGAAAGAAGACCTCCGAGGCTTGGGCACCAGGCCCGGGCCTGAACTTAGGTGGATGGCCCAGCGTCGGAACCCGGCCTCTGGGCCGGGCCAAAGTGTCAGGCAGCCCTGGCCACAGCCTAGGCCAAGACCCAAACTTTAGGAACTAGCTTCCAGGCTGGGCCCCAGCACCAGGCCTGGGCAGAGGTCCATGCATTGGGACTGAGTCCCAGTGTCAGGGCCTGGTGTTGGCCTGGATCCGGGCCCTAGCCTAGCCAGGTGTAGGGTCCAGGCCACTTAGCCTGATCCTTGCATAAGGCCTAGGCTGAGGGCAAGACTACCTACTGCGACCTAGGTCTACACAAGGCCAAGGCTTTGGATTGGGCCTAGGCTTCAAGGCCTGGGCCTAGGCCTTGGTGTTAGATCCCTCCCAGACTGGTTAAGTGGGGGCCAGTATGGATCCTGGCCCCATCATTTTTTTGGATGGGAGGGATATGTGGGAAGCTTGGGAAACACCATTTCTTTTTTTTTTTTTTTGGGGGGGGGGGGGGTGTTACTGTTTATTTCATTTTTTTAAAACTAAAACTTTTTTAAAACTAAATACATGAACATTAAACAAAACCAAATTTATAGGAACCCCCCCCCAAAAAATTAATAAACTGCCTGCACAGTGTGTATTGGAAAATTAGGTGGCTATGCAGACAAAAAGTACATGTGAACTTTAATTCGTCTCAAAAGAGTGTGTAAAGTATACATATCTGCTGCAAGCCTGTGTTTTTAAAACTTTAATGATGGACATCATTTTTCCCTTGACTAAAATAAACCCCAACAAATTATTTTTACTGCAGATAAAGACACACACATCACCAAACTAAGAACATACTTTTAACCAGCTGGAAATCCACAAGCTCTTCAGCCATTGTATCCCCATAAACCTCATGTTTACCAGTTTAGTTCCCAACTAGACGTTTGCAAGCAAATTCCTAAGTGACTCAAAATCCAATTAGCTAAAGTGAGAGGTGATTGACAGTTGTGGGAACTTGTTTACTAAAGTATCTTAATGTGTTTACATGCGTTAAACACATGCATTAAAGTGTTAATGCATTTTAATGGTAAAGCACATGCTTGTATTATCGCTAATACAAAATGAGCTATGTCACATACAAATTCAGGCAAAACAGGTTATTAATAATAAAATAGGTTACCCCATATCATGAGCCCCCCGCCTGGCACTGTATAATTAATTCCCCTCCTTGGAGAAGGAAAACGTGCATATATTTGATTTTCAAATGTAAGCATGCTATTTTGCCTCCCCTCTGCTATCTGCCCTAATAGCAGGTATAAAGCATATGAACACATTTAATGTGTGTATTTTGCAGCCAAAGAGAAACAAGGATAGATTTTCTTTGAAAATGTTCCTAAAGTAGAAATGTACATAACAACAGCGTACTTTTGAACTACATTTGCTACTTGAAACTTTCCCCCCAAATGTTATGGTCTCCTGTTTTTCTCCACATTAAACACAAACACATTTCTTGACCTGTGGTCTGATTGTTGGAGATATCAACATAATAGCGGGCACTGTAATCTGCTAGATGAAAAGATAAAGATTTTAAGGTAAGTTTCATGGAAAAACAATTTAACATGATTGATGCCTGGAGGATTTGCAATCCAGAAACAAAATCTTTCTTTCTCCCATCCCCACAACAGATATTCTAGGATAGTTTATATTCTTATTTCTAGGAGAATATTTGGTAAAATGTCTTGCGCAGGAATTGGAGTTTCCACCTTTTCAGATTATGCAACAGTATCACTTGAATTGCTTACTAGAGATGCGCAATTTAGAGATTCATGCAAGTACTGTTGTTTTAAGTTACCTGCAATGTTATAAAATTACTTTTCTTATGTCTGTTATCTGTGTGGGTCTATTTAAACCCTGGATATATTTTTTTGTATTATTTTGTAGCAGCGTAGCTGTAGCACTTTAAGGAAAAGGCTGTGCTGGAGTTATTTAGCTTTGTAATGCTTATGGGCATATAGCTGTATAATAACCTGAGAACCAAAGCACCAGAGGCTTCAGAGGTGCTGATTAAGTTTCAAGATTATTTTTCTCACTTCTTTCTGAATGGTGTTGAACAGAATCAAAGGTCAGTTGACCTTTGGCCATATTATCCTTCTGACCTAGCAATACAGTGTTGAGCACTACTAAGGGTTAAATCTAGTAGTCAAGAAAATAGGTTATAAAATAAAAAATATGCTTAAGGCTGTAACGTGTCTCAAATACAGACTGCTTCTGGCAACTCAAAAAATACAGATAAGAGTCAGTTGACATTTGTAGCTTACCTTTATCTTCAAAATTAGCTATAGCTTCTAGGAAATATGTATAGACATATGTTTTCAGAAGTAGCCGGAATGCTAATGTGGGGCCTTGGAAAGCCCCGTGCTATTCAAGGCACTGAGGTGGTCAGAGGTGTAGCAGCATCCATGATGTCATAGACGAACCCCTCAAATAGCCTGTGGACTGGTGACCTTTCTGCACCTGCATGGCACAAAAAGTCTCAGTGCCTAAGGGTTCCACTGTGGGCTCTGCTCTTCTCTGGAAATAGGGCTGATCTTTGATTCTGTGGCTGAGCAGGTGTCTTACACCTCTGACTCCTCGCATAATGTGTGGTTTGTATACTTGCAAGTTACCAAGAGCTATGTGACCTGCATGCTTGCCAATGTTCTCCCATTATATTGTTTTTCTATATAAACCCTGTACTAAGCACTAAACCTCAGACAACCTTGGTCAAATCCACTTGTACAAGTATCTATGCTGTTACAGCAATAAAAACCTTATTATAGCTCCTGAGTGTGATCCTTGCCTCACATCCAGTCTGGGGAAAACCATTCAGTGGACCCAGACTCTAAGATTGGCTGGTCGGCCATGATAATTTTGTGCATTGGCCAGGAAAAGAAGTGGAGGTCAGCGAGATACCAAAGTGAGTGCTTATTATTTTAGTTTTGTAAATTTTGTATTGTCTTCTGATCTGGACAATGTTCTGAAAATATTTCTAGAAAATAGAAATACCCCCTATCTGGGCAAAAAAAGTTTGGATGTATCCTGACGTATCTAATGTAACACAGCAGCGTCGGAAGACATTTCTAGCATTGTGTCTACGCGCACGACAGATAGGTACTCAGATAGTTATTTGATTTCCATGTAAATGTGTGATGAAAATTAATACTAGATATAATGTCTATGAACCTTCTCGGTTAGGGTTTTTTTTGGATTCCCATCAACCTACTGGAGCAATTGGCCAAGTCTCAGATGTTGGTGATTGAATAAAGATCTGCATCCTCTCCTCTTTTCTTTTATATTTGTATTTGGAAATATTGTAATTGCTCTGATGTACTGATTCTACCCCCCCCCCCCCCCCCCACTATATTGTAACTTCAAGAAATGGAATTAATAGCTTTTTTTGTTTTGTTAAGTGAATTGTATTGAGAAAATATTTTCTAAACTTCCATGATGATCCTGATTATTTTCTGGGACATGCTATTGCTGTCTATAAATGTGAAAATCAATAAATATAAAATTAAAATTAAAAATTAAAAGTCGCAAAATAGGCGCATATGTACCCATGCACACATAAGGAATAAGGGGATGGAAAAGGGGCAGGGATGGGTGGGGCATATGCATTCCTGGGCGGGGCCAATATTTACATATGGAATTTCAAATTTTAAAACCAAAAATTGCAGCATGTGTACACTAGATATCCACATAACTTGATTGATGCTCCTGATGAGGAGCATATCTGTAGATCTCGAGTTTTAGGGATTATAGGACAGGGTGAGGGGTCCAGGCCAACTTGGGGGGGGGGGGGAACAGACATGTAGGATGAAGAACTAGAGAGATCTGAAAAACCTTGCTATTAACTGTACAAACTGGTGGATTAATTGCAAAACTGGGAATATGCCTCACGCAGCCATCTTTTCAAATTTGTTGATATACACACGTAAAAGCCAACAAAATGCTATGGAAGACATGTGCGCGCTGCCTCAAGTAATCTCTTAAAATTAGGAGCTTACTTACATATGGTTGGTACATTTTAAAACACATGCATGCAAATGCGCATACAAATAAAAATTCTAGCGTATCCACGCTCATGCTTGTATGGGTGCACATGCGCTCATTTTAAAATCAACCTCTATGAGTAGAAGGGAAAAGAAAACATGAATGAACTCTCCAATAGCCTTCTGATTGTAATGTCTGAGTCCTCAGAGAGCATTAGAAAACTTCCCCTCAGCAATTAACATGATCATGATAGTTACCCAATACATTTTCAGGATTCCGTGTACAAAAATACTGTGAGCATGCTACTGAGGACAGATTTCTTTTACTGTGTGCATGCTAAACCTCTTTGCATCACTCATTAAATAGTATTTTAATGTGCATGTTACATTTTTTTTGAGTGCACTTTAAAAATTTTTTAGCTTGAGTTTTATTACATAAGCGCTTATGTGGCTATATCTAGCCATTGAGTGGCAGTATATTTCAAAGCTGTAGCTCTAGCCTTCTAACTCAATAATTAACTTAAATGGCTTTGAAAGTCTACCTAGAGCTTTTTGCATTCTATCACAGCATACAAGAAACATGCAGCAAGAATATATTTTCCATTATGGAAATAGCAAGCTCACTAGACCCACCCAGCAGCCGACAGAGAAGCCCTTTGGTGGGACTGACTGGAGCTTTGTCTGTTCCAGCCTCCTTCCCTGCAGGTTGAGCCCTTGGATTCTGGCAGCCAACAGATCTTAGTTGGGTCTCTGGGGCTATCCAGCAATGAGAGTCCAAGGCCAGGCAAGAGTCAAGGCAGGCGGTAGACAATGGAGAACAGGCCAAATGTCAAAGCAGGTGGCAGATGGAGCGAAGTTGAGCCCAAAGCAGGGAGTCAGGTACAGACAGCAATCTCAGAAGGTCAGGGTCCAAGCCAGGGTCAGAATCCGGGAAGACAAGGACAAGGCAAAACAAGGACATTTCTTACAGGACGCTCTCAACAAGTCAACATAAATCATCATTCTTCTGACTCATATACAATCTCTTCTGGGGTCCCGCAGGGCTCATCATTATCCCCTGTACTTTTCAACATTTATCTATTACCTCTATGTCGTATTCTTTCCTCCCTAAACCTACAATTCAAAATCTATGCAGACGATATTCAGTTTCTAGTTCCATATAATACATCCTGGTCTGCTACTCTCTCTATGGTTTCTTTATATCTATCCACCATTAATACATGGCTCTCACACAATCGCTTAAAACTGAACCCATCAAAAACCGAGATCATTCACTTAACTTCTATATCAGTCTTCCATTGGTCCACCTTCCCATCTGGTAACAAACGGTGAGACGGACAGTGAAATGCTAAGAGAAATTAGGGAAGCTAACCAAATTGGTAGTGCGGTAATAATGGGAGACTTCAATTACCCCAATATTGACTGGGCAAATGTATCATCAGGTCACGCTAGAGAGATAACGTTCCTGGATGGAATAAATGATAGCTTTATGGAGCAATTGGTTCAGGAACCGACGAGAGAGGGAGCAATTTTAGATCTAATTCTCAGTGGAGCACAGGACTTGGTGAGAGAGGTAACAATGGTGGGGCCGCTTGGCAATAGTGATCATAATATGATCAAATTTGATTTAATGACTGGAAGAGGAACAGTGTGCAAATCCAAGGCTCTCATGCTAAACTTTCAAAAGGGAAACTTTGATAAAATGAGAAAAATTGTTAGAAAAAAACTGAAAGGAGCAGCTACAAAAGTAAAAAATGTCCAAGAGGCGTGGTCATTGTTAAAAAATACCATTCTAGAAGCACAGTCCAGATGTATTCCACACATTAAGAAAGGTGGAAAGAAGGCAAAACGATTACTGGCATGGTTAAAAGGGGAGGTGAAAGAAGCTATTTTAGCCAAAAGATCTTCATTCAAAAATTGGAAGAAGGATCCAACAGAAGAAAATAGGATAAAGCATAAACGTTGGCAAGTTAAATGTAAGACATTGATAAGACAGGCTAAGAGAGATTTTGAAAAGAAGTTGGCTGTAGAGGCAAAAACTCACAGTAAAAACTTTTTAAAATATATCCGAAGCAGAAAGCCTGTGAGGGAGTAGGTTGGACCGTTAGATGATCGAGGGGTTAAAGGGGAACTTAGAGAAGATAAGGCCATCACAGAAAGATTAAATTATTTCTTTGCTTCGGTGTTTACTGAAGAGGATGTTGGGGAGGTACCCGTAATGGAGAAGGTTTTCATGGGTAATGATTCAGATGGACTGAATCAAATCACGGTGAACCTAGAAGATGTGGTAGGCCTGATTGACAAACTGAAGAGTAGTAAATCACCTGGACCGGATGGTATATACCCCAGAGTTCTGAAGGAACTAAAAAATGAAATTTCAGACCTATTAGTAAAAATTTGTAACTTATCATTAAAATCATCCATTGTACCTGAAGACTGGAGGATAGCAAATGAAACCCCAATATTTAAAAAGGGCTCCAGGGGCGATCCAGGAAACTACAGACCGGTTAGCCTGACTTCAGTGCCAGGAAAAATAGTGGAAAGTGTTCTAAACATCAAAATCATAGAACATATAGAAAGACATGGTTTAATGGAACAAAGTCAGCATGGCTTTACCCAGGGCAAGTCTTGCCTCACAAATCTGCTTCACTTTTTTGAAGGAGTTAATAAACATGTGGATAAAGGTGAACCGGTAGATATAGTATACTTGGATTTTCAGAAGGCATTTGACAAAGTTCCTCATGAGAGGCTTCTAGGAAAAGTAAAAAGTCATGGGATAGGTGGCGATGTCCTTTTGTGGATTGCAAACTGGCTAAAAGACAGGAAACAGAGAGTAGGATTAAATGGACAATTTTCTCAGTGGAAGGGAGTGGACAGTGGAGTGCCTCAGGGATCTGTATTGGGACCCTTACTTTTCAATATATTTATAAATGATCTGGAAAGAAATATGACGAGTGAGATAATCAAATTTGCAGATGACACAAAATTGTTCAGAGTAGTTAAATCACAAGCAGATTGTGATAAATTGCAGGAAGACCTTGTGAGACTGGAAAATTGGGCATCCAAATAGCAGATGAAATTTAATGTGGATAAGTGCAAGGTGATGCATATAGGGAAAAATAACCCATGCTATAATTACACAATGTTGGGTTCCATATTAGGTGCTACAACCCAAGAAAGAGATCTAGGTGTCATAGTGGATAACACATTGAAATCGTCGGTTCAGTGTGCTGCGGCAGTCAAAAAAGCAAACGGAATGTTGGGAATTATTAGAAAGGGAATGGTGAATAAAACAGAAAATGTCATAATGCCTCTGTATCCCTCCATGGTGAGACCACACCTTGAATACTGTGTACAATTCTGGTCGCCGCATCTCAAAAGAGATATAATTGCGATGAAGAAGGTACAGAGAAGGGCTACCAAAATGATAAGGGGAATGGAACAACTCCCCTATGAGGAAAGACTAAAGAGGTTAGGACTTTTCAGCTTGGAGAAGAGACGACTGAGGGGGGATATGATAGAGATGTTTAAAATCATGAGAGATCTAGAACGGGTAGATATTTACTCTTTCGGATAGTAGAAAGAGTAGGGGGCACTCCATGAAGTTAGCATGGGGCACATTTAAAACTAATCGGAGAAAGTTCTTTTTTACTCAACGCACAATTAAACTCTGGAATTTGTTGCCAGAGGATGTGGTTAGTGCAGTTAGTATAGCTGTGTTTAAGAAAGGATTGGATAAGTTCCTGGAGAAGTCCATTACCTGCTATTAAGTTCACTTAGCGAATAGCCACTGCCATTAGCAATGGTAACATGTAACAGACTTAGTTTTTGGGTACTTGCCAGGTTCTTATGGCCTGGATTGGCCATTGTTGGAAACAGGATGCTGGGCTTGATGGACCCTTGGTCTGACCCAGTATGGCATTTTCTTATGTTCTTATGTTCTTATGTAATATCAAACTACGCTTTAAATCTAGGAGTCATCATCAATTCAGATTTATCAATGAAACAACACATTTCCTCAGTAACTAGAAAATCATTTTACAAATTACAACTCTTAAAACGTCTCCACCCTTTACTTTTCCAACATGATTTCCTCACTGTTCTTCAATCACTCATTTTCTCTGGTCTTGATTACTGCAATGCTCTTAACTTAGGTCTGCCTGATAATACAATTCATCCATTGCAATTAGTTAAAAACTGTGCAGCATGTATCCTATCTGGTTGTTGTGTCCGTCGCTGTCCGACGTCTCGGCTCCACCCACCTTACCTCGTTGGCGACTCCCTCCAGGGTTGATGGAAGGCTAGCTGCTGCAGCGTCTCCATGCCATCCTCCTCCGGCGTTCCTGGACCGGCTCAATGCTGCAAGCCGCCACGTTGACCAGATGCCTAAGGGTGCGCGCGCGGCCCAACTGATGTACCAGCGTTGGCGCGAACCTCAGGGGCGTCCCCCTGAGATGATGTCACCAGCTCCAGATATTTAAGGTCTCAGTTTTCGATAACAAGATGAGTTAGCAAGGGATTGGTTACGTAGCTTCCTCCTGGTCGCTGTGGATGGGATTCGCTCTCCACAACTGTAGCTACTCTGCCTCCTCGGACTTCACTAGAGGTACCCGCTCCTCGGGGGCCTCGCTTTCTCTTTTTCTTTGCAGGTTGCAGTCCGGAACCGGTACTCGCTCCTTGAGGGTCCACGTCCCAGACTTGCTCCTGAATACCACTTCTGCTAAGAAGTCAGCGCTGCTTACAACATTGTGAGTTTCCATCTATCTCTCAGAACCTTCCCTGGGTCCAGGTTCTCGCTCCTCGAGGGCCTAATGTATACCATCTCCTGGGCTGCTTTAAGAGACTATCGTGGGAGTGTTACCATCAAGGACTTGTTCCAGAGCTCTGTATATACTGCCTACTCACTTTCTTAATTTCTCTACAGCTCAGCCACCCTGGGATTGCTGTTCCAATACCTGAGGGACTACAGCCCAGCTGGGCACTTCCAGCTCACTACTGCCACTTCTGGTGCTTTACTATATTGTCTAATAAAAGAACTAGTATGTGTCTGTCTACTACACTAAGCCTAACCGGTGGTCCCTCTCGGGATTTCCCCCGAGGATGTGGTCACCTGCCACTGGTCCAAGGATCTATCCACAACTATTCTAAATAACTATAGATTTCTAAATACCAGCTTTAACAATAGAGCTTTCTGACACTGGTGTTTCTCTCAGAAGTCATATCTCACCTATCTTGCAATCTTTTCATTGGTTACTCATAAAATTCAGAGTACAATATAAAGTTATTACCATTATTCATTCTTTAATATACAATTCCTCTTCTACCTGGCTCTGCTCCATACTCCGTATTTACAAACCCACCAGACATCTAAGATCTCTAACACAAAACCTTTTAAATATCCCATCACCATGATTAGCAAGACTAAAGTAAATATCACAAGAAGGAGAGATTTTTCAGTAGCAGGACCCTCCCTCTGGAATTCATTACCAAACCCACTCCACTTACTATCAAATCCTATGCATTTTAAAAAATCTCTAAAAACATATCTGTTTCAAATTGCCTTTAATATCTCGTCAAATACACAGTAACATTTAACATTTCTCCAGTTTTTCTCCCCACCATTACTCTCCCCCCACCCCCTCCTCTGTGTCCCTTTTCACCATGGAAAAATACCAAGTTAAAATTTCTCAGTTATTCCCCTCCTCCACCCATTTTTAGGGTAATTGAATGGCACTTGATTTTTCTTTTCTTTTGTAAATTTCTTACTTTGATTGTTATACCTGCTTTTTGTAATTTTATTCTTTTAATTTGATTTTATTTTTATTATTTTCTTTGTGAACCATTTTGATACAATTTTATTTGTAAAAACAGTATAGAAATACTTTTAAATAAATAAATAAATAAAGAACAACATAGAAATAGCAACATGCATCGGGACACAAAGCACAAAAGGAGACCTGTTGCTGAGGCTGCTAACATCATTGGTGGGTGCCGCAGGCATTTCCTGCTGTGGGACCTTTAATTTTGTAGAGGTCAAGTGTATGTGCACCTAGGGATGCCAGGATGAGCAAAGCCATGGCAGTGTCCAGCTGTAGAAGAGAGTTTAGCTGTTTGGTGGCATCGGGGTGAGTAAGGTGGCTCACAGAATGGCCCCACAAGCAGCCAACCATAACAATCATGGGTCACAGTTATCTTTTTCCATTCAAAATGGCACTTTTCAGGCAAATTAGAGCACACTTTGGGGTAGATTTTCAAACCGCGCGATTTGGCCTACTTTTGCTGGCGCATCAGGCGCAAGCAAAAGTACGCTGGATTTTAGTAGATAGGCGTGGAGCCGCGCGTATCCGCTAAAATCCGGGATCGGCGCGCACAAGGCCGCTTCGAAATCGGAGCGGCCTCGGAGGGAACTTTCTTTTGCCCTCCCCTCACCTTCCCCTCCCTTCCCCTACCTAACCCACCCGCCCGGCCCTGTCTAAACCCCATCCTTACCTTTGTCGGGGGATTTACGCCTCCCTCTGGGAGGCGTAAATCCCCGCGCACCAGCGGGCCGCTAGCGCGCCGGGACGCAACCTGGGGGCGGGTACGGAGGGCGCGGCCACGCCCCCGGACCGCCCGGGCCGTAACCACGCCCCCGGCCCGCCCCCAAAACGCTGCCGACATGCCCCGAAAACGGCACGGCGCTCGGCCCCGCCCCCGACATGCCCCCGACATGCCCCCCTCCGAAAACCCCGGGACTTACGCGTGTCCCGGGGCTCTGCGCGCACCGGTAGGCCTATGTAAAATAGGCTCACCGGCGCGCAGGGCCCTGCTCGCCTAAATCCGCCCAAATCCGGGCGGATTTAGGCAAGCAGGGCTCTTAAAATCCGCCCCTTTATGTGCTCCTGATATAGGATTGTACACCTAGCAGAGGTAATGTTTGAATTATTGCCTCTACTTGCTGCCAGAATAAGAAGCATTAGAAGCATGCACCAATTTTCCATTAGATTAGGCTGCTTTCTGTGTGCAGGTTGTTGTGACTGTTGGTCTATGACGGCTTCGCCCTGCCTACCTCACTCTTCTTGCGGCTCCTCCTGCTCACCTCGGACTACTGGCTGCCGCGGTGTCTGTCTGCCGACCTCTCCGGCGTCCCCGGACAGGCTTTGGTGCTGCTTTCTGTCATGCTCCTCCAAGGTACCATAGGGCATGCGCGCGCATGCCGCCCTCATCTTTATTTCCTCATTGGTGCAAACCTCAGGGGCGTCCCCCTGAGATGACGTCACGCTGCCCTGATATTTAAGCCTACAACTTTTGCTAGCTAATCGAGTTAGCAACCCGGAATTCTACGGATGGGATTCGCTCTCCGTACCGAAGCTACTGGAACTCTTATTGCTAACGGGGTACCCGCTCCTCGGGGGCGTCTTCTGCTTCTTTCAGGTGCTATCAGGAAACCGGTTCTCGCTCCTCAAGGGCCCATGTTCCCTGAGTCGCTGCCTGCATCTACAACCCTTTCTACTTAGAAGACTTCACTAACAGTTTCCATCTGTGAGTACAACTACCATCTATTCCACAGTACTGTTTCACTGGAACCAGGTATTCGCTCCTCGAGGGCCTGCCCTCTGTTCCAGTGCCAGACCTCTCGTCTAGTGGAACTGCTGTGTGAGTACAATACCACTGAGTCTCCCTGCTCTAAGGGATCAGGTACTTGCTCCTCGAGGGCCTGCTTTCCCTGTCTTGGAGCTTCTCCTATTCTACCTGGGTCTCTGTATGTTTCTCACTGTGAACTCATAACTCTCAGTCTCTTTCCACTACAGCACAGCCAAGCAGAGGATTTGCTGTTCTAGCGTCCTGTGGGATACTCGCCCAGCTGGGCTCAACATCTGCTACTCACTACTGCCACCTCCGGTGGTTTCCAAAACTGTTTAAATAAAGATTCAAATCTGTGTTTGTGTGTCCAGAGTCTAGCCTGACACCATGGTCCCTCATGGGACTGCCCCCCGTGGGCGTGGTCAGCTGCCACAGTGTCCAAGGATCCACCCAAACATCAATAACCATAACACAGGGTTAGTTATAAATACAAAGCAATTTTCCATTGGTTAATTTTGTTTTGTTTTGTTCTGTTGCTAAATATGTGTGGAGACCCCTTGAATTCTCCACTAGTTAGCACTAGCCTATGCCTTGGGTTAGGAGATAGGAAAGGGATGTACCATTCTTATCAGCTACCACTGAGGCTTGCTGGAGTGGTGACCTGCTGACTGCATAAGTGTAGATGGGTACCAAGAGTAGCGTGGCATTTTTGTTTGCTTTTGAAATTGAAGGTCCTGGTTATTTTTGGGGTTCTTCTGTCTTAATTTCTAGTCCCTTTGGCTGAAGAACAGTAAAGGGGAAAGGCATATTCCTTGCTAGTACACAACCTGTCTGATGTGGTTTGCCTCAGGTGCTTGAAGGAAGTGATTTATTTTTCTGGAATTTCATTTTTGGAATTTTCTTTTATGAATCCCTGGTCCTAGCTCCCACACCCCATTTTGAGAAGCCACACCCCAGGGCTGAATGGTCTTGTTACTAGTTAGAGGGAATTAGCTCCAGGACTGGGATGGCATGTGACCCCTGCATATTTCAGTCTGAATCTTGAAGAAGGGGCTACTTATGTTTGCACACCAAGGCACTCAACATTGTGGGTCTGATACATCAAGAATTTTCTCCACTTTTTAGGCTATAGGAAAATCCGGCCTTATATTTTTTTAAATGAATAATGATGCTACTGAATGATTTTTAGAAGCAAAACCAGACAGGTGAATTTTCAAATATAAATATAACTACTATCATAGTAATTTTCAAAAGCCTTTACCCACATAAAGTGCACTCACTCAGGAAAATCCTATTGACAATTTAATGGCATATATTGCAGCAATTTCAAAAGCCCACTTACATGCATAAAGTGCATTTATATATGTAAAATCCAGTTTTAACATATAAATGCTTTTGAAAATTGCTCCCATAATGAACACACAAGGACTTTCAGGGATAGTAGACAACCACACAGTCTAATGGGAGCTCCTTGGCATTAATGTTCCATTAAACCAGGGGTAGGCAAACATTTTTTTAAACAGGGCCACATTACTGGTGCTTATCGGAGCCGGGGGGGGGGTGCTCTTAGAACTCCATGAAAACAAGAGTTGATTACAGTGTCTAGTACATCCCACAGTGAAAGGACCAAAGCAGCAGCCATACCAAAATAAAGAATAATATAAAACATTTAATAAATAGAATAATTTCAAATAGTTAAAAATACAGAGTAACATACATAGAAATGATGGCAGAAAAGGACCAAATGGTCCATCCAGTCTGCCCAGCAAGCTTCTTATGGTAGTATCTGCTGCACCATGCAGGTTATCCCATGTTTCTCTTAAAGGTAGCAACTGCTGCTCCATGCAGATATCCCCAAGCCTTACGATAACCCATAAACATTTACTGCTAGCAACATTTTTACTGGGTGATGAGCCTTTTTGAAAATTTAGACAGTGCTGTTTGATGTGCTTTGCTTATGGACTTGGAAAGAACATCAAGTAGCACTGTCTAATAGGATAGGAACTGGGGCAGGCAAATCTGAACTTGTCCAGAGGGGTGTGGGGAGAAGGTAGAGGCACACCCACGTAGCATGCATAGAAAAAGATGACAGGCTGAAGCTGCCATATAAGCCGGACCCCTAGCAAGATTTTTTTTTTAAAAGCTGTATTGTAACCCCATTGAAAAAACTGGATCCTTTCAAAACTGCTGAAAAACTAGTGATAGATGGAGGGGGCCAGCCCCCAGTTCTCAAGACAGGGCAAAAACCCCTCTAGAGACCTTGGAGTCAGAAGGGTACCTGGCCGTAGGAATTGTGCTTGATTCTCCATAGGATGTTGCCATTGCCAAAAAAGGGCCTTCTGATGAAGAGATAGATGAGATGGTGTTAGTGCAAAAATTGTTTGATTCCCAAGAAATGAGCAATAATAAAGCAAACTGAGAAATCCCTGAAGGACAGGTGATAGAAAGAGAAAAAGAACCCATTATTCTCAAGGAGGAGAAAACACACTGCGATATTCTTAGGGACGTTGTCCTTAAAGTAGAGTTGGAAAGGCAACTGACCATAAAAGCTTTGATGGAATCTTGGCAGAGCGTTACCAGTTCGAAAGAAGAACGAAAAGAAGGGCCAACCAATGCAGAGATAGATGAGATGCTGTTGGTGCAAGAGCTGCTCAATTACCAAGAACTGTTTGATAGTGAAGAGGACAGTGGAAATGCAGATCCAGCAGCAGACATAAACAAAGTTGCCAGTGATATAGACTGTATGGACGTGGAAGTTCTCCATGCAGTGACAGATGCCAAGATGATGGATTATTTTAAAAACTAGAAGAAGAAGATTGTTCATCCATGGCAGAGATAAGAGTGTGATTTTTTATAAAAAAAATTTTTTAAATTTTTGTGGGTGTTATGATAGAAAGAGAACTAATCTTTTGAACAGTTTCCTCAATCTTGCAAACATGTTATGTTATAGCTCACTGATGGATCTTTGCTGACCGGAGAAAATGAAGATGCAGGAGACACGTCTGGTGATCAAAGTGTCCTTCATGTGCTGTTTCTTCACTTGCAACAACAATGTACCAGAAGATGTGGAAAGGAAACAAAGAGATCACAAACGGGCTTTGAGACCGGAGGATGTGGGGGACATGAGATGGTGGAACAAAATGGGGCTTTGTAGACAAACGAGCATACATGTTCTTTATCATAAAAGCACATTCAATTCACTCATAGGATCAACAGTGCATTGCATTATAAAGAAATGTTGGCATGGGGTCCTACATGATGAATGCAAGATGTGTATCATGAAAATACCAGGGCAGAATTTTCATGAGTGTCTGAAATAGACTAGTACTGGTATGTGGAAAACCAGAAACTAAGAAGTGTTTGGGATAGACTGTGTCTCGAGTGTGTCCTTAGAATATTGAGACTGGCAGGGAATAAGTTGGAGATACCGGGGATTTGTAATGAGGGTATAAATACAGTTATGGATCTGATGAAGTCTGTCAAAAATGCAGAGGACCCCTAGACGGCCCTAATCCATCTAGTTAGGCCCAAAGTCGATAAAGATCAAATGAGCCTTACCGATTGCGTAATCCGTCAAAGAGTATACCTCGTTTTTTTAAAACAGCATAGTGATGTTTTTGTATCTTTTTTCGGAAATGAAAAATGTTGTATATGTTTGAAGTGCCCAAGATGTATTTTGAAAGAACGATGATATTATGTATACAATGCCATAAGCAGTTCTTGTTTTTGTAACCTACGTGTTTCAAACCATCCATAACAAAGAATGATATAAACATGTTTAATAAAATCTATAGGTAGCATGATCCCACTTTTGTTTTTTGTAAAGATGTGAATAGAAAACGAATCACAGACTTTTTGTTGACCCTCTTTTACTAAAGACAAAACAATGCATGCTAAAGCTGGAAAAATAGACTAATATTCTATGTGTGTTTCTTTATAAAGAATGTGTATTTTATGTGATAAGCAATAAACATGACAATCTAATTCTCAGATTTTGTAACAAAATATTTAAATTTGATTCTCCCTATGTTACATGCTTCAGTTTGTTTTAAAAGATGTGAATAGAAAACAAGTCACAGCTTCCAATTTTCTTTTTTTTAAGGATAGAAGTTCTTGCATCTCTTTTTCAGAGATGAAATGTATTTGAAATAATAATGCTACCATGTACGGGGGAAACCGTAATCTGTTTTTGTAACTTGTTTGTTTTTTTTTAACTGTCTGTAATAAAGAATGATATAAACACATTTTTAATAAAAAATATTATGATTTGAACTAAAGATTGTGCCCTATGTTTCCTCCCTGTATGATCAGATAACATTTTCATAAGAAAATAAGTATTAAACACATTGATAGCCCCTGGATTGTCAGATAAAAAGAAGTAAAAAGAAATATTTTCAGAACTGAATACCATTTTTGTGGGCGAACTTTTGCCGCAGTGTGGTCCCATATCATTTTTGTATTGTCTTTGTGCACTGTGATTCCTTACTGTGAAGCAATTGGCCCAGATCCCAGAAAAGCTATCAATAAAATGATTGCCAAGAGAATCAGGGCTATCATTAGAGCAACAGGCTCCTTGGGAACCTTTCAGATGAACTGCTGCCAGCACACCAACAAAGCTATATTAGAATTATGGAGGGGAACTTAATGAGTTTCTCCTTGTCAGATCAATCTAAGATCAAGATTGATATGTTTCAGAAATTATAAGAAAAGCAGCAACCTTAAAAATGGAATATTCTCACAGAAATATATTTTTAAATGCACACCTATATTATTTTTCCATTGCAAAGCATCATAATCAATGGCACTGTCATGTGAAAGAAAATGAAAGAGGAACAAATGTAATATTACAATGTAGTTAAAAAGCATTTAGCATATCCTGTTTTTAACCAAAATAAATTGCTATAAATAAAAGAATGTAGGATTTCTTTTTTACATAAACTTTTTGTTAATAGATTGGAAAAGTCCAGTGACTTAACATCGTAGGGGCAGATTTTCAAAGGGGTACAAGCGTAAGATATGCGCCTACCCCCAGAAAACCTGTCCCAAGTTCCCCCTGCACACGCCGAGCTTATGTTGCATAGGCTGCCGGCGTGCGCAAAGCCCCGGGATGCGCGTAAGTCCCGGGGCTTTCCTGGGGGGGCGTGTCGGGGGGCATGTTGCGGCCAGCGCATCATTGGGGGCGTTCCAGGTGTGGGGCCGCAGGTGTGGTTCTGGCCCGGGGTCGTGGCCTCCAGACCAGCCGCCGGACCGGAACATGGCGCGCTGGCAGCTGGCCCGGCACGCGCAAGTTACGCCTGCCTTGGGCAGGCGTAACTTTTCGAACAAAGGTAGGGGGCGTTAGATAGGGCTGGGGGGGTTGGGTTAGGTAGGGGAAGGGAGGGGAAGGTGCGGGGGGGGTGTGTGGAAGGAAAGTTCCCTCTGAGGCCGCTCCAATTTTGGAGCGGCCTCGGAGGGAACGGAGGCAGGCTGCGCGGCTCGACGCGCACAGGCTGCCGATTTTGCACAGCCTTACTCGCGCTGACCCCGGATTTTAATAGATACGCACGTACTTTTGTTTGCGATTCTCAAAAGCATTTACAAGCGAAAACTGGATTTTACAAGTGTAAATGCACTTTACCTATGCAAGTGGGCTTTTGAAAATTGCTACAATGTATGCCATTGAATTGTCCATAGGATTTACCTACGATAAGTGCATTTTATGTGCGTAAAAGGTTTTTGAAAATTGCTATGATAGTATGATGCATTTATGCATGTAACTCCTTTGAAAATTCACCTGTTAGTAGGCAGCTGCAAAGACAGCAGGTACTTTTCCCGGAGGATTTTGCAACATTTCATTTCATTTTATTCCATTTATGAATTGCTTTCCAGATAAAATCGCCCAAAGCGATGTACAAACAGAACATATATATAATAACGTTAAACAGAACACACATACAATAAAATAGAATAGTAAAATAAAAGTAAACAACATAAACAAGTAAAACTAAAGCATAAAATAATTTACAAAAGACATGTCCAACATTGTAACCCGCCCTACTAGACTAAATAGCTTCCACCCTGTTCCACCTCCATCATTCTCAATCACTCTTAGGGGGCATTAACCATGTTTTAAGCCTTTTTCTAAATCCATTTCTGAAAGGGAAAGTACGCCCATACTTTCCATTTGAAAATTGCAGATGGAAAAAGTGCCTGAAGGAATTTGCACCTGCTTTTTGGGAGATCATTTTTTTCAATAAAAACATGTGAAAACTACACACATTGTTGCTTCCCCCAGCATAATCCTGCTGCAGGAAAGCCTCCACCAGAATGTGAGTAAAAGCAGGCATGTTGTGGAATAATGCATGTAGTTTTACTTGCATACAGGATGGACAATTTTCAAACAGCCCTTTGAAAAATGTTGTGCTAAAACCGGTTATATAAATGTGGCAATTTCTTAACAAAAGCTGGGGAGTGAATATTCATAATTTGTCATTTATTATGATTGTGGGTAATCTGGCTCTTAAATCTGGTCTAGATAATTCTACTTTTGTTTTGTGGGCACAGAAAGGGATTTGTTTGCTACTGGAGCTGATTTACACAATTGAATTTACCCTTTCCTCAATCTCACCCATATCCACTTACTTTAGCTCTTCTTAGCCTTGGCTTTGCTATCTTAGCTCTAAGACTTTTACTTGTTTTTTGTTATTGTGTGTCATCTGCCTTGACTAGACTGTAAGCTCCAAGGAGTAGGGACTGACTATTAAGGGGGAAATTTTCAAAGCTATTATGCACATAAAACCTGGTTTTATGCATGTAAATGGCCTTTGGAAAATTGCTTGGGGGGGGGGGATGCACATAAAATAGTATTTCCCAACCTTTTCAAGCCTAGGAACACCTACATTAAATTAATATTGCATGGTACACCGACCTCCGCAGAGCAGGCAGTGCAGACAAAGAGAGGCGTCATAAAGCTAAAGAAGAGCTAAGGAAGCACTGAAATCTTTAGTTTCTTCCAAATTTTACAACAAAGGGAGTGGAGTGGAGGCATACATGAACCCATCACAAATGCAGGAGAAGGGAAATGTTGATATGGTGCAGGCAGCCAGATCGCTTAGTTGCCTGGGCTGCTGCATGTGACTGCCAGAGTTCCTCCACTACTGCTGCTCCCAGCACTGGTGCACATTCTCACCATTTTTATCAGCCTGGGGATAAGACAGAAGCTCAAAAGAGGAGGTGCAGGAGGAGCTGTGGTGCACTGGGTGTTCCAAGAAATTGGGGCAGGGCAATCCATGCCCTGCATGTGTCTGTTAATTCCCATACTCCAGGGCTCATGCTTTAGCTAGGAAAGAGAAGTATGCTTGACTGTATATGTCTTCAGAAAGGAGCTCCTTATGTTTGAGAACCACTGCTGGTGTTTCTTGTTGCTATAAGATGCTGAGGGCAAAATTAATTAAGCAGGCTAAGAGAGAATTTGAAAAGAAGCTTCCAAAGAGGTAAAAACAAGTAACAAAATCTTTTTCAAGTACATTAGAAGCAAAAAGCCTGTGAGGGAGTAATTTGGGTCACTAGATGACCAAGGGGTAAAAGAGATGGTCAGGGAGGGCAAGATAATAGCAGAAAAAAGCAAAATTAATTCTTTGCCTCTGTTTTTACTGAATAGGATGATGGGGGCGTCATACCCTCACTGGAAACATTTTTTTATGGCAACGACTGAGTGACTAATCAAAATCACTGTGAAACTGGTGGACATAACAACTCAGATTGACAGACTAAAGAATAACAAATCATTAGGGCTGGATGGCATTTGTTCCAGAGATCTGAAGGAACTCAGAAATGAAACTACAGACCTGTTTCTGGTGATTTGCAAACTATCATTTAAACCAGCCATGGTACCAGAAGGTTGGAGGGTGCCCAATGTGATGGCAATTTTTAAAAAGGGCTCCAGGGGTGATCTCGAAAACTATAGACCAGTGAGCCTGATGTCTGTGCTGGGCAAAATGGTTAAAGCTATTCTTAAAACCAAAATTACTAACCTCATAAATAGACATGGTTTAATGGAGAAGAGTCAATATGGGACGGATTTTAAAAGGGTTACTCACATATATTACGCATGTAAATGCGAAAATCTGCTCCTGTGCATGCCAAGCCTATTTTGCATAGGTCCGGCAACGCGTGCAAGCCCCAGGATGTGCATATGTCCCGGGGCTTGAAAAAAGGAGCGGGGTGAGGGTGGTCGGGGCTCCCCTAGGGCTTGGTGCGCGCAAGGTGCACAAGTGTGCACCCCCTTGCGCGCGCCGACCCCAGATTTTATAACATGCGCAGATTTGTGCGCACCGGGTTGGGCGTAGAAATCTACACCCGCGTGTAGCTACTAAAATCTGGCCCTTTGGGTTTTGCAAAGGGAAGTCTTGCCTTGCTAATTTACTAGATTTCTTTGAAAGTGTAAATAAATATGCAGGCAAAAGTATTTGTATTTGTATTTTCAGAAGGCATTTGACAAATTCCCTCATGAGAGACTCCTCAGGCAATTGGGAGGTCATGGGATCAGAGGCAGTGTTCTGTTGTGGATTATTAACTGGATAAAAGACAGAAACAATTTTCTGAATGGAGAAAGATCTTTGGTAGAGTGCCCCAGGAGTCTTCATTGGGACCTATGTTATTTAGCACATTCATAAATGATCTGGAGAAAAGAACAAGTGAGGTGACCAAATTAGCAGATGACACAAAATTGTTTTGAGTCAGTATTTTTGATCAGTATTTGATCAGTATTTTTCATCTAAACACTATACATCCTTATGGCCTTAATAATGAAATTAATTGGTACTCTTCTTTGCTATGAATTGGGATTTTACTTTTGCGTGCTGAAGATTTTTAACATGTTGCATCATTTGATTGACAGGCCATGATCCAATATAAACTTTAGCCACTAGCTGGCTATAACTTACTTGGACTTCTGGTAGGAACGCTACTTTGTTATCATTCCAGTGAGTCTACATCCAGGTATATATCGCATATGAGTTTGATTATTTCAACATTTGACTTACCAGCAATTCTTTCTGTTTTTAGACGAATTTTGAGTCTGCACCCTGATGAAGAATGGAGGTTCGAAACATGGTCCCGTGTCGGGTTAATTTGGAGAACTAAGATGTTGTTGTCACATTAGAACCAGTTGGCGTTACCTTGATGAATATTGCACAATTTGAAAGATAAGTTTGCTGGGCTTCAAAATTTGTTTTAATTGCAAGACAAAAATAATTAAAAAAAAAAATTTCCACTATAATTTTTTAGACCAAGGCAGAAGGCAATAGTAATGTTTTGAACACATTCACTCTGATGTTGTCTGGTATGAAGGTCTAACTCAATATTGCTTTATTGTTGATGAGATGGATTACATCTCATCAACAACTATCGATGTTTTTGTATCCACTCACTTTTCTCATTGAGAGAATGGAGTTTTGACATAAGATTGAAAATTATACATACAGCATATACAAACACAAGATCAACAGTTAGAATGGGAATTAATCATTCAGATAGTTGAATTAAATGCAAATTACTGAAAGGTATGTCTGTTCATAGATTTTTTTCACTGCACTATAATTCAGATGTTTTAGAAAAAAAATGTTTCAACATCTAGAATATATTCTAAGTATGCTAGGAGTAAAAAATTCTAAGATTAATAAATATATTTACATTCCCGGCACTTCAGCTGTTTGTGGCTAAGAAAAGTATATTACCTAAATGGATAGAGGAAACACCTTCAGATTTACTGTTACACTTCCAGCCAATGTGCAATCTCCCTTCCATCAGAGCACTCCGATGAGCCCAGCCCAAAACTACATTCTCCAGCACATCCCTGGTTTGTTGCTACAACCTGTTCTACAGCCTCCGTATCACCAGGGGACTTCCTCGAGCTCACTTCCCAGACTGACCAAGCTTCTCTTGCCTGCCTGCACCATGCCCAGACTCCAGTCCTATTTAATCCTGTCTAACCTCTGCCTATGCTTCAGCATCGAGTTCTACTCAGCTCCTTGCTCTAGCAACTTCTGCCTTGCAGCCTTCTAAGACCTTTCTTTGCTTCTCTGCATGGCCTTCAGGTCTTCTGATTACTATTTTGCCTGGTTTTGTCTTGTGGCCTCTGGGCCTTCTGTCCTCAGCCTTTCTTGCACTTTCCTTTTGGCTTCTGGGCCTTTGGGTCAGTGATCTTTAGCCCCTACCATGTGACAGGGGCCAACCAATGGCATTGGTAGCCCCTGTCACATGGTAGGGGCTGAAGGCCACCAGCGCCATTTTGGTTAGTGGCAGCCGAGGCCCTGGGAGTGGTAGATCACTCCCGGGCTCTCTGCTGGACCACCAGGGGGGGGGGCGTCGGGAAGGTGGAACTAGGGGGGGGGAAGCAGGGCAAGTCGGGGGCTGGCTGCCTGTCGCAGCACCCCCTAAGTCTCTGCGCCTGGTCTGCAGCTGCGCAGATCTTCCTTTCTTCGGCCACGTGATCAGCTAGACCGGCTGCGCCGATCTTCTTTCTATGTGTGTGTATGTGGTGTGTATGTGAGAATGGAATGGTGCTTCTGTGTGTATGTGTATGTGCTTTTTATGTGAGAAAGGAATCTGCCAGTTTAAAAAAATGAAATGTGATAATACATATACCTCAACTTTTGTGCTGGTAGCGCAACTTTTGAAAAGTTGGATGAAAGATGAAATTATTCAATTTTAAGCATCCCTCTTCTGGAAAATAAAATTTAACAAAGTGGGTAGAGACAAATACTAAGGCAAAAAAATATTAAAGTATTTAAAATGTTCATCTCAGCAAAATCACAAATTTTAAGATACTGATGCCAGGTGGGGTTTGGGTTTTTTTTTTTTAAGCATAATTTAAGCATGAAAACTAGAATAATTCCAATCTGAAATGGTTTTGCTTTTTTTTTTTTTAAGCCTTTAGAAAATGTATATTTTTAAATGACTAAGACTAGAATCTTCCCATTTAAAAGGGCTAA
Source organism: Rhinatrema bivittatum (assembly GCF_901001135.1). Classification (NCBI taxonomy): domain Eukaryota; kingdom Metazoa; phylum Chordata; class Amphibia; order Gymnophiona; family Rhinatrematidae; genus Rhinatrema; species Rhinatrema bivittatum. Next base: position 91,717,282 of record NC_042619.1, read on the forward strand.
GGATGTCTTTCTGTTCCATATCTCCCACATACGACTGATAGTTTGAAGAAAGACATTTGCTTTATTGCCTGAAAGCGTAAAACAAGAGAAGCTGTACGGTGTGGGTGGCTGTCCCTTGGGAGGACAGAACCTGAACGAAGGGTGTCATTTCGCCTTCTGATAGGAATGTGGTTTTCTTATTTAATGGTTGGGAGCATCACTTTCACTTTTAGTAAAAGTGAAAAATGCTGCAAGTATGTGTATGTGAGACAGGGAGGGTGCTTCGTGTATTTGAGACAGGGAGAGTGCTGCAAGTAATGTGTATGTGAGACAGGGAGGGTGCTTCATGTATGCGAGACAGGGAGGGTGCTTCTGTATGTGTGTGGTGTATATGTGAGTCAGGGAGGGTGCTTGTGTGTGTCAATGTGTGTGTGCAAGAGAGAGGGAGCATGTTTTTGGTTGGCATGTGGCAGTGAGAGAGGTCATGTGTGTGACTGAGCCTGTTTGTAAATGAGATAGAACATGTGTGTGATTGAGAGCTTGTGTGTAAATGAAATAGAGAGAGCATGTGTGTGATTGAAAGCCTGTGTGTAAGTAAGAGAGAGCGAGAGCATTGTGTGATTTAGATAGACTGGCCAGAGAGGTGACGTGTGTATGTGTGAGAGAGACTGATCAGGGAGATGACTGGTATGTGTGTGCTTGTGTGTGTGTGTGAGAGAGAGAGACTGGTTAGGGAGATGATTGGTGTGTGAGAGACAGAAACTGGTCCTGAGGGTATGACTGGTGTGTGTGTGTGTGAGAGAGAAGATACTGGTTGTGGTCCCTAAGGAAGAGGACTGTGAAGACAGCTTCAGCAGCTACTGCTGCTTCTGGTGTGGCCTGCAAGGGAAAGGAGTATGAAAACTGGATAGAGTAAGTAAGAGTGGCTTTTTAAGTTCATTTTTCTTGATTGACTACCATTTTAATTATTGAAACATATAGAAACATAGAAGTGACGGCAGAAGAAGACCAAACGGCCCATCAAATCTGCCCAGAAAGCTTCACACTTATTTGTTTTCATACTTATCTGTTACTCTTACCGCTGAGGTCAGGGCCCTTATTGGTAACTTTTTGGTTCCAATTCCCTTCCACCCCCACCATCGATGCAGACAGCAGTGCTGGAGCTGCATCTAAGTGAAGTATCTAGCTAATTGGTTTGGGGTAGTAACCACCGTAATAAGCAAGCTACTCCCGTTTGTTTACCCTGCCTGTGCAATTGAGTCCTTGTTGGTTGTCTGAATATAAATCCTCTTTACTTCATTCCCCCTGTTGTTGAAGCAGTGAGCTGTGCTGGATATGTATTCCAAGTGAAGTATCATGCTTAATTGATTTGGGGTAGTAACCGCCGTAACAAGCAAGCTACACCCATGCTTATTTGTTTACCCAGACTATGTAATTCATTCCTTGTTGGTTGATGCTGAATATAAATCATCTTTTCTTCATTCTCTCTGCTGTTGAAGCAGAGAGCTATGCTGGATGTGTATTGAAAGGGAAGTATCAGGCTTATTTGGTTTGGTGTAGTAACCACCGTAACAAGCATTCCAAGTGAAGTATCAGGCTTAATCGATTCGGGGTAGTAACTGCCGTAACAAGCAAGCTACACCCATGCTTATTTGTTTACCCAGACTATGTAATTCATTCCTTGTTGGTTGATGCTGAATATAAATCATCTTTTCTTCATTTTCCCTGCCATTGAAGCAGAGAGCTATGCTGGATGTGCATTGAAAGTGAAGTATCAAGCTTATTTGGTTTGGGGTAGTAACCGCCGTAACAAGCAAGCTACTCTCCTGCTTATTTGTGGATGCAAATCCTTTTTTCCACATTTCCTCTTGCCGTTGAAGCATAGAGCAATGTTGGAGTCGCATTAACTGTGTGTATGTTTATTGGATAAGGATATTAATCTCCAGGTAGTAGCCGTCATTCCTGCAAGCAAGCCACCCCCTTGCCTCTTCTCATCATTCACATCCTCTAGACTTTATGGATCCACAGTGTTTATCCCATGCCCCTTTGAAAACCTTCACAGTTTTGGTCTTCACCACTTCCTCCGGAAGGGCATTTCAGGCATCCACCACCCTCTCCGTGTAGAAATACTTCCTGACATTGGTTCTGAGTCTTCCTCCCTGGAGTTTTAAATCGTGACCCCTGGTTCTGCTGATTTTTTTGCAACAGAAAAGATTTGCCGTTGTCTTTGGATCATTAAAACCTTTCAAGTATCTGAAAGTTTGAATCATATCACCCCTGCTCCTCCTTTCCTCCAAGGTGTACATATTTAGATTCTTCAAAATCTCCTCATAAGTCATTCGATGAAGACCCTCCACCTTTTTGGTCGCCCTTCTCTGGACCGCCTCCATCCTATCTCTGTCCCTTCGGAGATACGGACTCCAGAACTGAACACAGTACTAAGGTGAGGCATCACCAAGGACCTGTACAAGGGGATTATCACTTCCCTTTTCTTACTCAATATTCCTCTCTCTATGTGGCCCAGCATTCTTCTGGCTTTAGCTATCGCCTTGTCACATTGTTTTGCCGACTTCAGATCATTAGAGACTATCACCCCAAGTTCTCTCTCCTGCGCCGTACATATCAGCCCTTCTCCCCCCATCGAATACAGTTCTTTCGGATTTCCACACCCCATTTATTTATTTATTTAACATTTTTTTATACCGATATTCTTATAACAGGTTACAAATCACTTCGGTTTACATTGAAACGAAAACCAGAGCATAAGGTGTATGCATTACATTAAACAGGAAGGACAAACTTGGAAATAAAACTGAAATTAACCAGGGAGAAATTCGAGAACAATTAACCGGCGAGCTGGAAAAGATAAAGGTTTTAAAACAGGGTGCTTAAAACGAAAAGCATAGGGGCTAGGGAGTGGAGAGATAATTTAAGCTCGATTGCAAAAGGCGGGAGATGAAGACTAGCCAATGAAAGCTCTTCTATAGCTTCTTGTTTGAGTCAACAGATCATAAGAATTGCGAGAAGGCTTGATTGAACAACCAGATTTTGAGTCTCTTTTTAAAGGTGATTGGGCATTTTTCGAGTCTGAGATCTGGAGGAAGGGAGTTCCAATGCATAGGGCCAGAAGAGGCGAGGGCTCTCTTTCTTAATGAGGTTTTAATGGAGGGGGCCTGGAGGGTGTCTTTATACGTAGATCTTACCGGTCTGGATGGTAAGCAAGGTCGAAGAGGGATCTTGAGTTCCAGTGGGGTGATATTGTAAAAGGCTTTATGGATGATTGTTAGAACTTTGTACCAAATTCTGAATTTGATTGGGAGCCAATGCAGGCTAATCAGGATGGGTGTAATGTGGTCCCTTTTTTTGGACTTGGTCAGAATCCTAGCTGAGGCAATTTGCAGCATCTGCAAGGGTTTAATGGTATTGGCGGGGAGGCCGAGCAGAAGTGAGTTGCAATAATCTATCTTTGAGAAGATGATTGCCTGTAGCACTGTACGGAAGTCCTGGAAGTGGAGGAGAGGTCTCAAGTGTTTTAAGACTTGAAGTTTGTAAAAGCAGTCCTTTGTAGTGTTATTGATGAAGCATTTGTAATTTAATTGATTATCTATGATGACTCCTAAGTTTCTGACTTGTGGGGAGAAAAACTGGTAGGATTGCGGGGGAGGTATTGGGCAGCGGGTAGTTTCCGTCTTGAGTGATGAGGAGGAGTTCCGTCTTGCTTGAGTTCAGGATCAGGTTGAGGCTTGTTAGAAGGCTGTTTATAGATTGCAGGCAGGTGTTCCAGTAGTCCAAGGTTTTTTCTAATGATTCAGTGATCGGTAATAGAATTTGTACATCATCAGCGTATAAGTAATAGGTTAGATTTAATTTGGAGAGAAGATGGCAAAGAGGGAGCAAGTAGATATTGAAGAGGGTTGGGGACAATGAGGATCCTTGAGGGACTCCCAAGGTAGAACAGACTGGATGTGACTCTTTATTGTTGATTTTGACTTTGTAAAACCTGTTTTGGAGGAAAGACTTGAACCAGCTGAGAGCTGTGCCTTTGATGCCTATGTCTGATAGTCCCCATGTGCATGACTCTGCACTTCTTGGCATTGAATCTAAGCTGCCATATCTTCGACCATTCTTCCAGCTTCCTTAAATCCCATCTCATTCTCTCCACTCCTTCCGGCGTGTCCACTCTGTTGCAGATCTTAGTGTCATCCGCAAAAAGACAAACCTTACCTTCTATCCCATCTGCAATGTCGCTCACAAAGATATTGAACAGGACCGGTCCCAACACTGATCCCTGCGGCAGTCCGCTTAACACTGCTCTCTCTTCAGAGAGTATTTCCATTTACCATCACACATTGTTTTTTGTCCATCAACCAGGTACTTCCACATTTTCCGTTGCCGCCAGGGCCCCTGTCAATTCAGGTTCTTTGATTTCCTTGGTACCCTCGCACAGTCGATGCCCCCATCGCTACCGTTGGTACCCCCTTCAGACCATCCTGGATTCTTAGATGCCATCGGTACCCCTCCCCCCGCGGTACTCTCATGCCATCGTCCCTGCATCATTTCTATCAGTGCCATCCATGTTTTTCATTAGTGCCATCATTGCCTGGATGGATGCCATCGACGTACACCTTGTCACGTCGGTGCCATCCATGCCTGGGTCGATGCCACCATCACCTGGGGCACTTCCATCGATGCCAGGGTTATTTCCATCGATGCCATCCTTTATTTTATGGATGCCATCGATGCCCAGGATCTTTCCATTGATGCCCAGGTCCTTTCTATCGATGGGTATCAATGCCAGGTCCATTCCATCGATGGGCATCGATGCCAGGTCAATTCCATTGATGGGCATTGATGCCGAGGTCGATTCCATTGATAGGCATCGATGCAAGTTCGATTCCATGGGTGGCATCGATGCCAAAGTGGATTCCATCGATGCCAATGTCAATTCCATTGATGGCATCCATGCCAATATCGATTCCATCAATGCCCATGTCCGTGGCATCGATGCCATGTACGCCATTCATGCCTGAGTCGATCCAATCGATACCATTGACGTCCGTGGCCATGCCATCGATGCCCATGGCCATGCCACCGATGCCGTCGGGGCCCGCCTCCATACATCGATGCCCTCGACGCCCACGTCATTTCCATTGGTGTCTTCGATGTTCCTATCGATGTGGTCATCGACTCCGTTGATGCCGGTATCATTTTTCCGATGCCAATGATGTTTTTTCAATTATTCGATGCCGCATCATTCCCAAGATACCTACGCCGATGCCGTCAGTGCTCCGTCACTGTCATCATTGCTCTAGCCGAGTCATCGACATTTTTTCATATATATTTTTGATGATACCCTCGAGGCCGCTTCGGCCGCCATTGACACCGTCAATACCGACATAGCACTGCCACGTAATGCCCTTGCCTGATAACAGTGTTCCATGCTTTGGGTTCTTATTAAAGCCCCGTATTAGCCTACGACACTACATAGTGCCAGGAGCAGTGCAGGCATGCTGACAGTCCGTCATCAGTCGCCATCCAAGACAGCGAGGGCATCCATCTCGGTGCTGGGGAAAGACCGGGTCGAGCACCATGGCATGCATCGTCACCGACACGGTGACCGTCCGCCACCAATGCCATCCAGCACATTGGTGCTATCCATCTCGATGCTGGACAGTGCTTGGGCCGAGCAACATTACCACTGCCATCGACAGTGTTCCGCACAGTATTGGCAGTCCTTGGTGCTCCAGAAACACCGGAACGAGTTCCGAAGAATTCTGCACTGGCATCACGAGACATCGAGCCGCTGCGATGAGGGCCGGGTTCACGAGCTGTTAATCGGCTCCCCTGTTCCCGAGGCGTGCCCCACTGACATCAGTGGGGGATAGTGGCCCTCCACAAAATACTACCATGGTAGAACCAGCCACGCTCAGCCTGTCTCCTCTATACCTGCGCCACCATACCAGGCATCAGAGTTGAGACAGGCGTCTACTCCCTCGATGACTCCTGGAATCCACAGAGCCAGCAATCTTCACCAGCTCGTCCTTCGGCGATCCACGTCGGATGGTAAGTACCCGCTTCTGCGGCATTCCCATTGAGATGTGTTCTCTAATTCGAGCCACATGGTTCGAAAAGTTCTAAGTCATGTACCTTTCAAGAACCGTATTAGTGTCACATATCACTATGCCAGCTATGTCAGCCACCATACCAAGAGAACCTCTCTATCATTTCTTTGGGATTGCATCAGGGCATCCTCCCTTTTTCAGCAATGAGGCTCTGTACTGATTAATGCTCTGGCTTCTGGTTCCTGCTTCAGAACCAAAGTTCCAGGTGCATTTGCTGATCTGCTAAACATGAGATCCAGCAAATACTGCCTCAAGTGCAAGTCCACTTCGAAGTCTGATGACAGGTCTCGGTGTCTCCTTGTACAGCACACAGAAATGCGGGTAAGACTTTACCGCTCACGCTCCCGTAGGAGGTTACATGATATCCAGATTACATCAGCCCCTCCAGTTGGATACCTCCTGGTCTCCCAACTGGCCGGATATCAGAGTGGCCACCCCACCTTGTACCAAGGTTCCCGGTACACTCCCCCAGATGCTACAAAGCGCAGAGGGGGGAAGGGGGGGTTGGGAAGTTTTAATTGCAATATTCTTTCTTTCAACAGAAAGTAGTTACTCTCCACCCATCCTGGACCTCAGAAATACCAACTTTCTTCAGAAGGCACAGGTAAAATGGTATTTCTCATTACCATGCTTCCATATCGCAGTAAGTACATTACCTCTAATCTTTCTATATGCTTCATGGTGAGTCAACAATATTACAATCCCAAGCTCTGCCGGTTGCACCAGCTTTGGCAACTGGGGTATTCATTGAATCACTTTCGATGAATGCTGTTTCTCTGCGGAGTGCAACATCATTCATGCTTTTCCTTGCATGGACAGCTGCATAACCACAGTCAGTCCACGCAAGGAGCTCTAACGTCTTCATGACTCACTATACATTTACTAACTGGGATTACTGTCACTGCCATAAATCCCTTATACAGCACTTCTAGACACCACAGTCATAATGACCTTCCTGTCCAGCATACGCGCAGACATTCTAATAAATTCTTACAAGTCCCTGCGCGCATTTTTCCATAACCTCAGCCCCTCAATTCTTCATTGTCGAGCTATGAGGTTTTTTCACTATGCACTTTCCTCATAGATCCAAAACAGCTATGGGTTACATTCAGTGAAATTCCATTATCAGTGGGTCTAATCTGTTCAACCGCTTTCGTCCCTCATCCATATTGCAGATCTAGAACCAAAACCTAGTCTGATTCTGCTCATTTACTCAGGGTTGTAAAGTTTGACCTAAAAGCTTCTCATCCCAATATGCGTCTGCTCCACTCCAGACACAGTTCCACATGAACTTCCTGGAGCTTGTAGCCATGCGTTATACCCTTATGCTTCCAATACTGCCTCTGCAACAAATCTTTGTGCATACAGACAGACAGCATAGGGACAATGTGTTTTTCCAACACAAGCACGCACAACCTCTTAGCTGCTCTGCAAGGAAGCTGCGCAACTCTACCCTTGGCCCTTGCTCACTCCATGTATCCTCGGGCCGCTTATCTAAGAGATTTACTGAACGCACTAGCAGACCTTCTCCATGTAGGTTTCCATCCTCTCGAATGGTCTCAGACTACATGTGAAGCGGGAAAGATCTTCTAACACTGAGGTCAACCAAACTTGCCCTCTGCGTCCGAATCGAACCATACGGTGCACAGATTCTACTCCCTACACATTTTTCCAATGCGTTCCCATAGATGCCTTTCTTCCATCAAGGGCATCTTAAATGTGTCTCTTCTGCTGCCTCTCATAGCCAGCATTCTTCTAATGCTGAACCGGGATGGGGTCCGCTGTTCCTCAGACCCACGTCCTGGCCGAGACCAGTATGCTTCCCATACTTCTCAATCTATCACACCAGTAACCAATTCACCTTCTCACAAGTCAGTCTCAAATTATAGACTCACTGATGTTTTCAGGTACTGGTAGCATCACAAAACCTTCCACACATAAATCCTACCACTCAACATGGCATGATTTACCACATAACGCATACAAAAGGGTATTCCCCTTTTTCTTTTTTCTTCACCACTCTCTTCTCTTGCTCCCTCGGATTCTGCTCCCCAGACATCCTCCACATAGGTATACCTCTTTTCCAATTGGTGTATCGTTTGGGAGTGGGGATACCCGATTAACAGTAAACCCTTTCTGAGTCAGCTTACCATCGATTATCCACTGATCAAGCCGCCTCTATTTTCACTAGTCACGGAATGGAACCTATACCTTATCCTTATAAGTCTCATACGTTCTCCGAGCCTTTCCATTCCTCTCATTTCACAGTTTGACATTTCTGCCAACAGGGTCAGTGAGTTACACACCTTGTTACATACTCATCCGACCCTGCCGTGACCGAGTGGTTTTTACGTATTCAACTTCCTATCTTTCTTAAGGTAGACATTGCATCTCACCTTACTCAGACTATACTCTGCACATTTTTCCCAACACCTCTCTCTCACCAGAGACAGAGGGTTTTTTCCACTTCTTGGACAGTAATAGTGCACTTGCATTCTATCTAGATCGCACTACATTCAATAGGAATTCCACCTAACTCTTTCCTTCTGTGGCAAGAGTCAAGCTGCGAGTTCCAGTGGGCAAACAGACCTATTCCTCCTAATTGACGGTCTGTAGCTCTTTTTCCTACCAAGAAACAGGCATTTCACTACAACACTGTGTGTAACCACACTCTGTTGCGTCCATCCCAGCCTTAATAGCTTCCCCTCAGCCGCTGCTGCTTGTACATATTTATCAGGCTGCAACCTGGAGTTCTCTCCATACCTTCACAGCCCATTATTGCTTAGGGACGACTAGCCGGCATGCTCCATGTTTGGCCAGTCCGTCTACTCTTATTCTTTTTGGTTTAACTACCCAACATCCTTCCACCAACCTGTTAAGGGTTTCAGGATGCCCTCCGTTCCAAATTCCACCCCCGTCATTGCGCTTTCGCATGTCTTGGGTGCATTTGGTACACTCTCGGGCATCCTTAGCTCGGTACTCACCCATATGTGAGGACTACCATCCTGCTTGTCCTGTGAGAAAGCAAATGTTGCTTACCTGTGACAGGTGTTCTCACAGGACAAGCAGGATGTTAGTCCTCACGAAACCCACCCGCCACCCCGCGGAGTTGGGTCTGTATACATTTTTACGTTTATTTTAGTTTCGCTTGCGCTTTTAGCTATAAGACGAAACTGAGGGAGACACCTGTGGCTCACAGGGATAATTGCAGGCTGAGCATGCTCAGTGCACTCAGTGTGCCAGTGTCAGTCAAAGCTTTGTAGAAACTTTGACAGAAAAGTTTTCCGTACAGGGCTCCATCCTGTGGTGTCGCCCATATGTGAGGACTAACATCCTGCTGTCCTATGAGAACACCTGTTACAGGTAAGCAACATTTGCTTTTCATGAGGAATGGTGAAATTTTTGTTTTTCCATTGTTACACTGTACAGAATCTGGCGTGATGCGTTTTACAGTTCAGGTTTTGTCTGCACTTTCTGTGGCTTTATTCTGTATTTGGTGAGGGTTTGTGCTCTGCATGCAAAGACTGAGATGAAGCATTCTTTTAGCATGTGGTTTCTCTGTAGGGATCTGTAGTAGCTTGACCTGTCCTGTTTTCCTGATAGGAGGTGTATTGATATTTTAGATTCTGGTGTAATATTTGTGGTATTCTTTTTCATAGGTGGGGTTGTTATTCTTTGAGGGGCGGATTTTAAAAGCCCTGCTCGCGTAAATCCGGGCGCACCGGCCTTGTGTGCCGGTGCGCCTATGTTCCATAGGCCTACCGGCGCGCGCAGAGCCCCGGGACTCGCGTAAGTCCCGGGGTTTTTCGAGGGGGGCGTGTCGGGGGCGTGTCTGGGGGCATGTCGGATCGGCGCAGCGTTTTGGGGGAGGGACGCGGTGTTTCGGGGGCAGGCCCGGGGGCGTGGTTTCGGCCCGGGGCGGTCCGGGGGTGTGGCCGCGCCCTCCGGAACCACCCCCAGGTTGTGTCTCGGCGCGCTAGCGGCCCGCTGGCGCACGGGGATTTACTTCTCCCTCCGGGAGGCGTAAATCCCCCGACAAAGGTAAGGGGGGGGTCTAGATAGGGCCGGGGGGTGGGTTAGATAGAGGAAGGGAGGGGAAGGTGAGGGGAGGGCGAAAGCGAGTTCCCTCCGAGGCAGCTCCGATTTCGGAGCGGCCTTGGAGGGAACGGCGGCAGGCTGCGTGGCTCGGCGCGCGCTGGCTACACGAAATCGGCAGCCTTGCGCACGCCGATCCAGGATTTTAGCGGATACGCGCAGCTACGCGCGTATCTACTAAAATCCAGCGTACTTTTGTTTGCGCCTGATGCGCCAACAAAAGTATGCGAAGGCGCGCTTTTTGAAAATCTACCCCTGAGTGTTGGCAAATAGTACTGTGTTGATACGGGAGGACCATGCCGAAATGTATCATAATATATCTTCTATTAACGGTCTCATGTTTATTGTTACTGTTGTTGTTATTGTTAAGATCTTTGTTCCCTGTAAACCGAGTTGATTTGATTTGTATCAAGAAAGTTGGTATAAAAAAGCTCTAAATAAAATAAATAAATAATAGGTTTGATGCCATATGAATTCCAAGATGCAAAGGTTTCTTGTTGGCATCACAACAGTGCATGGAATTATCACAACAACTTGTATATAAATTTTACCTCAGAATGTCATTTTTCATGTAAAATATGTTATAAATGCATAATTTAAAATTGTGTATGGGGAGGGGGCGCCAGACTGTAAGGTTTGCCTAGGGTGCCTAATACCCTTGCACCGGCCCTGTCTCTAAGCAGCTACAGTTGTTTCCTGTATTCCAGTTCACTCTTACCTCCATGCAGCTCCAGTTGGTTCCTATGTTTCAGTTCACTCTTACCTCCACACAGCTCCAATCTATTCATAAGCTCCAGCCCAACGCTATACTCTGTTCCTGAGCTCCAATCCAGTCTGCCCTCTGCTCCTGAGCTATAGCCCAGCCTGCTCATCATTCCTTGCTCCAGCCTCACTAATCTGCCCAAAATTAAATCTAGTTCATCCTGTGCCACCCTGGAAGTGGTGTCCACTACCCTTCCCCAGCTCCGAACCCGCAACATTTACTGGTATGGAAAGTAATAATAATGGATACCCTTCAAATGGAAAGAATATCATTATGATCTGGAACATATGCAAATTTCCACATTCTTTAGACTGTAATGAGGATTCATTCAAACCTAACCCAGAGAAACAAAAAATTCTTTTGATGCCCTTTTTACAAAACTTACATTTTCCCAATTGCATATATAGCACACTATAAATTTTTAAATAAATGTATTTACTTATTTATAAAAATGTGTTAATTGCTTTCCAATCTTTCCAATAAAAAATAAACTAAAGATAAAAAATTGTTTTGCTTCCTTATTTAAGAAAATCGTACGGGTAAATGAGTAAGTTGCTGTGTGAATGTGAAAATATGTAGATGTGAACATGGTTGTTAATTCATGAATAAACCTTTGTAAAATGTAAGAAAGGATTTGACTTCTAATGGGTTCAATGTGTTCATAAGAATTAAGCTAATTTACTCAGGTAGTAAATTCCATTCCAAGATCTACTGTAGTGTACTGTAATTTGGAGCTGCCCCTTGTTTTGTACGGAAAACTTCCTTGATCTCCTGGCTCTGGAGAATTTGATAATGCCTTTATTAACCATAAATCACAAAGCAACATTTAAAGCTTACTTTCTAGGGAATTGGCAAAAGTTTGCATAACCTTTCACATTTAGGTTATCAGTTCAAATGCGGCACAGGTTGGTAATAACTGAAAATCACCACCATTTGAAAGCTATTGGTGGTCTATGTGAAATTAGTTATAGTTTCATTTCAGGTCCCAGTGGATAAGTGTCTTCATTATCACACTAATTGATACCATTATTGGCTGTCTTAGCAGAGGCGTCCAAGACTACACAGGAATGGAGAGTGAATTACCCTCTCTCCATTAATGGTGATCCCTCCCAAACATCGTTGAGAGACATTGGCAGAGTACTCAGGAAGTTTGCATTGCTACTGTCCATACTATATCTGTTCTTTGGATTAATTTAGAACTTTGGTTGCCAATACTGTCAATTCATTGAGCATTAAGTGATTAATTTTATATCAGGACACATAAATTTGAGGGCTGTTACATTCTTAAGTTACACCAGTTTTCACTGATTAGTTTAAATTAGATTAAAATCCATCGTACTTTTGTTTGCGACTGGTGCGCCAACAAAAGTACGCGAACGCGCATTTTTTAAAAATCTACCCCACATACAGGGGCGGATTTTAAAAGGCCTGTGCGCCGGCATGCCTATTTTGCATAGGCTGCCGGCGCGCTTAAAGCCCCGGGACGCGCGTAAGTCCCGGGGCTTTCGAAAAGGGGCGGGAGGGGGCATGTCCGGGGCGTTTCCGAAACGACGTGGCGTTTCGGGGGCATGCCGCGGCATTTTGGGGGTGGGCGCGGTGCCAGCCTGGGGGCGTGGTCAAGGCCTCCGAACCAGCCCCCGGGACCGGAGGACAGAGCGGAGCTGCCGGCCGGTGCGCGCAAAGGTAGGGGGGGTTTAGATAGGGCCGGGGGGGGGGGGGGGTTAGGGAGGGGAAGGGAGGGCGAAGGAAAGTTCCCTCCGAGGCCGCTCCGAAATCGGAGCGGCCTCGGAGGGAACAGGCAGCGCGCGCTGGGCTCGGCACGCGCAGGTTGCACAAATGTGCACCCCCTTGCGCGCGCCGACCCCGGATTTTATAAGATACGCGTGGCTACGCGCGTATCTTATAAAATCCAGCGTACTTTTGTTCGCGCCTGGTGTGCGAACAAAAGTACGCGATCGCGTATTTTTTAAAGATCTACCCCACAGTATACATGGTTGAATGAATGAATGAATGAATGAATGAATGAATAAGATTCCAAGATTTTTTAAAAATATTATAACTTCTTCAGTTCAAAGAAGATTGAATTTAAATAATCTAAAAATGATCCAGAAAGAGAAGATACAATCCATGAAACATAAACTTGAATTAGATGGTGTCTGGTTCTAGTCTATGATGAAATTCCATGGAAATGACCTGTTATCTTGCGATTTTAGCTTGCCAATTTCTAAGCATAGTCAGTCCAAGTTCCATGGCCCTTTATTTTTTTGAGAGGTGAGAGAGGTAAGGAAGATCAGCCTGAGCTGCTTTTAGTGTGCTAGGAGAGAGTGGGGACTAGGATATAGCTGCAGACAGACAAAGTAGCAGCAACGGATAGAAAGAAGTGACTAGCTCAGTTTTTCTACAAAGACTTATGGTCATTTCTAATTTTTTAAATTACATTACAGTACTGTGGGATATTTGTAACCCTGCTTTTTCCATTTCACACTTACCAAAATGCATCTTGAAGAGGCAATGACAAAACACCAGGACTGGCTTGGCAGTTGTAAAGATCACAGCTCCTGGGTCTCAAATATTGAATTTGCCCATCTTTCATTTAAACACACTGTCATAAATTAATACCTAGAGCTGTTAACCAAAATTAATGCTATCTTATATAATTTGATATTCTTATAAGTATACCCATTCTTCTCAAACACCTGCTAGTGAAGCACATAAAATTTCATATTTTTCACTAAATCTCCAGTCCTTAAAGCTAGGCAAGATTTATCATCTTGGGTAGATTTTCCGCATAAGTAATCCAATACATCTGCTCTGCTGCCCAGGAATTCTTAGAATGCTGAGTAAGGTATTAAAATCCAATTCTGCTTGAAGGTTTAAAAGGACACGCTACATTTATATTGATCGTGACTGACTGGACTGCTTCCAAACTACTGTGCATATGTTTTTCACCCCATCCGTTGAGGAATAGACGATTAACCCATTCATCAGTTACATGCAAATATTTCCAATACGGAAGATAAAATTAAATATCATTTTAAAAACCATTATTTTCTCCAGGTTTCGTGATTGATATTCTTGAAGTAGAGATCCTTGCAGGAAATGCACCATAAAACTAGCAAATTGCAGTGGCAATAAATAAAAATGGTCATCAAGTTAAATGTGGTATGATAATGTTATATGGTACTGCCTAACATGTACACAAATCAACATTTCACCAATCTAGACAGAAGTCATTGCATTTAAGTTCACAACAGTTTTCCTGGCACTCTCTTAAATATAATTGAAATCATTTAAACAAAAGAGAGAGAACATAATTCACATGTTAACTCTATGGGACTTCATTTTCAGAATGATTTGCACACATAAAGCCCTGAGGCCCTTTGAAAATCAATTAGGGGATTGTGCATGTAAATGTATATGTGAAATCCCATACTGTGCATTCTTTTACCCATACTAGCAGAAAGAATTTTGTCGAACAGAATAGGGGTGGGGGAAAGCATACAAAGATTGCTATCTAAAGTGTTCAACCATTGTTGAGTTCAGTGGTCTGCAGACTACCCCATGAACTGCTTTCCTCACCTCCCTTGGCTGGGCTGGCATTGCCTCTCCTCCACACAGTAAACACTGCCAGTCAGTCATGCAGCAGGACACCGCCAGCAGGACACCTCCAACACCACGCACACCACTTGCCAGAATTTAAAGGGATCATAGTGGGAAAGTACCCGCACGCCCTAAAGATGACATCATCGGCATAGCCCTATATAAGGGCAGGTTCTTGGAAGCAACTTGCCTCAACAACAGGTCCAACTACTTCCTAATAATGCATGTTAATTCCCAGTGTTTCTGTCTTCATTCCAGGCTTGTCTTCAGTCCTCATCCAGCTGTCTCCAATTTATCTTCTGTCTTCATCTCCATCTGCTCCATCCATGTTGCCCGCTTGTTCCTGTCCTCTCCTGTTCGTCCTACTTATCTGTCCCTCTTCACCTTCCTCAGTCGGATATCTGATTCAGCCTTTTCTTGGACCCCATATATAAGTGACCACTGCCTACCTCTGACCATCAACAGGACCTTTAATATGACTGACCACTGCCTGCCTCGGACCATTGTCTGGACCTCGGATATGTCTGACTGCCACCATGCTTGCCATGGACCTTCGTCCTGCCATCAGCAGAGACTCCACATAAGTCCTGCTGGCCCTGACACCCAAAGGCTCAACCCAAGGGGAACGAGGGCTGGTATAGGTGAAGGTCCTGACTGGTATATGCTTTGCCTGCTGACAGTGGGAACCTGCATGGTTCCCACTGTCCAAGGGTTCACTTACAACAACCACATCAGAAATTATTTTAATTTATTTAACTTATATTTTATTAATTTCAAAAAATATCAAATGCAAATAGCATATTTGACAGAAATAGAAGTGCAATACAATAAAGAAAATAGAAATGAAATGAGGAAAAAAGTAAATAAGTAAACAATTTGTATGCACAATTTAGGTCAATATAATATGGCACAGGAAGACTGAAATAAGCCTGAGGTAAGGCTTATATAATACATTCTAAGTAATACGTCAAGGAAAACCAGGAACACTAGATTAGACCAACCATCATATTATACTAGTGCCAATTGCTATCACTGGGAAGGCTGGGAGATAACATAACCCCTAGAGTCTAGAAAACCCCTCAACTGGGAAGGATCAAAAAATAAATATTTAACACCATTCATGGTAATCAACATTTACAAGGATATTTTATAACACAGGTGGCACCCAAGGCCAATACATTGGGTCTCATACTAAGATATTTCTTCCTGCGATCCTGCGTCATCTTGGACAAATCTGGAAAGATCCAAAGCTTCTGTCCTTTGAAGAAGACTTCTCTATGATGAAAAAACAAGTGCAAAATATGATTTCTGTCCTGAAGAAAAATAAATGTGACCAATAGCATAGCTATGGAGGAAATATTCTCTTCAGAATTTTCAAGAAAATTGACAAATTAGACAAACTTTGATGAGCTATGCTGTCCGTTTGCTTCTTAGAAATAGGAAGATAATTCAACTCAGCAATCGGAGGTAAAGCCTCATCTGGAATTTCTAAAACATATTTCATATAGATCTTCAACAGCTCAGATGGTGAAAGAAATTGCTGCTGTGCTGGGATCGTGGGCCGGCCGTTGTTGGCGCGTGCAACCTATGCCTGCCCAGAGGCAGGCGCAACTTAAAAATTAAAGGTAAGGGGGGGGGGGTTAGGTAGGGGAATGGAGGGGAAGGGAGGGGAAGGGAGGGGAAGGTGGGGAGTGGAAGGAAAGTTCCCTCCGAGGCCGCTCCAATTTCAGAACGACCTTGGAGGGAACGGAGGAAGGCTGTGCGGCTCGGCGCGCGGGGTGCACAATTGTGCACCCCCTTGCACGCGCCAACCCTGGATTTTATAACATGCGTGTGGCTGCGCACACATGTTATAAAATTGGGCGTAGATTTGTGCGCGTTGGGTTGCGCGCACAAATCTACACCCGCGCATAGTTTTTAAAATCTGGCCCATTATGTTTATGGCAGGTTTACTTGTTGGGGATATTGGCCTCTTCAGGATGCAGACAACAAGGACAATAACAACCACAAAACAGGCAAGGGAAGTTCCAACTCCTCCTAGGGAAGTCCCTGCACTGAAGCCTGAACCACTGCCCCGCAGGGAGAGGGTCGTGGGCTATGGCAACGCTTGGAATGCAGGTGGGCCCAGTGGAGGAGATACAGGGAGCACATCTTTCCTCCACGAACCTCATTGCTGGACATGCCAGAAGATTATGTGGTTAGCAGGTATCGCCTCAACTCTCAGGCTATCCTAGAATTATATTAAGAAATCCGAGGAGATCTGGATCCGGTCACGAGAAAGTCCCATGCTATACCGGGGTTCACCAAACTATTGGCCACCCTGTATTTCCTGGCATCCGTCTCCTTCTAGTCAACAGTAGGGGTCATGGGGGGAATGTCCCAAACCACTTTTTCCTGTGGTCTGAGCCAGTTCATAACAGCTGTATCTGACCGCATTAATTGCTACATAGCATTCCGTCAGGACAGGCAGGACTTGATGGAATTGAAGAGAGGCTTTTATGCCATAGCTAACTTTCCTAATGTTCTGGGAGCTATTGACTGCACTCATGTAGCCATCATCTCACGCCATAACAAGGAGGAGATCTTCTGCAACAAAAAGATCTTCCACTCCATCAACGTGCAAGTGACCTGTGATGCTCAACTGTACATCCTTGACGTGGTGGCCAGATACCTGGGAGCTGCACTCAATTCCTTTATACTTAGGCAATCAGGCCTCTTTGAAAATTTTGGGGACAGCCTCTATGGTGACCGTTGGCTTGTAGGTAAAGGAGATGCTTCTTTCTCTATTTCCTCTCTAGTTATGTGTTTACAGCAAATGGCAAGGACTGGGGGGGGGGGGGGGGCTGGGGCGGATGTAACAGCATCACGGACATGACAAGTGGCTTTTACAGTTAGGTCCTCATGCCCTTGTGCCAGGGCCTGGCTTTCTCTCCCAATGCTCAAAAGGCCTGATAATGTTGTGAGACCAAACAATATTTATTTATTTATTTATTTATTTATTTTATTAAAACTTTTAATATACCGACATTCGTAAAGCACATCAGGCCGGTTTACAAAAAAAAACAACTTAGAAAGACAGAAAATACAATGAACGTGGCGGGGAGGAGGGGAGCAGACGAGAAAAGGGAGGAGAGGGGGCAGGGGCGAGAGCAGCTGGAAAGGATAGGGCAGCAGAACGAGAAGAGAAAGGAACATAATAAACGCAAATGCAAAGAGATACACTTATTTATTTATTTATTTAAAGTCTTTTCTGTACCGTCGCTAAGTTATATACCATTGCAACGGTTTACATGTAGGCACATAAGTAAGTTTGGAGTAAGCGTACTATAGTACATTCTAACCGGTGCCATTAAGTTTCGGTACATTAAATCATAAAAATACGTACAAATGTTTAGTGATGTAGGTTCTGGCTGGGTGTACCTAGAAGGTACTTTTACAGGTCAAAAAAATCACATTTACTGTGTTATATTATTACATTCATTGTGTACTCAATATGTTAAAATATTGTAATGCACATTTATGAAAATAGTGCTGTGTGCCGGTGCTCTTCTGTTTATTCCAGTGTATTTTCTATTCTCCGGTCTCTTTATAAAAGGCTTGTTTAAAAAGCCATGTCTTTAGATTTCTCTTGAATGT
Source organism: Rhinatrema bivittatum (assembly GCF_901001135.1). Taxonomy (NCBI): domain Eukaryota; kingdom Metazoa; phylum Chordata; class Amphibia; order Gymnophiona; family Rhinatrematidae; genus Rhinatrema; species Rhinatrema bivittatum. The sequence goes on from NC_042619.1 coordinate 91,735,477, forward strand.
TTTGGGGTCTCTCTGTAATCTGATCTCCAAAGGCATTGAGTTCCAGAGTGTGGGTCCTGCTAAAGACAATGCCCTCTCTCTTACCTGTGTTAGTCTCACTGTCTTGACTGAGGGAATGTTTAAGAGAGCTTTGTTTGCTGAACGAAGGTTCCTGTGTGGTACGTGTACCCCTAGTGCGGTGTTTAGCCAGTCTGCTTTTTCATCATGTATTAGTTTATGTATGGTGCATAGTGCTTTGTATTTTATTCTTTGTTCTATGGGTGGCCAGTGAAGTTCGGCCAGTGTTTCAGTTATATGGTCTCTTCTTCTTTTTCCAGTTAGTATTCTCGCTGCTGTGTTTTGTAGAATTTGAAGTGGTCTTATTGTTGTATTTGGGAGTCCTAGAAAAAGAGCATTACAGTAATCAGTACTGGCGAAAACTAGTGCCTGAAGCACTGTTCTGAAATCTGCAAGAGTTAGTAATGGTTTAAGTTTTCTGAGGATCATGAGTTTAGCATAGCTTTCTTTTACTTTTAGCGATATGTAATGTTTTAGATTTATTTTGGGGTCCATTTTTATTCCTAGGTTCCTTACTTTTTTCGCTAGTTCTATTTTCTGATTATTTTTGAGTATAATTGGGGTTTGAATGATTTCGATATTTTTTCTTTCTAAGTGTAGAAATTCTGTTTTTTCAATATTGATCACTAGTTCCATTCGGTTTATTAGTTGTTTTATGATGTGTAGGTACATGTTAGCTAGGTTTCATGTTTTTTCTATTGAGTCGTCGATTGGTAGAATGAATTGAATATCATCTGCGTAGATGTAATGTATGATTCCTAATCCTGCTAGTAGATGGCATAATGGAAGCATGTATATGTTAAAAAGTGTTGCAGACAAAGCTGATCCCTGCGGTACACCTGTTTCAAGATTGAATTTGTCTGATAGTGTGTTGTTGATCTGAACTTGAAAGAACCTGTTTTTTAGATATGAGCAGAACCATTTTATTGTTTTGTTGTGTAGTCCAATCTCTTCTAGTCTTTTTAGTAGAATTTTATGGTTTACTGTGTTAAAGGCTGCATTATTAGAATGTATTGTTTTCCACTATCAAAACATCTTAGGAATTTGTCTGTAAGTGAGAGGAGTAGTGTTTCGGTACTGTAGTGTTTGTGAAATCCATGTTGTGATGGATATAGTAAGTTATTGTTATCAAGGTGTTCTGCTAGTTGTTTCTGTACTGTTTTTTCTATTAATTTGGCTAATAAGGGTAGATTTGAGACTGGATGGTAGTTGTTTAGGATCAGGGGGTCACTGTTTTTTTTCTTTATGATTGGTTTTATAATTGCTTCTTTTAGTATATCTGGCATTGTTCCTTCTTTTAGGGATAGATTTATAATCTTAGCTAAGGTTGGGGAGACTGTGTTGGCTGCTTTTTTAATGTCAAATGTTGGTATTGTGTCGATTTTGTGTGGAGCCGGGTTTAGATTTTTTAGTATGGATTCTACTTCTAGCTCTGATATTTCAGTGAATGAGGTCCATTGAGTAATGTCTCTTTTTTGTAATTTAATTTCTTGTTTGGTGTTGTTTGGCAGTTTGGATCTTAAGTTTGTAATTTTGTCGCTGAAGAATTTAGCTATTTCGTTGCATTTTGATTCTGGTAGACTTAGGGGTGATTCTTGTTTGTCATTGGTGAGATTTGCTACTATGGAGAATAAGGTTCTTGGGTTGTTAGCGAACTTCTCGATTTTGTTGCTGTAGTATTCTTTTTTAATAGTCAGAATTATATTTTTGTAAAAGGCAAGATGTTTTCTGAATTTGGTTAGGGTTTCGGTTGCTTTGAGCTGTCTCCATTTTTTCTCTATTTCCTGAGAGTTCTTTTTGCATCTTTTACTTTTTCGTTGTGCCAGGGATTATCTTGTTTCACTTCTTTTTTACACATTACTTTGATGCGGTTTATTTCATCTGCTATCCTTTTGGTTGAGTTGAACCATGCTTCTGTTGCGGAGTTGCAGTTATTGTAGTTAATATTTGTGAGTTTTTCCTCTAGTTTGTCTTTTAGTTTTTCAATATTATAGGGTGGACGGTACTTGAATTCTATCGGTTTATGGTTTAGATTTGTTTGTGGTTTAAGGAATTTAACATTGGAATGAATCAGGAAATGGTCTGACCAAGGTATTTGAGTGTATTCAGTTTTAACATGTTCTAAACACTTGTGGTTGATGAAGGTGAGATCGAGAGAGTGTCCCACTTTGTGTGTTGAGTTGTCTGTTATTAATGAGAAACCTAATGCTGTCATAGTGTCTAACAGTGTCTGGCATGCATCAGTTAATGGGTGGACGTCCATGTGAAGATTAAAGTCGCCTAGCACTATGGAAGGTTTAGATATGTCTAAGTGTGTTGTAAGAAACTCAATAAGTGGTGAGATATTTAATTCGAGGAGGGTGGGTGGACAGTAAATGAGGCATATTTGTATGTTGTTAGTGTCAAAGATGGCGATTTCATGATTTGTAGGGGGAGTTATTGGGATTAATTTACATTTAAAGGTTTTTTCAATAATTAATAAGAGGCCACCTCCTCGCTTATTTATTCTGGGTACTGAGAAAACTTCATAATTTCTATGTGCTATTTGATTTTTTTAGAACTATATCTGATTTTTTTAGCCATGATTCGGGTATTGCAATGAAGTTTGGTTTATTGTCATATAGCAGGTCTGTGATGATTGGGAACTTTTTTGCTACTGATTGTGCATTTACTAGTAAGAATGTTAACATTAACATGTTGTTTATGGTGGATTTATTTGAATTGTTGGTCCTTTTTATCTGTATAAGGTCGCTATGTGAGTTTTCTTTTGACTCTTTTATTGTATGTTTATGTCTGTTAAGTGAAAAGTTTTTTCCATATTTACCTTTGTTTAGGCAGACTGATTTGTTTCGCTGGTACTTCTCTTTCATTGTCCATGTTCCAAGTTGATTGGTTTTGTCTCGTTAGTATATGGTTGGTCTCTCATTCTTGGTTACTCCGGGGTGTACGAAGGGGCATACAAAGGGGCATGCCCATTTGTTGCGCCCCTTCGGAGCGCGACGCCGGTGCGTGGCAGGTCCAGTGTCCTTCCTTCAATTTAAACCCGCTCTTGGCACGCTTTTTGATGTCGGTGACGTCAGCAGCGTCAGCCAAGGGGGAGGAGCGAGGCTGGTCTTCCGGGTTCGTCAGGGCGTTGTGGGACAGGGTCTGTAGCAGAGAGAAAAATAAACAATAAAGGAGGAGAGAGAAAACACAGGAAACTGGTGAGATAGGGAGCACAAGGGGGGAGGGGACAGAGCAGAGAAAGAGCAAAGGAAGAGAGAAAGCACAGAATACCAGTGAGACAGGGAGCACAGGAGGGGGAGGGGGACAGAGCAGAGAAATGGCAGAGGAAGAGAGAGAAAGCACAGAATACCGGTGAGACAGGGAGCACGGGGGGGGGGGGGGGGGAGAGCAGAGAAACGGCAGAGGAAGAGAGAGAAAACAGGGAAATAGTGAGGCAGGGAGCACAGGGAAGGAAGGGGACAGAGAGCAGAGAAAATCAAGGAGGGAGGGAGAGCAGAAAATAAACGGGAGCCTTGGATGTCTTGTTCAGGCAGGTCAGCTGTGCCGGTCACACTCCCACCTCTGGCGTCCTTCCTTCAATTTAAACCCCCCTCTTGCCATAAAGCTTTGTGTGTGAGCAGCCACTGCACACTTTCTACCGGTTCACTTTGAACTTTAGCCTTTTCTGATTCTCCCATTTGGAGCAGTTGAAATCTCACAGGTTAATCATAACATTTTAGTGTCCCCACTGCTGTCACTCCCAGATCAGGTGTGCCCTATTGTCAGGCACAGTTTGTCTTGCTCATCACACAGGTAAACCAGAAGCTGCAGCTTGTGCATTTTTTGGTCTAGCATTTTCACTGTGTCAGGGCAAACAAATTTGTATCTCTGGAGGAAATAGTGCAGAGCAGCCAAGGACTTGCACATTCTGTTGGATTCGTGGACCCTTGGGCCGATCGGAGCCGGAAGAGGAGCTGCTGTAGATGTTTGTAGCAGCGACCCCGACCGGGAGGCGGAGCTGACAGACTAGTGGCTGGTCGAAGGTGGAATCCTGGGAGCTCTATGCGACCAAGAGCTCTGGCGAGGAAGGCGGTGATGAAGGCGCTGGCACTGTGCTGAGAGAACCTTCACCCTGGAAGCCGATCCTCCCCCGAGAGGAGCTCATAGGAGTTCGGCCGCTGGGACTTAGGAGATTCACCCTGGAAGCCGGAGTCCCCCCAGGAGGAGCCCGTAGGAACCCGGCCGCTGGGACTTAGGAGGGCCCACGGGGGCCTGGTCCGCTGCAGTCCAAGGTTGAGTGTCGAAGGGTCTTTGCTCGCCAATCCGGAGTCAGGAACCGATGGATCACCGTCAGCCAGTCCGAGGTCAGAAGCCAGAGAATCCACGTAAGCCGGTCCGGGGTCAGAAGCCAGAGAATCCACATAAGCCGGTCTGGGGTCGGAAGCCAGGGGGTCAACGGAAGCCGGTCCGAGGTCAGAAGCCAGAAGAAATCCAATTACCAGTCCGGGGTCAGAAGCCAAGAAGAAACGTATGCCAATCCGAGTCAGGAACCAAGTGGAAGCCGAGACAGCAGGAACGCAGCAACTGGAGACAGGAGCAAGCCTGGGAACCTCGTTGCAAGGCGACGATTAGGCCTGGCTGCAGGGTTTAAGTACCCTGGAGGCGTCTGACATCATCAGGGGCATCCCCAAGGCTTTCCCGCGCTGGCCCCTTTAAATAATCAAAAGAGACGCGCGCGTGCGTCTAGGGGGCGGGGCTTAGCGCCGCAAGGCGCTGGCTGCTCCGGCGAGGCAGGGGAGCGGCAGCAGAAGCGGCTGTAGGCCCGGGCGAGCTGGGGGAACGCCGGGCCTGCGGTCGGCGGCGTCCCCAGGGCCCTGGGGAGCGCGGGATCCGCGCCAACCCGCGAGCCGGTGAGTGGCGATTCCGGGGGCGGCCCGGAATCGCAACAGTACCCCCCCTCCTACGCCCCCTCCCGGGAGGCCGTGGCTTATCCGGATGGGCCGAATGAAACTGACGAAGGAGCGCTTTGTCGAGTATGTGGGTAGAGGGCTCCCACGAGTTCTCTTCAGGGCCATAACCCTCCCAGGACAGGAGGTATTCCCACCGACGACGATGAAACCGGACATCCAGCACCTCTTGTACCGTGTAGGTGGTATCCGGATCTGAGGAAACTTCGGAGGGTTCTGGCGGAGATGGCCGGAATCGGGAGAGCACCAGTGGCTTGAGGAGGGACACATGGAAGACGTCATGGATCTTGAGCGTGGATGGCAGGCGCAGTCTGTAGGATACAGCCCCAATGCGTTCGGCCACCGGGAAAGGTCCGATGTAACGCGGCGCTAGTCTCATGGACAGAGTCCGCAATTGGATGTGTTTAGTGCTTAGCCATACCCTCGTCCCGGGTAGGAAGACCGGAGCGGGCCGTCGAGCCCTATCTGCATAAGCCTTAAAGCGGGTGGCCGTCCTGCAAAGTTTTTCCTGAGTAGTAAGCCAGAGGCGTTGGAGCTGACTGGCTGTTAGTTGTGCCGCCGGGGAGGTAACCTGCACTGGTAATGGCAACGGAGGTCTAGGCACCCTCCCATAAACTAGCTGGAAGGGAGGCTGTAGTGTAGCGGAGTGCTTGTGGCGATTATAGGAGAATTCCGCCCAGGGGATGAGAGAGGCCCAGTTGTCTTGAAGCTCATCTACAAAGGCTCTGAGAAATGTCTTCAGGGAGCGGTTAGTTCGTTCCACCTGTCCGTTACCCTGGGGGTGGAATGCCGTGGTAAAATCCAGTTGTACCCCGAATTTCCTACATAAAGCCCTCCAGTACTTGGCTGTGAATTGCGGGCCTCGATCTGAGGCGATATGCGACGGTAGGCCATGCAATCGGAAAATATGTTGAACAAATAGATCAGCCAACTCAGGGGCCGTAGGTAGCTTGGGAAGCGGGACGAAGTGAGCCATCTTCGAAAACCGATCAACGGTGACCCAAATCACGGTTTTCCCCTCAGAGAGCGGCAAGTCCACCACAAAATCTGTGGATAAGTGGGACCACGGTTCCGTGGGAATAGGGAGTGGCTGGAGCAGGCCCCAGGGGTGGCCCGGAAGTGGCTTTTGTTGAGCGCATGTGGGACAGGACTGGACATAGAGCCGAACATCCTCCCTCACTCTTGGCCACCAGTAGAAATCGGTGAGCAAGTCAAGGGTTCGGGTAACTCCGGGGTGGCCCGCCGTCAGGGAGTCGTGTGCCCAAGCCAGGACTCTTCTCCGGGAACGAGCCGGAACCACTGTCTTCCCTTCGGGACCCAGTTCCGTGGCCGCCAGTAGCACTTTAGCTGGATCTAGAATGTATTGAGGAGTTTCCTCCCCATCTTCAACCTCGGTAGTGCGGGAGAGAGCATCCGCCCGAACATTCTTGGCTGCGGGTCGGTAGCGAAGCGAGAAGTCGAACCGACTAAAAAAGAGAGACCACCGGGCCTGCCGAGGGTTGAGCCTCTGTGCATGTGACAAATACTGTAAATTCTTGTGGTCGGTGTACACCAGAACCGGATGTTGAGCTCCCTCCAACCACTGGCGCCACTCCTCAAAGGCCAACTTTATGGCCAGTAATTCTTTGTCCCCAATCCCGTAGTTCCTCTCTGCCGGTGAGAACTTACGGGAGAAGTATGAGCAAGGCCAGGTTTTGCCTGCCGGGGAGGTTTGGAGCAGCACCGCCCCTACCGCGACATCAGAGGCATCCACCTCCACGATAAACTGACGCTGAGGATCTGGATGACGGAGACAGGTGTCCTGTAAGAAGGCATCCTTGAGATCCCGGAAGGCCTGTGTAGCAGCGGGGGACCAGTTTCGCGCATCCGTGCCCTTTCGTGTAAGGGCCGTCAGGGGGGCTACCAGACTGGAGTAATGCGGGATGAACTGTCGGTAGAAATTAGCGAATCCTAAGAATCGTTGGAGTGCTTTCACCCCCGACGGCTGTGGCCAGGTCCTGATGGCGCTCACTTTGTCGGGGTCCATACGGAAGCCAGTGGAGGAGACAATATACCCCAAGAATGGCAGAGACTCCTGTTCGAATTGGCACTTTTCTAGTTTGGCGTATAAACGATTCTCCCTTAGTTTCAGTAGAACTTGGCGCACATGTTGCCGATGTGCCTCGAGGTCCTGAGAATATATCAGTACATCGTCTAAATATACGATGACGGAAGTGTATAAGAAGTCACGGAGCACCTCGTTCATCAGGTTTTGGAATACCGCGGGGGCGTTGCAGAGGCCAAAAGGCATGACCAGGTATTCATAATGGCCGTCCCTGGTATTAAAAGCGGTCTTCCACTCGTCCCCAGGGCGTATGCGGACGAGGTTATAGGCGCCTCGGAGGTCCAATTTAGTGAAGACGCGAGCGCCTTGGAGGCGGTCCAGCAGCTCCGGAATCAGGGGCAACGGATAACGATCCCTGCGAGTGATCTGGTTCAAGCCCCGATAATCTATACAGGGGCGAAGAGACCCATCCTTCTTTCCCACGAAGAAAAACCCGGCTCCGGCCGGGGATTTCGATGGCCTGATGAAACCCCGATCCAAGTTCTCCTTTATATAGGCTGACATGGCTTGGGTCTCCGGCAGAGACAAAGGGTAAACTCTCCCACGGGGCGGTGTAGTTCCTGGAAGTAAATTAATTGCGCAATCAAATGGTCGATGCTCCGGGAGCAACTCTGCCTTTTCTTTGGAGAAGACATCCTGGAATGCATGGTACTGGGGAGGAACCGTTAACGGGGCTGTGCAGAGTGAGACGGGTTGTAGTGGGCGTGCGGGAAGGCAATGACGGCGGCACGCCGGACTCCAGGAGACGATCTGAAGGGACCTCCAATCAATCACCGGGGAGTGTTCCCTAAGCCAGGGTAGACCCAGGATGACTGGGTGGATGGATTTTTCGAGAATAAGAAACGAGATTTCCTCCTGGTGGAGGGCTCCAACCTGGAGCTTCAGAGGACTGGTGCGAGTGGATATTAACCCAGGAAGGGGGTTCCCTTGAATGGAAGAAACCCGCACAGGCGGTTCCTGCGGACGGACCTCGAGCTGTAGCTGCTGTACCAGCTCCTGGAGGACGAAATTCCCCCCGGATCCAGAGTCGATTAGGGCTAGGGTGTCGAAGTCTCCCTCTGGAAGGCAAAGTCGTACAGGAACGGTGCATGGGGAGCTGGGAGAAATGTTGCCTAGAGTCAACTCCCCGCTGAGCTCTAGGTTCGGGCGTTTCCCGGCCGTTCGGTACAACGGGCCAGAAAATGCCCCTGGGCCCCGCAGTAAAGACACAGTCCTAAGGTACGGCGGCGTCTGCGCTCCTCGGAAGATAGAGGGCCGCGGCCCAACTGCATAGGTTCCTCTGTAGATGGAGTTGTGGCTGCAGGTGGTGAAGGCCGAGCTCGAGGCGGAGTGGTCCGACGGGCGGAGAGCCCCTGGGCGGGCCTTCGCTCTCGGAACCGGCGCTGGATACGCCGGTCCACGCGCCCGGCCAATTCAATAAGTTCCTGCAAGTCGTCCGGAAGATCTCAGGCCGCCAGTTCATCCTGGAGCCGAGAAGACAGACCCTCCAGGAAGATCCCATGCAAGCTGTCCTCGCCCCAACCCAGTTCGCTGGCCAGGGTTTGGAATTCCATTGCAAATTCTTCAAGGGGGCGATTTCCTTGCTTCAGTTGAAGGATCTCTGAGGCAGCTGTGGAGGCCCGGGATGGTTCGTCAAATATCCTGCGGAAAGCCTTGACAAATTGCACGAGGTTATTTAAACGGGAATCTTGGCGCTCCCAAAGGGAGGAAGCCCAAGTCAAAGGTTTCCCATCCAGCAGAGAAATAATGTATGTCGTCTTTGCTCGGTCTGTGGTGAACTGTGCTGGCAGGAGGTCAAAACGAATGTAACAGTGATTAAGGAATCCCCGACAGGTCTTCGGATTCCCAGAGTACCTAGGAGGTGCTGGCATCTGTACCGGAACAGGGGAATTTGAGTGGATCTGAGACGTGGAAGCTGCGGAGTGAGCTGCAGAAGTCCCTCCTACCCGGTCCGTCAGGCGTTGGACGGCAGACATCAAGGTATCCAGGCAGGATTGCTGTTGCTGCAGCTTCTGGGCAATACCCGGAATGGCTTTTAGGCCGGCAAGGTCCGCCGGGTCCATGGCCTTGCAATCTGTTGGATTCGTGGACCCTTGGGCCGATCGGAGCCGGAAGAGGAGCTGCTGTAGATGTTTGTAGCAGCGACCCCGACCGGGAGGCGGAGCTGACAGACTAGTGGCTGGTCGAAGGTGGAATCCTGGGAGCTCTATGCGACCAAGAGCTCTGGTGAGGAAGGCGGTGATGAAGGCACTGGCACTGTGCTGAGAGAACCTTCGCCCTGGAAGCCGATCCTCCCCCCAGGAGGAGCCCGTAGGAACCCGGCCGCTGGGACTTAGGAGGGCCCACGGGGGCCTGGTCCGTTGCAGTCCAAGGTTGAGTGTCGAAGGGTCTTTGCTCGCCAATCCGGAGTCAGGAACCGATGGATCACCGTCAGCCAGTCCGAGGTCAGAAGCCAGAGAATCCACGTAAGCCGGTCCGGGGTCAGAAGCCAGAGAATCCACGTAAGCCGGTCTGGGGTCGGAAGCCAGGGGGTCAACGGAAGCCGGTCCGAGGTCAGAAGCCAGAAGAAATCCAATTACCAGTCCGGGGTCAGAAGCCAAGAAGAAACGTATGCCAATCCGAGTCAGGAACCAAGTGGAAGCCGAGACAGCAGGAACGCAGCAACTGGAGACAGGAGCAAGCCTGGGAACCTCGTTGCAAGGCAACGATTAGGCCTGGCTGCAGGGTTTAAGTACCCTGGAGGCGTCTGACATCATCAGGGGCGTCCCCAAGGCTTTCCCGCGCTGGCCCCTTTAAATAATCAAAAGAGACGCGCGCGTGCGTCTAGGGGGCGGGGCTTAGCGCTGCGAGGCGCCGGCTGCTCCGGCGAGGCAGGGGAGCGGCAGCAGAAGCGGCTGTAGGCCCGGGCGAGCTGGGGGAACGCCGGGCCTGCGGTCGGCGGCGTCCCCGGGGCCCTGGGGAGTGCGGGATCCGCGCCAACCCGCGAGCCGGTGAGTGGCGATTCCGGGGGCGGCCCGGAATCGCAACACATTCATATCACGAGGTAGAGGTTTTTCTGCTAGGACAAGTGTCACAGCTCTGATGTACTGCTGCAGGTTTTGATGGCTGCTACAAATGAGTAGCTTGGTTGTGAGGGGCAGCCACACATTTGGTGGAATCCCCAGATGCAGTTTCCTAGTCTGGAAGATCTGACACAGATTAAGCTAGTGCATAGTATTCATAAAGGGTCCGATTTTAAAACATGGATTTTATAACATGCGCACATGTTATAAAATCCAGGGTCGGTGCGCGCAAGGGGGTGCACTTGTATACCTTGGCCTGCAGAGCCCTAGGGAAGGCCCGATGGCTTTCCTCGTTTCCTCCAAGGCCGCTCCGAAATCGGAGCGGCCTTGGAGGGAACTTTTTTTTGGTCCCCCCCACCTTTCCCTCCCTTCCCCTATCTAACCCATCCCCCCAGCCTTACCTAAATCCCCCCTACCTTATTTTGGTGAGTTACACCTGCCCGAGGCAGGCGTAACTTCCGCGCGCCGGCTGGCTGCTGTGCCAGAGGACTCAGGAACGCCCCCCGGCATCGCCCCCGGACCACCGCCATGCCCCCGGACCGCACATTTTTGAAAGCCCCGGGACGCACGTATGCAAAATAGGCTTGGCGCAGGGGTAGGTATCCTACGTGCATAACCCTTTGAAAATCTACCCCATAGTGTCACAGAAAAAGGTGGCATGGACTTAGGGTAGGAAAATTAGTTTTTAAGGCTCATGCTAAGCTAGAGGATAGCTTCTACTGTCTTATAGCATGCTGTTGGCTGCCAGCCATATCTCAAATTGACGGTGGTGTGAATGATGCATCCAGTCTGTGTTTGTTGCAGGAGATTCGGGATACAGTTGCTATTCCCAACACGCCAGTGGAGACAAGGTACAAAGAGGAATTATGTTCTATCCACTGTGTCACAGAACACACCCTCGGAGTTCTCAAAAGTAGATTTCACTGTTTGGACAAAACAGGAGGAGCTATAATGTATGCCCCACTCAGAGTAGCAGATATAGCGCTGCTTAGGGTTGCCAACTGTCTGGATTTTCTCCGGGCAGTACAGAAATTCAAAGAAATGTCTGGAAACCTGATGGAGGATTAAAATGTCTAGAACCATACATATTTTAACCCTCCAGTCCAGCCCTGCACCTATCTTTCCACCATTCTGCAGCCTGCTTCTCCAAACATAGCCAGAGGGAGCTGTGGTTTAGCTCCACAGCCAATGGTGGCGCTACTACAACCAGGGATACACTCCTGTCTGCGCAAAACAGTAAGAGGCCCAAAAGCACCATTGGCAGCTCCTCTCCCACCCATAGTGCAGATGAAAAAACTTAGCGGGGCCACTGGACCCTCCTCTTCCCTCCCACCTATGGCACACAATGGCCCAGCGCGGCTGCAGGAATCTCCCCTCCAGCTCACAGTACGTAAGAAAAGGCCCAGCAAGACTGCCAAAAGATCCCCTCCCATCCATGCTGCAGACAAAAAGGCCCAACGGGCAGCCAGAACTTACTCACCTGCACACAGCATGCAGGTATTAGCTTGACAGGGCTGCAAAAATCATCCCTCCTGCCCACAGCATATAAGAATAAGACCAGTGAGGCTATCTGATCTTGATATGTTGATCTCTTTAAGCTGGTGGGTGGCGGGGTCCCTTGGCATGCTGAAACCGAGGCCTGCCTTGTGAGTGTGTGTGTGAGAAAGAGAGCGAGAGAGAGAGAGAGAGAGCGAGAGAGTGCCTGTTTGTATATATGAGGAAGAGAGAGCTAATGAGTGTGAGAGAGCCTGTGTGTGTATGTGAGGGAGACAGAGAGCCTGTGTGAGATGGAGGGAGGAAGAGAGAGCCTATGTGTGTGTGTGTGTAAGAGAGAGAGAAAGGGAGAACGAGTGAGTCGGAGAAGACTGTGGGTGTGAGGAAGGGAGAGAGTGCCAGTGAGTAAGAGAAAGCCTATATGTATGTGAGAGGAAGAGAGTGCAGAGGATCTGAGAGAGCCTGTGTTCAAGTGAGGAAGAGAACACCAGTAAGTGTGAGAGAGCCTGTGTGAGTGAAAGAAAGCCTGTGTGAGTGAGGAAAAGTGCACATGTGAGTGTGAGAGAGACTGTGTTTGAGTGTGAATGTGAGAGAGGGAGAGATCACCAGTGAAGCTGAGAGAGACTGTGCGTGTATGTCAGAGAGAGAGACTGAGTGTGAAAGAACTTGTCTGTGTGAGCAGGGGAAGAATGCCAATGCATGTAAGAGCCTGTATATGTGTGTATATGAGGAAGAGAGAGCCAGTGAATGTGAAAGATTATGTGTGTGTGTGCATGTGTGTGTGTCAGGGAGAGAAATAGAGAGAGAGCCTGTATGTGTGAGACAGCCAGTGAATATGTGTGTGAGAGTGTGAGAGAGAGGAAGTGTGCATGAGAGAGTACATGTTTGAGTGTATATATGTGTGCGTGAGAGAATGAATGAGCATATATGTTAGGGAGTGTGTGTGTATGAGAGAGGGAAAGATTAAAGTGTGTACCCTTTCTCTCCTCGACTAATCCATGATAATTTCAGGGTGACTAGAAATACAAATTCCCAGATATGGAGAGTGGGGAATATATTTTACCCCTCTTTGTTTTAATTATTGGATTTTATTTGATGTGTTTGCTGTTTTGAAATATTTTATTGGTATTTGGTAAAATTAAAAAAATTATAAATTATGAATTATTGGATGTTGAGTTGGGACTCCAAATGGGGCCACAAAATATTCAGTTGGGGGTCACAAATGCCTCAAAGGGCAGCATATTTCATTCAAGTACCAGCAACAGCATTAGTAGTGGAAGTTAGCATAGAGCCTGTGAGGCAGCAAACACTCTCAGGCCTTGCAGCGGCCCTGCCCTTGCATGAGTTCCTGTGCTAACAGGAAACCCTAAACAAGAAGGGATCCAGGCTGCCATAGGGCCTGTGAGCTTGCACTGGCTCACAGACCCTGTATTGACTTTCATTACTAATATTACTGCCGCTTTGGGATCACAGTTGGGTTTGGGACAGCCATGAAGGGACTGCTCCTCTCTCCTCACCCAACTCTGAACCTACCCAAGAAAAAAATGTCAGCAGCCTGCCCTCTCTTCCTAATGGTTGTCATCCACCTTTGGCCCATGGTCAAAAGGGAAATTTTACTGACCCTGAGCAGGGGAATGTTTGGAGAAGGGACTGTTTGAAGGAAGGGAACAGATGCAGGAGGGGTTTGAGGATTGGAGCCCTGGAGAGGAATTAGCTGTGGAAGGTAAGGGAGGTTTGACAGAAGATCAAATGGGAGATATAAGGTGAGAGGGGATCAACTAGGGGGATGAGAAAAAATGGTTGGAGGTGAGGCTGGGGGCTGAGTGAGGGGGTTAAGAGGAAAGAGGGTCAATTGGGGGTTATACAAATAGCATGGAGATGAGAGAGGATTAGCTAGGAAGATGGGAAAGGGCTGGAGGGGGTAAGAAAGGGGATGGTCTGGGAAGGTGAGAAGAGCTGTTGGATATATTAGGGGATCAGATGGAGGGGCAGAGGTTGAAAGAGGAGGTCCTCTGGAGGGGATGGAGGTTGAGAGAGTAGAGTTGTTGGAGGGGGACTGTACCCCTGCTGATTTTTTTGTTGTTGTTGTTGTCCTATGGGGTCATATCGATTTTCAAGTGGTAAAATGGGGTCACGTTGGCTAAATGTTTGGGAAGCCCTAGCCTAAGGCATCTAAGATCCTTGCACCGGTCCTGGGATGGCGGTGATGGGTGTGATAATTATATAAGGTTTAAAAAAAGTAAAGTTTTCCTAATAGTGGGATGGCAGTTATTAAGTAATTGTAAATTTCCTGACTGTTCTAATGGGATGTTGTTGGCATTTTTATATTTGGGATAACTTGGTTGCCCTTAGCTTTGTGCACAGTTTTCTAATAATAAGGCAAGTAATATTTTTTTTTTTTAATAAAGAATCATGTGGAAGGACAAAGGTGAAAAGTTTACTTTGCATTTCCAAGTTTTCAGAATTTTCACAGTTGAAAGTTGGCAACCCTAGTGCTGCACTGCTGTGAATTCCATAATCTCGTTCTATGCCATGGGATACCAATGAAGATACTTCCTGATCCACCCCAAGATCCCCCATGTGCACCTCAGAACCCAAGGACACCACGCTGAGTGGCAGCCAGCTTTGGGAAAGCCTCATAGAACGTTACTTTGCCTTTTAGGCCTCAACTACCCCTTCCCCTTCCATGGAAGGGAGGCTAGTAGAGTGTTTACAGCTGTTCTCCTCTCTAGCATCTTTCTTTTTCTCACTGCTCCTCTGTCTGGGTGTGTAACAGAAATCACATATGCCTAGTTACGCTTCATCTTGACAATGGAGCACTAGACTGTAGTGGAAAAATTGTAGTTAGAGTAAAGATAACACCAAATACATATGGCTGGCCTAATGTTTTCTTACTGAGGGTGAGACTAAAAAGGCATGTGTCGCAATAGTGTTCATGTAGGACTGCCAACTAGAGATGTGAATCGTGTGATCGATCGTTTTAACGATCGATTTCGGCTGGGAGGGGGAGGGAATCGGATCGTCGCAGTTTGGGTTTTTTAAATATCGTGTAAATCGTGTAAATTGAAAACCGGCACACTAAAACATCCCTAAAACCCACCCCGACCCTTTAAAATAAATCCCCCACCCTCCCGAACTCCCCCAAAAGGCCTTAAATTACCTGGGGTCCAGTGGGGGGGGAGGGCGGGAAAACCGGCATACTAAAACAACCCTAAAACCCACCGCGACCCTTTAAAATAAATCCCCCACCCTCCCGAACCCCCCCAAAATGCCTTAAATTACCTGGGGTCCAGAGGAAGGGTCCCGGTGTGATCTTTTACTCTCGGACCTCCGTGCGTTGTAGAAATGGCTACCTTTGCCCTGTCATATGACAGGGCAAAGGTAGTGCCGGCGCCATTTTGTTTTTTTGTCCCCCGACGGCAGGAGCGTAGGAGATCGCTCCCGGACCCCCGCTGGACCCCCAGGGACTTTTGGCCAGCTTGGGGGGGCCTCCTGACCCCCACAAGACTTGCCAAAAGTCCAGCGGGGGTCCGGAACGACCTCCTGCAGTCGAATCGTGTTGCCGTACAGCCGGCGCCATTTTGCGCCGGCCGTATGGCAACACGCAAAATGGCGCCGGCCGTACGGCAACACGATTCGACTGCAGGAGGTCGTTCCGGACCCCCGGTGGACTTTTGGCAAGTCTTGTGTGGGTCAGGAGGCTCCCCCAAGCTGGCCAAAAGTCCCTGGGGGTCCAGCGGGGGTCCGGGAGCGATCTCCTACGCTCCTGACGTCGGGGGACAAAAAAACAAAATGGCGCCGGCGCTACCTTTGACCTGTCATATGACAGGTCAAAGGTAGCGCCGGCGCCATTTCTACAACGCACGGAGGTCCGAGAGTAAAAGATCACACCGGGACCCTTCCTCTGGACCCCAGGTAATTTAAGGCATTTTGGGGGGGTTCGGGAGGGTGGGGGATTTAGTTTAAAGGGTCGGGGTGGGTTTTAGGGTTGTTTTAGTGTGCCGGTTTTCCCGCCCTCCCCCTTCCCCTCCCCCTTCCCCCGATTTACGATTTTTTGACGATAAATCGGGGGAATTGTTATTGTATCGCGGCTCTAACGATTTTTGACGATTTAAAATATATCGGACGATATTTTAAATCGTCAAAAAACGATTCACATCCCTACTGCCAACACAGTGTACTTAGCTTGGCCTAGCTTGGGACATTTTGCTTGGTGGGCCTACCCCTTGGACCCTGTCCTAGCCCTCATATGTGGGTGAGATAGTGCCATAGGTCTGATGGAACTCCAGCAGGGCCTTGAACATGGAGACCAACTGCTTTAAAAATCCTATAAATCACAAGTAGCTCTGAAGCTTAAAGGCACAGCCTAAAGCTACAGGTTGACAGTAAAAAATATCAGTCACAGAGTTGTCATTTTATAGCCTCATCCCATAGCTGACGACTGTGTGCATCTGAAGTAATGCACCTGTACATGGGATGCTTTTTGTAACATGGGTCTGCAAACACACTGCTGACAGCATGGCCACATTTGTTTCAGAGCCAGTGCTGACATCAGAGTGCTCACCTAGCAGGCCTTCAGGTACAGGCTTTAGTGAAGCACGTGTCAAAGATTGTGACATTCCCACAATGCTCACAGATTATTGCAAGCTAGCATACCTTTTTGTGGTTGCATGTACCCATTCACACATGCACCCTGCTACACCTACCTAGGCAATATGTCAATTATCATGTACAGATAATGAGGGCCTTTGCTGTTGGGATGCCATGTTGGTTATGTTTGCTTATTTGGGAGGCTAGACAAGGATGCTGGTCAGACTGTGTGAAGGTAGGATTTGGAATCATGGTGTCATGCATTCACTTGTATGTGAAAGTCACCTCTGAAAAGTCAGTCAGAGTCTATGTTCTAATGACTCTAATAGCACCCACATATCTCCTAAGAAAAGGTTCACCTCATTGAACCCAATGCAAACGTATGTTAGTAGCTGTTTGCCTTACCTGACACATCACAGGTAACCTTTGTCCAATATGGAAATGTCATGGTGCTGGAAGGCCCTTGGCTAGTGCAGCTCAGGGCTTGTCAGGTGGTGCTGCTGTATGTATGTACCTAGAAAATATGCAGAGTAATTTGTTTGTTGCAATAGCTAGTATTGGATACACTTGTTATGCTATCTGTGGCCACCCTTAAAGCACATAGGCTGAGGACTCCTGGGGTGAACAGCTCGCAGAATGGTCAGTTTCCAAGGTGAGCCACTACCTTTCTGATGATTTATGGTTGGAGGCCCTTGCTGGTCCACATGCTTGTCATGACTTGTGGCCAAGATGGAAGAGTTGCTGTCCTATAGACTGTGTCTCATATGGTGGTTGTCAGTTTTACAGTTTGTGGTCAGCAAGGCACGTGTGCTGAGAGACTCTCAATCATCAGCAGCTCCATGTATAGCATAAAGGCTACAGAAGATGTTGTCAGCTGATGACCTCAGGAGCCTGCATCCTGCCTCATTCTGAAACTGCCACTGTACTGAATATATAGGCCAACTGCTCCCAGAGCTCTCATGAGATTGGCATAATGACTTATGCACTTTCTCTGCTGGTCTCTTGTAAGACAAGCATTTATTGCCACCTGAGGGCTTGAGGGGCCCATGTCAGTACCTCTGACAATGTGCTTATAATATATGCTTCTCACAGATGTGTGTCATGCTGGCAAGTGTAGATAATCTGCTGTGCGTAGTTAGGACTCTTACTCCTTCATTAGTAGTTAGGGACCAGGCTGGCAAAGACATCAATGATGGTGGATTAGAAACAGGGCAGGAACATACACATTAGCCATGTGCAAGTGCACAAAGTGCAGGAGGTAGTCTGTACCCAACTATGGGCCAGCAGATATGTGTCAGTGTGTGCATCTGGGTGACTGACGTGCTCTGCTAGCCTCTGTCTAGATCTGTATCTGGGTGTGATGATGGCCTCGTTGTTCCCTCCATTACCACACCTATGCATACTCCAAGAGCACACAGTGTGTGTGCATCCATTTTGCACACACTGCCTTTGGACACCAGCGATCCTGTGCTGCCACTCTTTACAAGGGATGCCTCAGAGATATGATTGTATTGGATGGGGAGAAAATGGCCTGATGCTTAGTCAAAACATATTCCACCTAAGGCTCACACAATTTATTCCTTATGTCGAGAGGTGGGGGTTTGTGAAACTTGCGAGAGTCTGACCTCAGATATGGTGGGTCACATTTCTGGATGATTAGATATCTGCCTGTAATGTACACCTTCCACCACTCCCACCACTTTGATCCTGAGGTTCTTCCACCTACTACCTGGAGTGGGCCTAATTGTCCTGTTATTTGGGGGTGTGCATGATTTCAAGAGCTGCAGCTGCCAGGGAGGGTTAGCTATTTATGTTGGGGGGGGGGAGGGGGGATCTGAGGCCTGCCAGCACTCCTATTAGAGGTTCCCTTTTTTGAGACCCTGGCCTATTTACCCTCCTCTCTGTAGAGCGTATCCTGCAGACTCGACACAGAGGCTGTGCAACCAGTCCATGTTATTTGACACTTACTCTGTCCTATGTATAAGCTGGTAGCTCAATATTTTTTAAGTACATACATAGAAGTGGTGGCGCATTTCTGCTGTTGACTTTAGAGGATAGCTTTAGCTGCAAGCTTTCATGCTGTCATCTGCTCACTACACCGCCTTTGCACTGGGCACCTCTGTCTACTTGCAGGCTGCTTTAACACTGTGTCAGCAGCTGTGTGCCAACTGAGGAGGAGTAAAGGAGTTGTGTGGGTTAGATAATCCCCACAGCCCCTGAGCAGACAGCTAGGAGGCCTGCTGTTTCTTGGGATCTGGCAGACTTCCACAGACTGGCTGCCTTCTCTGTACTGGCCTGGCCTGTGGATCTGTACAATGCCTGTTCACTAACAATCATCTTTAGTGAGCAGGTCTTATCCGGATCCACAGGCCAGTCCAGTAAAGGGGGGCAGCCAGTCCGTGAGGTCTGCCAAGTCCCCCAGCAACAGCAGAAGAAAGGAGCAGTGGAACATTCATATTAATATGATGCATTAATATTCATGTGAATATGAATGCTCCCCTGCTCCTTTTTTCCTCTTCAGGATATGAGTAAGGATGAAATAATATGGTATATCAAAAAATAAAAAATAGCAAATTGATAAAAAAATAAAATAGTTTTCATTATAAGGCTAGTCATCACTGCAGATTTTATTATTTGGTTATTATTTAGTGGTGTGGTAAATATCTTATTATCGACATATACATTTTCCAAATCTGTGGATTTAGTTGCTCCCATTGCCATACTGTGTATCTGTAAATAAAAATCTTGATAAAAGTAAAAATAATTGTGACACAAACAATTTCTGCTAATTGTAACACAAACTCGGTTGGTATTCTTTGAGATTAGGCCTTGTTTCCAATACTGAGGTTATAACTTCTAATCCTTCTTTCTGAGCAATATTAATATAACCCCCTCTTTGGGGACCTCCCGGTATGCAGGGGGTACACTGTTAATCCCAGGGCCACTCTTATTCCTAGCTCGCCTTCTCTTTACTGTCCACTTGCCCCAGGATGATGGGGGTTCAAGCCGGTGGAGAGGAAGATCACTCTCTGGGGTCCTAGGCTCACGGGATTGTGGACCCACACACAGTTTCTCACCTTCTTTGATCTCTCTTGGTTCACAATATTCAAGCTTGGGATGTCCTTGCTTGAGGGACACTTTACCACTGAAGAAAAACCCAGGACTCTCTGGTTTGGTGCTCAACAAAACATTTACTGCAACCAAAAATACTTAAGGTCCAATTCACAACAAAACATCTCCAGATAATATTCACACAAAAAAAAGTCCAAAGTGCCTTTTCCTTAGTTTGGTTAACTGAGTCAGTGTCCCTTTGGATGGCAGACACTAGGAAAAGACCAAACACTCTTGAGCAATAGAGAATGGGCTCCTAGCAGGGCTGAGATCTACTATCTCTATTTCTAATGGTACATAGGACTTCAAGTGGCACAATCCCAAAAGATGTTCAAAATCCAAAAATCTCTGCTTCTCTCTGGGCAGGAATTGATGGCAAAAATTAAACACAAAACAGACTCTGTACAAAAATATTTCACTCTTCTCTATCAATTCTTTCTTAGGTCACTGTTGTCCCTTCTTTAACAGGACGGAGGGGGTCACAGCATCTTCCTGACCTGCCAAGGCAGGGGGGAAATCCTCCTCAAGCAAAAGCAGGAACTCAAAAAAGAAAATCTTCTTCCCACTCTTCTACCAGACAATCCCTTCTAGACCATGAGGTACTGGCATAGGGCAGAGTCTTTTCCCCTCAGGATCAGGCTGTGGGGCCTAAAATTGGGAATCACTGCAACACTCTCCTTCCTTTTCAAAACTCCAACGTAAATGCCACTCTGCTTCACGTGCACCTCCTGCTTTTATAATACACTGCTGACCAATCCAGGCAAACATCTTTGGAAAAGGTCTGACAGGCTAGTCTGCAAACCACAGGAGCCTAACTCAGGGGTTAAGCTATGGTCAATTTAGCTAGTGAAGACCCATGGGTCTTTACATTAGTGAAAAATGATCGTACATTTAAAGTCACCAAAATCATATCAGGAAACATGTCTCTAATCTTGGATAAAATTTGTAGCACAATGAAGAGTCCCTAACTTATGATCTAGTTAATGGAACCAATGATTATAAAAATTGATCTACAAAAATAGATAAAGGCTCCATGATCCTAATGCTGACACAATGGGGTAGATTTTAAAAAAGAACGAGCGTGTGTCCATGTGTGCACTACCCAGCGCGCACACATGGACGCACGATTTTATAACATGTGCGTGCATGTTATAAAATCCCGGTCGGCGCACGCAAGGAGGGGTAGAAATTCGCAAATTCACGCGGCAACGCATCGCCGGCTTCCCCAGTTCCCTCCCCCTACCCTACCCTCTCTTCCCCTTCCCCTCTCCTCCCCACCCTCTAAAAATAATTTTTTAATTTTTTTACCTTTCTTCTTTCTAGTTACTTCAGGGCCCGACCTGAAGTCACTTGTGTGCGCTGGCAGCCGGGAAAGCGAACAATGGCACTGTCCCAGCCCGCCCCCTCCCCACCTATAACATGCCCTCTGGCACGCCCCTTCCACGAGGCCTGGCACTTGAGTGCATCCTGGCCTTTACACGCGTGGCCAGGCCTCTTGGAAGATTTGCCCAGCACGTGTAAGGCCCGGGATTTATGCGCACCGGGCATTTAAAATCTGCTTAAAAACAAATTTACTTGTATAATCCAAAAAAAACCCAAAACCCCAATATAAATCTAACTATGCTGAACTGGATTGTTTAATTGAGGGTACAAATTTCACCCCTGTATCAACAACTTGTTGGTGGGCTTGCATCAGTGACTTGAACTTCCCTGATAAATTTATATTGGTCCAAGTTCCACTGATCTGAGAACAAGTGTTTGGTCTGAGCCAGGATTCCCCTGACAATATGAAAGGAGGACAATGACCCCTGAACGCTTAGCAGGGATGAAAGAGTTTGTGGCTGTTTACTAAAAAAGAAAATGGCTCAGCTACTCCAGACACAGCCAAGTGATGTTTATAATCATGTCTCTTCTTTTCATCTGAACCCAACGCTGAATCCTCAGATGAATCAAATGTGACTTTTTTTTTTTGTTTTGCTTGGTAAATGTTGCCATGGATACACCACCCCCAGAATATAATCGTTCTCATGTCTTCTGAATTTTCGTACTTTGGTTTTAAGGTGGCTTGAACTGCTCTATTTACAACTTTATTTCTTTTAATGATACGTCTCACTGATCTGATGTGCCCACAGTGAGTAACTGGATTTTAACCTACTCAATCAAACTTTTCAGTGTCCTTGGAGGAGCATAATCGCTCAGTTTATTTTACCAGTATTTAAAACAATTTTATACCTGTGATTTTTTAATATTTAAAAATGTATTACATGGTAAAGTGTTAAATTTACTAATGCAGTGGACAAGTTAGCTCTGAAAGGTTACAAAGAAAGTACCTCCATTGCACTACCAGGAAGATGCTAATAAATGGCTGCATCTGAGTGACTGTATAAAAGACGACAAAGGTTTGATTACCTATTTTTTCAACCAGCTTCAAGATATGCATGTTGCTCTTTTTTGCCCTGCTATTAATTTTTTGTTCTCACTTTTAGATTCTAAGATAATATAAACATTTTTACCCCTGAGAAAGAATCAATCAAAACACAGACCTGAGTGGGGGAAATTGGGGAAGTGACACAACTAAGAGAGAAGTATAATTTAAAATGCATAAAAATATATATATATGAAGCAAAGGATCTATGATTAGAATGCAGGAAGTCAAAGACTTAAGTTCAATTTAGCAGAAAGCATATAATGATGGTCCTATTGAATACAGATATTGAAGAAGATCTTTTTGTCTCTGATTTGTCTCTGATTTCTATCTCATAGGACTATTGACTAAGGTATTTTTCTACATCATGCTTACTTCTCCAGCAGGGAGATTTCTTTGCAATATTTAAAAAAATCTGATGGTATATTGCCAAATATATGACAGGACAACACCATCTGCTTTGTTTAAGCCAGATGCCCTAAATTCCAAATGCCATTGGATTATCATGTCTTTCAAGGGTTGTTGTTTTTTTCCTTATAGTGCTAATTAGTTTTGCTTGATCTCAAACAGGCAAATGTTTGGCGGTTTGTGACTAAATTACTTCTGTATCCTTTTCTTTCACAAGTATATTATGTGTCCTTAAAATAAGAGCTGCAGAAAATTCCAGACAGCCCTACTAGTATAATCTGTTGCAAATAATGCTTTTCAATTATATGCATGGGTTGAGAGGTCCCTAGTGTAGAAACTGCCCAGAATTCTGAGTAGTTCCAGGAAACCCAGCTCAAAGTGAACAGCTTCTCTGTTTTGTTCCTGATCCAGCATTAACAATTTCATCCAGTCTTCAGTATCCTAGTCTGAGTCTGCCTACAGTCCCCTAAAAGGATTATGCAGTAGATCCTGAAGAGTCTCTACCTTTCTAGGACAATGTCTTGGTTTGTCATCTGCACCCCCTCTTGCTAGGGTGAGCTATGAAGGCGGGGGGTCACACTCAGTCCCAGGGCAAAGTCTCTAACGAGGGCGTAGGGTGAACTTCCAGGGCACAACACATAAGATGAAAGTCTTTACTGTGGTTATCCCTGATCTTAATTCTGCGGGGAACTGGTGCAAGAATAAAATATATAGGAACTCAGGATTAGGTGTTCCAAAGAAAAAAAAATATTTACTGTGGAACTTTTTCAGTGGTTATAAGTTGGTATCAGACACATTTCCTCACTGTAACATTCATGTTTAAATTCAGCCTGATCTGTGTAATAGTCCTTCAGTATTATAGGCTCTGCGATATTCTCCCCTCCAGAGTATAGAAAGTAAGACTTCCAGAATGGAGTGCGGTCCCCTAGCTGGAATGGTTCCCCCTTTCCAAAGGTCACTGATGGTCCTCCATAATCCTCTCAGTCCCTTTATCTTCCATGGGCAGCAACTCCTGTGAGAGGTCTCCAGATGTCTTTTATGAAAACTCTCCCTTCTTCCCTCAAATGGTAATGGAAAATTTTCAGGCAGAAAGTCCCAAGGTCAACAGTAAGGAAAACTCCTATCTT
This sequence comes from Rhinatrema bivittatum, assembly GCF_901001135.1. NCBI lineage: Eukaryota > Metazoa > Chordata > Amphibia > Gymnophiona > Rhinatrematidae > Rhinatrema > Rhinatrema bivittatum. The sequence goes on from NC_042619.1 coordinate 91,758,807, forward strand.
TTCCCCCACTCTTGAACAGGAAAGATGAGCAGAAACTTCCTACTGAAACAGAAAAAAAATAGAGAAAAATAGAAATGTGAAGGCACAAAAAGATGATATGGCCTATCTAAACTGCCCATCCACACCAACAAATCACCTCAAACTCTCCATAATCTCAAAAGGCTGCAATACCACACTCCAGTAACTGGATGTGAACTAAAAATATGGGGTTTGTCTCATCCTAGCCTTTCCCAGATAAGGGGTTGTTTCCCTCCCTGAGCAGGAATAGGGGACCGGGACACAGCCAACATAGATTTACCCAAGGGAAGTTTTTGCCTCACAGATCTCCTACATTTTTTTGAAGCTGTGAATAAACATGTGGACAAAGCTGAACTAGTAGATGGTGGTATATTTGGATTTTCAGCAGGCGTTTGACAAAGTCCAACATGAGAGGCTTCTAAGAAAACTAAAAAGTCATAGGATTGGAAGCGAAGTCCTTTTGTGGATTGCAAATTGGTTAAAAGACAGGAAACAGAGAGTAGGATTAAATGGTCAGTTTACACAGTGGAAAAAGGTAAACAGTGGAGTGCCTCAGGGATCTGTACTTGGACCGGTGCTTTTTAATCTACCTTATAAATGGCCTGTGACCGACGGCCCGCAAATGCGTAGTAGAGCGCAGCTCTACTGCGCATGTGCGGGCAAGGATGTCGATCAGAAAAAAAAAATGGCGGTGGGGCCGCAGGAGCGGGAGGAGAAGCAGCGGCGCCGCGCGCGCGCGCGGTGCCGCTGCTTCTCCTCCCCAGATCTGCCGGCAGATCTCGGGGGGGGGTGTCACTCCCGCGCCCCCCCCACCGAGATCTGCCGGCAGATCTCGGGGGGGGGGGTGTCACTCCCGCGCCCCCCCCCCGAGATCTGCCGGCAGGAGCGGGAGGAGAAGTAGCGGCACCGCGCGCGCGCGGTGCCGCTACTTCTCCTCCCCAGATCTGCCGGCAGAGCTCGGGGGGGTCACTGCCGCGCGCGCGGGAGTGACCCCCCCGAGATCTGCCGGCAGGAGCAGGAGGAGTTAATGGAGCCGGGTGAGGGTTGCGGGAAGTCGCGCTTACGGCGCCGGGAGGAAATGGAGGTGGGTGAAGGGAGGGAGAGGGGGACTGAGTGAGTGGGAGGGAGGGAGAGGGGGGACTGAGTGGGAGGGAGTGAGGGAGAGGGGGGACTGAGTGAGAGGAGAGGGAGGGTGGAGAGGAGTGGGTGGGGGAGGGGGGTGGTGAAGAGTGAGGGGAGAGAGAATGAGGGGGAGGTGAGAGACAGAGGGATGTAGCCCGTTTTAACGGGCTTTACGGCTTGTATATTTATAAATGATCTGGAAAGGGGTACAATGAGTGAGGTGATCAAACTTGTGGATGACAGAAAATTATGCACAGTAGTTAACAATGGCATACCTAAAGTATTTGGCACCTGGGGTGGATACTTCCTTTGCCACCCCCACCCCCCCAGATTCATTACTCCGTCCTTCCTCCCCCCCCCCATCCCTCTTCCCCCTTCCCCCTGCCCAGTGATCTTGTATTCCCCTCTCCCTCACACAGGTTCTCTCTCTCTCTTGCACACACTTTCTCACACCCCTTCACACAGCTCCCTCTCTCACACACAAACATGCACCCTCACGCCTATACACACACAAACACACAGACATTCTCTAATTCACACATAGACACAGAGACACTCTCTCTCACTTCCTACTCTACTCCCCATCAGAAATACAGCAGCAATTTCCTCCTTCAGCCCCCACGACAGATAGGGGGACTCTTCATTTTTCTTGAGGCGGCACAGGGGCTGATGCGGCTCTACTTCCTTCATCTACGGCGGGGAGGGTGAGGGGCAGCGCTGTTGCTTTTCCTCCTGCTTCGAGCCACGACTGCATGACCTTTCCTCCTTTCTGCCCGCCACTTCCTTTTCCAGGCCGCGGGGGAGGAGAGGCGGGAAGAAAAAAAGGCTACGCATTTGCCGGGTCCAGACCCGTGGCACTCTCAGTACTCCCACCACTTGCTGCCCGGAGGCCTCCCTCTTCTTCTACTCCGAGTGGGATGGGCTTCACTCTCAGCCGCCAACCTCCCAACTGTCACCTGGAGCGGACTGCATCCCCACACCCCCCTTAGTACACTACTGGTAGTTAAATCTCAAGGGGATTGTGATGAATTGCAGAAGGACCTTGCGAGACTGAAAGATTGGGCATCCAAATGGCAGATGAAATTTAACATGGACAAGTGCAAAGTGATGCATATAGGGAAAAATAACCCTTGCTGTAGTTACACAATGTTAGGTTCCATATTAGGAGCTACCACCCAGGAAAGAGATCTAGGCGTCATAGTGGACAATACATTGAAATTGTTGGCCCAGTTTGCTGTGGCGATCAGAAAGCAAACAGAATGTTAGGAATTATTAGGAAGGGAATGGGAAATAAAATGAAGGATGTCATAATGCATCTGTATTGCTCCATGGTGAGACCACACCTTGAATACTGTGTGCAATTCTGGTCACTGTATCTAAAAAAGAATATAGCTGCACTGGAGAAAGTGCAGAGAAGGGCGACCAAAATGATATGGAGCATGGAACGGCTGCCCTGTGAGGAAAGGCTAAAGAAGTTAGGGCTGTTTAATTTGGAGAAGAGACAACTGAGGGGGGATACGATAGAAGTCTACAAAATTATGAAAGGACTTAAACAAGTTAATGTAAATTGATTATTTACTCTCTCAGATAATAGAAGGAACAGGGGGCATTCCATGAAGTAAGCAAGTAGCTCATTTAAAACAAATTAAAAAAAATTATTTTTCACTCAGTGCATAATTAAGCTCTGGAATTCATTGCCGGAGGTTGTGGTTATAGCAGTTAGTGTGACTGGGTTTAAAAAAGGTTTGGATAAGTTCCTAAAGGAAAAATCCATTAACTGCTATTACAGTAATTAATAAGCATTAGTAGCTTGTGATTTATCTAATATTTGTTACATATTTTGATATTATCTGTAAAAAGACAAATCTTTCCCAATAGTCCTTCTGAAATATTACTTAACTGTCTCACCAATCCAACTCTCTGACCCAGTCAAAGTGTTGCGCGGAGACGCATAGAGATGTATGTGGTGCACCCTTTGGGCCTTGGCAAACCGGGCGGAGCTCCTTGGAAGCGCCGAGGCTAGTGAGTTGTGCCCCTTCTGGGCAGGCTGCAGGATTCTGGAGGCCCTGACCCTTTTCCGGACCTGCACGCTTCTGGAGGTCACAAACACAATGGTGGTCTCTGAGTGGTCCTCCTACCACTCCAAGCCCTTTCGGACCTGCCGCTGGGTAATGGCAAGAAGTAGCAGGCCGGACAGAGGTTGAGGGTGGATGAAGCCAAAGGCACTGGAGCTTGGGTCGTAGAACCCCAAAAAGACAAGGATGTAGAACTTGGAAGGCAAGACGAGGCCTTGGAATCCGGAACCAGGCGAGATGAGGCCTTGGAATCTTGGAGCAGGTGAAAAGGCCTTGGAATCTGGAGCTCAGGAGCAGGGAAGAATCCGGGCAGTGCTCAATGACAGTCCTGCTGGAAGAAGGCTCCAGTCACCACGGAAATGGATACTGAATGGGATGGCTTTACTCCAGGGGCTGGTCAGCCAGGGCCGAGGTCCAGGGCGAGCGAGCTGAACCACTGAGAGGACGGAGTGTACCTCGGGAACAGGAGCAGATGAAAGACCTCAAGCTGGTTCTTGGAATCCCAAGCCTGGAATGGAACATCAGATCTGGAACGGAACATCTGGAACAGAGACCAGGAACATATGAGAAGGGATCCCATGAGGAAGAGCAGAGATACCGGGCAGCAGCTGGAGACAAGGAGTTCTAGGGAGGACTATCCTCTTGCCGAGGCGAAGACTGACTGAGTGAGAAGCCCTTTTAAAGGGCAGAAGAAGAGCACGCCCAGGGAGGAATCCTTAGGTGGGCCAGGAAAACCACACCTATGCTGCCCCTTTAAGAAGGGGAGAGAGGCGCGGCCTCGCCCCTTAGGAGAAAGGGGCAGGACCTTGGAGAGTGGCCATGCTGCCACTCACGAAAAAGCAGGCCCTGAGGTGTAGGAGCAGCTCCTGCCTTGAAGATGAGATGGAGGGCGATTCCTGCCGCTGAAGAGGTGCTCCAGAGAGGCCCACCGGCCATGGAAGAGGACAGCATCGACAGCGGCCTCCAGGCCATGGGAGGAAGAATGGTTGGTGGCTCCTGTTGCATTGGGAGGTCTGGGGGCAGCTCCAGGCCGCGGGAACGACCCCAGCTTCTGCAGCCTCTGGGCTGCAGGAGAGAGGTAAGAGGCCTCCCGAGGTTCCGGCCATGGGAGGAATTGCAACACAAAGAAATTGATCAGATTTGTCTGACATGACCTACCTCTGGTAAATCCATGCTTCTATGGATCTTATAATCCATTGGATTCCAGAAACTGCACTATCCTCTGTTTTAGCAGCAATTCCATTAATGTAGTCACCAAAGAAGTCAGACAAATCAGCCTTTAGTTCCCAGACACCTCCTTATTTTCCCTTTTGTGAAAAGGAACCACATCTGCCTGTCTCCAGACCTCCAGAGCTATCCCTGACTTTATAGAAGCAATGAAAAGGTGTTCCAGCGGATCTGCCAGAACCTCTCTAACAGGCCGATACAGTACAGGGCACTCCGAAAACGCGCGTCCAACCCCCCCCGAAACTAATAGCACCCGCAACATGCAAATGCATGTTGATGGCCCTATTAGTTATGCCCGTGCAATTCAGAAAGTAAAATGTGCAGCCAAGCCGCACATTTTACTTTCAGAAATTAGCGCCTACCCAAAGGTAGGCGTTAATTTCTTTCGGCACCGGGAAAGTGCACAGAAAAGCAGTAAAAACTGTTTTTCTGTACACCCTCCGACTTAATATGATTGCTATATTAAGTTGGAGGTCCCAAAAGTTACAAATAGTTAAAAATTTAAAAAAAAAAATTTTTAAATCGGCCCGCGGCTCACGGGTTGAAAACCAGACGCTCAATTTTGCCAGCATCCGGTTTCCAAACCCATAGCTGTCAGCGGGTTTGAGAATCGATGCCAGCAAAATTGAGCGTCGGCTGTCAAACTCGCTGACAGCCGCCGCTCCTGTCCAAAAAGAGGCGCAAGGGATGTGCTAGTGTCCCTAGCGCCTCTTTTTACCATGGGCCCGAATTTAAATAAATTAATTTACTGAATCGCGCGCACAGGAGAGCGCTCGCCTGCTCTCCCGCGATTTTTACTGTATCGACCTGTAAGTATCCTTAAAGCCCTTTGATGTAACCCATCCATCCCCAACACTTTATCTACTTTTAAGTTTAGCTAGCCCCTCTTGAACATATTTTTCTGAAAAATTTTGGGAGGATTATTTATTTACAAATATTTTATATTCCACTTGACATGGTACCTGTTCCCCTTTACCTTTAAAAAATGGAAACCAATAACTCTGACCCATTCAGAATTATCTTAAATTGTTTTGAATAATTTTTTATTTAAAAATGACCAGTGCACAAGTTGTCTCTAAATGTGAAGCAGGCTCTAGTTTAAGACAACATTTTTTTTCTTCAGTTGTCAAGTCTGGAAAGCAAGCCAGTGCTTTAGGAGTGATTTATGTCCCAGGCACTGCAGAGTTTCCAGACACTGCTTTACAATTAACACCAGACCTAGATAAATAAATAATTCCTTATAACCTTTTACACCTAAGAAGAAAGATGCTGTATCTTAGTATTGCATTTATTACAATATATTTAAACATTAGAAGCTTCACATACACACACACACACACATTTATATATAATTGACAAAAGAAATACTTGATTTTACTTCTCTAATTATATATATGTCAATTAGATGGAATTACTATACTAGATCAAGGCACCCAGATGTCTTGACGTAGTGTATTTGATGTAGTTTATAAGCAATATTTTCTTGTACATTTAATAGTTTAGTAATTTACGAGGTTAAAGGATTGCTATGTTAGCCAATTACGTGCTAATTTTAAACAGTTAAAAGTACATAGCAAAGAGGGTATATATACCATACGTTCAAGATATTTGGGGCCGCTGCTGTCCTATTCTGATCACGGCTCGCCCGAGGCTTTGGCAAAGAAGTTTAACTTTTGGTAAGCAATCACTTTGAATGTCATCCTTTTGTATCAAATGATGTGATCTGAATTATTTTGATTTAAACAGACTTAGGCCTGGATTCTCTAAGGTCGCAGACCTTAGAGAATCTGGCGGTAACGGGAGGCAGGGGGGCGAAGCGGGGGGTAGTCCTGCGCTAGCTGGCAGCGATCGCACCACCGCAGTGTGATCGCCGCCGGCTTTCGCGCCGAATAACTACACCATAAAAGGTGTAGTTATTCGGCGCGAAACTGAAGGCGATAAGGAATCTTACCTTTCGCCGCCAGCGATATGTTCGCAGCGTCAGCCCCGGTGCCGCCCCGACTCCTCCTCTTCCAGGGCTGACTCCGCCCCAAGCTAGCTATCGTGTGCAATAGCATTAGAGAATGACCCCCTTAGTCTGAATTTATCTGAATTAATCTAACTTAATCAATTAAATTTATCAATTCAATTTAATTGTATACTTTTCTCATGTAAAATAAAAATATATTCTTCTTTTGAGAATATGTCTGACTGAGTATATATATGAGTGGCCCTCTGAGGAGCAGATAGCCAGAGATGAGGAAGGGCCCCCGAGGAGCGGGTACCTGGGACATCTCACACCGAAGAAGCAGGAGCTGGAACGGAAGTCCGTAGTGAGCGAAGCTGATTCAGCAATGAGGGAACTCATTGCCAAGTCGTAGGCAGACAGGACCGGCTGGCTTATGAGTCCGTGAAGATTGACGTCATCAGGGGGGACGCCCCCGAGGTTCCCGCTATGACGTGCTTAAGACTGGCCCTAGAGCACGCACGCGCGCCTAAGGAACTCTGAGGGCAAGATGTCGGTTGGCAGCGTCAACGCCGACCAGGGAGGCCCGGAAACAGGAGCGAGCAGGCCAGCGATAAGTGGCGGAGATGGCCAGTTCACCCAACGAAGTCAAAGCAGGGAAGCAAGAGGTGAGCAACAGTGGTCACAGCCATCTGCGACCAACGGGCATAACAGTACCATCCTTCTTAGGGCCCCTCCCCAGAGGTTTGGGCTTTCTCGGATGAGAAGCATGAAACTGCTTGATCAGTTCTTTGTCAAGAATATTGACTGCAGGCTCCCAACTGTTCTCTTCAAGACCAAATCCTTCCCACGAGATCAGATATTCCCATCACTTCCCACGCTTCCTGACATCCAGAACATCCTGTACCTGATACGTAATGTCCTCCTCTGATGCCAGAGGTTGTGGTTCTGGTGGTTTTTTAGAGAACTCGGACAAGACGAGAGGCTTCAGTAGTGAGATGTGGAAGGCGTTATGAATCTCGAGTGATGTGGGTAGGCGGAGACTGAAAGTGACCAGACCCAGCTGGCGAAGTATGGGAAAAGGCTCGATGTATCTGGGAGCGAAGTGGGCTGAGGGCAGTTTAAAGCAAATAAAGCGAGTGCTGAGCCACACTTTGCCTCCAGGGTTAAACTGTGGAGCTGCCCGATGATGGGCATCGTAGAATTTCTTTGCCTTCTGAGCGACTTGCTGCAGAAGTTGTTTGGTGTGTTCCCAAAGTTGGTGTAACTCTTGCGCAGAAGCCTGTGCCGTGGGAGATGACACAGAGAGAGGTAATGGAAGAGGAGGCAGAGGCTGGCATCTGTATACTATTTGGAAGGGTGATGACCCAGTAGATGCAGACTGGTGGGAGTTTAAGGCAAACTCGGCCCAGGGTAGTAAGTCAGACCAGTCATTCTGCTGAGAATTCACATACGCCCGAAGAAACTGTTTCAGGGTACGGTTTGTCCTCTCTGTCTGACCATTGGCCTGCGGGTGATAGGCTGATGTGAGGTCCAAGGCTATGTCGAATTGTTTACATAATGACCTCTAAAATCTCACCATAAATCGAACACCTCGATCAGAGAGTAAATGTCTCAGGAGTCCGTGGAGGCAAAAGATATGATGGAAGAATAGTTTTGCCAACTCCGGGGCTGAAGGAAGACCAGGTAACGCCACGAAGTGAGCCATCTTCAAAAATCGGTCCACAGTGACCCAAATGGTGTTGTTGCTACTGGAAGGGGGTAAGTCCACAATGAAATCCGTGGCTATGTGGGTCCACGGCTCACTAGGTGGAGGAAGAGGTTGAAGGAGACCCCCAAGGACGGCACAAGTGGGGCATGATTCTACATACACGTGAACATCTTTTTGCATGGTGGGCCACCAGTAGAATCTTTGGAGAGTGGAGTGGCCTGCGAGCAAGGAATCATGCGCCCAGTGGAGGATTTTCCTTTGAAGTGGTCAGGGGACCACCGTCTTCCTAGATGGCTCTGTGAGAGTGGCGGAAAGGAGAACTTTAGTTGGATCAATGATGTGCCGTGGAACGTCTGGAACATCTTCAGTGGTGAAAGAACGAGAGAGTGCATCGGCTCGGGCGTTCTTATTGGCTGGCTGGTATCGTAGTAGGAAATTGAACCGAGTAAAAAAGAGAGACCAGCGGGCCGGTTTGTGATTAAGGTGGTAGGCATGTTGTAGGTACTCGAGGTTCTTATGGTCAGTATATACCATGATTTGGTGCTGCACTCCCTTGAGCCAGGGGCACCACTCCTCGAAGGCCAGTTTAATTGCCAGTAATTCCTTGTCCCCAATTCCATAATTACGCACAGCGAGAGAGAAGTGTCGGGAGAATTACGAGCACGGGTGCAAGGTATGATTGGCTGAATGCTGGCTGAGGACTGCACCCACACTGACATCTGAAGCATCGACTTCGACGATGAATGGTCATCGGGGATCGGGATGATGCAAGCATGGTTCTCGTAGGAATGTCTCCTTGAGTTCCTGGAAGGCAGTAATGGCTTTGTGAGACCACTGGGAGGGATTGGCTCCCTTTCGAGTCATAGCTGTTAGTGGGGTGGTCAGTTTTGAATAATGGTGGATGAATGACCTGTAGTAGTTCGCAAAGCCAAGAAATCTTCGGAGTGCCTTAAGGCTCATTAGTTGAGGCCAATCCTGAATACTCTTAGTCTTTTGTGGGTCCATCTGGAACCCCTGACTTGAAACCACATAGCCTAGAAAAGGGACAGACTCCTGGTGAAAGGAACATTTCTCCAGTTTGGCATATAACTGGTTATCCCTTAAGTGTTGCAGAACGTTGGCGACGTCCTGGTGATGGCTCTGGAGGTCTTGTGAAAATACCAGGATGTCGTCCAGGTAGACCACGACACAACTGTAGAGCAAGTCTCTGAAGATTTCATTCATCATATTCTGAAATACCGCTGGGGCATTGCAAGCAGCATCGAAACAATCTTAACTGTGAAAGCTTGTGAACTCTAATAAATTAAGTAATTCTTTTTCTCCATCAGTAAGCAGACTTCATTAGCCATTAATTGTGGGTGATGTCATTTAGTGGCACCATATAGATTTGTTTTTCCAAGCTGTAGAACTTTGAGCTCTTCTGAGCATGTGCAGGAATTTGCACGGGTGTTGATTGTTGAACTTCCTCAGTTAATATCAGAGCTAAATTTATTTGTGTAGTCGGCTCTCCAGGGAGGCAGGTGGGCATTCCATGACTCACTCATCCATTATCTACAGAAAACACTATTTACAGTAAGCAAACATGCTTTTTCCATTAATAAGCAGGTTGAATTAGCCATTGCATGTGGAGAGTCCCAAGTTGAGGTTCGCAATGGAGCATTTATTTATTAAGCAACCCAGATTTCACCATGGAGAAAGGACTACAGCAAGAAGAGATTTCACAAAACTGCTTCTCCAAATTTACTGTCATGCCTTGAAATGTTAGCTGGAAAATAAGTGGCATGCTTCCCTCTACCTACACTGGTGGAATAGTCTTCTAGAGACGCAGTGGGGCATATAAGGTTTTGTAAGTCCTTCCAATTTGCTGGTTGACAATAAAACATTTATATATTAAAAAAAACTGGAAAATTTGACAAAGTTCCATCAAACTAATTTTTGAACAATGCACACATCCCTAGTGGTGGCATGTGCCTTAATGCCAAGCACGACTGACACAGCTGAGCAAACCTGTCCCTTCCATTCTTCTAAGTTCCCCTATTCTTGGTTCTGCTTAATTTATCAGATAGTATGGGTATACCTTAATATTGCTTTTCTTTAATTAGCTGAATTTTCTTCCACAGTTTGTAATGAAATCATTGATGTGTTAATCTAGCCTGTTTTTCTCTCACTGTTTACCTGTCAGAAGGCTGACTGCCATGTCAGCATGCAGTTCTGTGCTCCCTTTCCACTTTGTTTTGGCAGTGTGAGTTTGCATGTTCTTCACTTTTCATGGTAGTCACCTGAAGAGACAGGCTCTCTGAAGAGTTCTGCTGCTGCCTACTGATGTCCATGCATTCAGTTCTTTCCAAACACAGTGAAACAAAAGCTTACATGTTTTTACTCGGCATTCGTCGCTTAAACGGACACCCTGTGTATATTATGAAAACACAAAAAAGAACCAGAAAGTCCTTAGTTGCCTGTTTAGTCTCCAAATCAAATAAACATCCTAAACAAAGAAAACTGCAGTAAATTGTTTATAAAGCAAAAAAAAGAAAATAATTGTAAGAAACTCTGAAAATTGCACAGAATTTAAAAAGTACAACATTATGGGGTAAATTTTAAGAGTTGCTCACTTTAAAAAAAAGCCCATATACACGAGTACATGGGCCGAGCGTGAGCAATTCTCATTTTAAAAGTGGCAACATTTGTGTGTTTATGCCCATGCGTGAACAAAAAAGGGGCATGTTAGGGGCGAGACGGAATATTCCAGGCCAGGGCCAACTCTTCTGTGTGCAAATACAGATTTTAAAACTGGCGAATGCAGCACATGTTTATTTATTTATTTATTTATTTATTTATTTGTTGAGTTTTATATACCGGCCTTCGGTAGAGCCATCACAACGGTTTACAAAAATATACATTTTTCTTAGCATTTGTGTAACAGAAAAAACAATGTGAACGTTTACATTTTCTTAGCAGTTGTGCAACAATAAAAAACAATTTGAACAATATCAGAAATAAGCATATCAAGCATGTCAGGCTGTTACCTGCTTATATTTACTTCTGCTCTTTTTTATAAGTCAGAATAAAACTTTGTTATAGATAAAAACTGACTGAGTGAGGGGGTAGTATAGTCTGAAGAATCAGAGGGGTCTTGATGACCTAGAAATAGACTGAGCAAACTGGAGGACTAAGTCATCAAACTGGATATTTCCTTCAACTGCAATTTTTACAATGTGCTCACTTGTGCTTGTAAAAACCGACAGGTTCTAAGGAAAGATCTGCAAATAATGTTTCCTCATGTAACTGCTTAAAATTAGGAGCACAAATATGTGCGCTAAGCAGATTTTATATTATAGGGTACACTTGCGCAGATCATTAAGAATTCCAGCGTATGTGGGTGCGTGCATGCTCGTTTTAAAGTTGCCACCCCCTGTGTGGGGCAAGAGTGAAAAATGAGGATCTCCATTCCGACTCTCCAGATAGTCTTTTTTTCTTCTTTCTAGCATTACCTTTTAAAAGGGATTCTAGGGTTTACCTCTCATATGATGTTGACAAAAGCTAAGACTTCTTCTCGCCGAGATGACACACAGAAGAGCTATGAGCTCAGATGTAGCTGTTCCAGTATAACACCTAGGAAAATCTTTTAAGTTAGCAAAAAGATATGCAATATTTAAACCAAAAAGTGCTTAAGGAGAAGCAAACAGAAGGGATTACTAAGTAGAAAATTAAAGAGGATAAATTCTTAGGTGACCTAAAGCTTTAATTAGACCAACCACCTGCCTCCTCAGTAGAATATTTCTGTGTCTGAGTCCTTATCCAGTTCCCAGCTAGCTGCAGTAGGTGGGTACTGTTGGAGCTAAAAGGATAACAGAACTCTTGTAGGACAGCAAATATTCAGCCTGGTCTTTTCTAGAAGGCGTTGTATTAAGGCACAGTCCCTGCCTCATGCTTTCCTTGCTGCAGGCCCTTGTCTGTCTCTTGCTAACAAGCAAAGTGTATGTATGTGTGTAAGTGTCTGTGTCGGCATGTTTCCCCTGTAAGTTACAGATTCATAAGGCAACCTTCTATTGCAGTCCTGGAATCTCAGGTGACACCTCATCTAACACTCATCCCTTGTTGAGCAGATGGTTCTTTAGCTGAAAGGAAGTTCAAGCTGCAAACTGCCAGCTCTCAGCTCTCAAGCCTATTTGGAGATAATTCTGCAACAGCCTGCACATATCAGATCACAAATATGTGAATAAATCAGTCATTTTCAAAAGGAAAGTCCGTGCAGATGCATAATTTTCCTTATGAAAATTATCTCACTGATACTTCCCACATATGAGTACACCCGTTAAACCGTGAGCAGAAATTTAACAGGAAATTTTACATGCATACTTCCTCTCCAGAATGCCTTCTCTCATTCTGAGTAAACTTATGTGCAAACGTAATATACCTGCATAAGTTTACCCACATATCAGGCAGGCAATTTTATAACAAGCCATTTTTGTGGGCAGTAATGTATTTAGGATTTTGTTGGCCCTAGGCACCGATGGTGCTGTCACCCCTTTCCCCCTGCTCCCTGCTCCCTCCCCCCTCCCCCCAACCCAGTATGGTCAGACAACAGGAAGTAAGTCTAAAGCAAGCCATACAGTTTCCTGTGGCAGCTTAGGGGTAGATTCTGTGGCAAAAAAATGTGAAAATTTGGAAGAATTCTGACAAACATTTCTGTCTTTTATATTGGATTATAAAGCTTGCTTTTGTTTGTATAATTGTCCTTTAATTGAGGAATCTCAAGTATCAGTACAAAGAGGCGATCTCAGGAATGGAGAGAGGAAAAGGTGAGGGGACCAGGGAGGAGGACAAGGAATGGGATGTGGAGAGGGTGAGAGGACTGGGGATAGGAAGAGTGGAAGGAGAGAGGACCAGAGATGAAAGATGGGAAAGATCAGGAATTGGGGGGCAAGAGGGAAAAAAAGGAAGGAGAGGCCAGGATCTGGGGACAGGTGAAACGAATGAAGGATCGAAGGTTCCTGGATCTGGGAGACAGAATCCAAGATGAAAGGAGAGAGGATGTGGATTGCAGTGAGGATGGGGGGGGGGGGGGCATAGTAGGTGTCCCTACTATGCTCTGGTCCTGCTCTCCTTTGCATTTTCTCTCTATCCTCCCACCCAATCTCAAATAGGCACACACACAGAGTAGCAATCCCATCTCTCTCACATTGCCTCCCTCCCACTCCACCCCCCCCCCCTCGCTCTCTCACACAGACGCATGCTCCTAGAGCTGATCCCCTCTCACCCTCCAGTGATCTCCCACAGTCCCTACTAACCTGCCCAAAATGATCCCCTTCGCTCTTTCTGCTCCAGGCTCGCCCTTCTCCTCCTGTTCCCTGCACACTGCCTGGGAGGGGAGAGGCTGGATCAGTAAGCAGGGGGCTGTTCTCTGCTCAGTGAGATTCAGCATAGCTGGAAGGCAGCAAATCTTCAACCAGCCTGCTGACCCCCAGGTTTTTGACAACCTAGGTGCAGGCTTAGTGTGCCTATTGACAAATCCAGGCCTGTCCATGGGTAAAGCACTGCTTTACCTGCAGAAATGCCTCTGAATATTTCCCTCCCCATGGATCCTTTTCTTGCAGGTAACTCATGCAAAGAACTGCTGCTTCCAAGGACTCTTTTACATAAGAACATAAGAACATGCCATACTGGGTCAGACCAAGGGTCGATCAAGCCCAGCATCCTGTTTCCAGCAGTGGCCAATCCAGGCCATAAGAACCTGGCAGACTCTCAGCTGAATTTTTTTCAGTACAGAAGTTGTTCCAGGAAAAGCTGGCAGCAGAATGCAGGCCTACTGATGATTCTTTCCAATTTCAAACTCAGCAGTTGTAGAAGGAGGCACGACAGTGAGCGTCTTTGATGGCCCTGTAGACTCCTCTCACTTCCTTATGCTCTTTACTCACAGGCTCCTTATCATAGATTGGTCCCCGTGGCTGACAATCAAGTCAAACTTTCTAAGCCAGAAATGCACAGGAAATCTAATTAGATGTGAAGCTGCTTCTCAGCCTGCCTTCTTACAGGAAGCTCCTGGGCAGGCACTCGTAGACTATTTCCTCCTGAACTCAACAGCAATGCATTCAGTCTTCAGATATACTTCTAAGCCATAGCCAGCCAACGCCAGTCCTGGAGAGCCACAAACAATCCAGGTTTTCAGGATACCCGCAAAGAATATGCATGAGATAAATTTGCATTCAACGGAGGCAGTGCATGCAAATCTATCGCATAAGAACATAGAAACATAAGATATGTCACACTGGGTCAGACCAAGGTTTCATCAAGCCCAGCATCCTGTTTCCAACAATGGTCAATCCAAGTCACAAGTCACTGGCAAGTATTCAAACATATCCTGAAAACCTGGCCTATCTATGGCTCTCAAGGACAAGAGTTGGCCATCCCTGTTCTAAGCTAAGGCTATTCCATAACTTATAATAAGAATCCCAAATCACTGTATATCATTATCTGTACATAATAAAATGTTGCATTTCTTTCTCTACTTGTTACCTCTAATTTTTCTGAAAGAAAATTATCTGATGTAGGAGAATAATTTATGGATCATTTTTATTACAGTCCAAACCAGGTAGACTGTGAATTGTTCAGTTGTCCAAAACTGCCAAACCAAAGGCATTGCATCTTTTCTTTCAGTAGTCAAATATTTCTCAACATTATTTCCTGCTGTCTGATCTAAATTGTTAATAAAGCATCTGACTGTTTTAAACTTCTTTTTTAAACAGGAAACTCATTTCAATAAAAGAAGAATAATCAATGAAGTAAAATTATGCTGCACAATTTCTGAAAATGTTGGAATCCAGCAAGAGATATGTCTAATAATAGCTTTAACTGTAGGTCCCAGGGGCACCTTTGACAGCCTTAATTACTCCAGTTTTTTTTTTGTTTTCACTTGCTCAATATCATATGGAGCTTAGGTGAAATTTATTGCATGATTGTAGCCCAGCAGAATACAGATGTGTTTTATTTGCTACAAAGATATATCTATTCTGTAGATACTTTGCAGGTAAACTAGATTTTTAGTTTGGAGAATAGTTCACATTTAACTATATTTTCTGTTTTCAAATTGCTAACAGTAATAAGTAAAAGATATTGGAGCATATGGATGCAAGGAACCCTTGATTTCCTTACCAGAGGAGTAAACCAAATTGTTTAGGGAGGAATAGAGAGACTAGTACAGCGTTTCTCAACTGCTATGTTGCCTCAATTCTCGGTCCACGGCTGGCCCAGCTTCACCCCCTGGCCCAGCTTCACCCCCTGCCCCAGCAATATGCAAACTCTTCCTCCACTTGGGCTTGAATTGCAGATAGCCCAGGTGGAAAGCAGCAGGAGAGCTGTAGGAAGTACTCAATCAGAGGCACTAGCAGCATAGTCTCTTCTCCCTGCCCTGGAAGAAGAAGTGGAGTGCAGCAGCCACACGCATGGGAAGGAGATACCAAGCTAAGGGGGTCATTTATCAAAGTGCTATATGGTGTTTTCACATGCGTTAAGCACCATAATGCATGGTGTGATGCAAATCAGAAAAAAGGGGAGGAGTTTGTGGCCAAGCTTCACAATTTTGTGAAGCCATAATGAATGGCTTTAACTATACCTTTTTCATTTATGTAAAGCCATGTGATATTTTTGCAAATAGTGTTTTAAGCTGCTGGAGAACCAGCCTAGCTATGAGAGAGAGAGAGTGAGAGAGAGAGACTAGCCATAATGCCCCTATATAAGGTAGGTACTTATATCTCTATAGAAGGCCAACCTAGTAACTCGAGGTGAGGTTTAGGTATTAGTGTAGGGGTTAGGGGCCACTTTGACATTCAAAGTGAGATGTATTAAAAGATGTTCTCTTGTGAAAATTTGATGACCTTCGAAGTGAGAAAACTCACACAAAGATGAGATTTGTGCAATGTTCTCTCAACCTAGCATGATGGACTCTCTACCTGGGTAACATCATGCTAGGTTGAGAGAACACTGCACAAATCTCATCTTTGTGTGAGTTTCCTCACTCCGAAGGTCATCAAATCTTCACAAGTTTCTATTTATGCATTATGGTCTCTTTATTCTTTGTTAGGTGAGGGTCTGCACATGTGACTGAGGAGAGGTACTCTGTTGGCATGTAGTTTTTGTGTAGGGCTCTATAGCAGCCTGGCTTGTTCTGTTTTCCTAATAGGAGGAGTATTGCTGTTTTAAGGCCTGGTGTAATATTTTCAGTGTTGTGTTTTCTTAGGTAAGATGGTTATTGTTTGAGTGCTGGAAGTTGGTGCTGTTCTGTTATGGGAGATTTACTATTTATGCAGGGTCGGTGCCAGCATTTTTGCTGCCCTGTGCAAACAATTACTGTGCTGTCCCCCTCCTCATTTTTTTTTTTAAACACAGAATATCTCACCTCAATTAAACATGTAGAACACAGATTCACCCTCACCAAATTCAGAATAAAGAGACTATAAATTATAAACAAAAACTGAACCAGAAACCGCAACAAGCCAGACTCTGTATGCAATGCAGCAATGGAGAAACAGAAACATCACCAGTCCTCATAAATCATTCATCAAATAATAAAATCAAAGAATATAAATCAATCATATTAGTAAAACCATAATTATAAAAATAATATTTCCAATGATCTAAGGATTAGAATAACATCCAATAACTGAGAGTTCATACAAAATTTAAAAAATTTCCCAAACAACAATAAATTATTTCAAAATGGCAGGCACAAACATCCAATAAGTAAAACTAATAAGAATGGAAAATTTACCGCTCTCCATACCAGAAAACTTTTTATTTCCAGTCATCTTGAGTAAGGCATAGATTAGTGAGGCAGCAGAAATTTAAACCTTAAGTAAATGTGAATCGGTTATTTACTCTTTCAGATAATAGACTAGGGGGCACTCCATGATGTACAATACTGAAAGAAGGTTATACATTTGTGATTTTACTCTTCCAGTAAAAGTCTTAATTTGATCAACCCAATTCCTTATTAATTTATATCCTTCTCCTTCTCAAATACTCAAATTGCAGAATGTGTGGTCTTTCTTCCAACTCCCATTTTATCTTAATCATCTTCCACTGTAGAATGGTTAGAATTTTGTCCCAATTACTTATCAGAATGCAAAGTCCCAATTCTCATACCTCTTCTGAAGTCTTCTCTGTTCTCATAGATCTCTTTATGGTAGCACCAATAGGCACTCACCTCCCAAGTGCAGCACACTTGAGTCAATAGTGAAAACTCTCTGGAAAAATTTTTTTAATGGATAGGAATCCATTACTCTTGATGATTTATTTATTTATTTATTTATTTATTTATTTAAAATTTTTATAGACCGACATTCATCAGGGATATCACATCGGTTCACATTGTAACGCAAACAGACGCCTGGGGAGGCGTTTTACATCGAACAGAGTTATATCAACAATTTATAACAAATTAACAAAAGAACAATTGAGGGGGGGGGGTAAGTAGGAGAATATAAGGAGGGAAAGTAACATTGAATGTTAAATGTTAAGAATAGGCTTTACTAATATATATAAAATAATATTATAACAGTATATACATATCCAATATGAGGCGATGACATATTAAATAAATTTGAGTATAGTTTGAGAGGAGAAGGGGGCAGAGGAACCTAGGGGGGGGGGAGAGGGAAGGAGGGTAGAATGTGTAGGGATTGAATGAGACGTAGGGGTAGAGAGATGGGGTGGGGGGGAGGGGAAAGAAGCGAGGGTGGAGTGTAGTGGAAGGTGGGGAAAGAGGGAATTGAGGAAAAAGGGAAAATAAGCGAACTGAACAGTAAGGAGAGAGAGGAGAGGGTGGGAAAAGAGAATGGAGAGAAAGATTGAGAAATTAGGTGTAGGCTTTAGTAAAGAGCCAAGTCTTCAGCTTCCGTTTAAAGGTTTTTGAGCATTCTTCTTGCCGTAATTCAACTGGCATTGTGTTCCAAAGGGTCGGCCCGGCAATCGAGAGCGCTCGGGCTCTCGTGGAGGTAAGTTTATAGAGTTTGGGAGAGGGGGTAGGCATGGTGGCGAGATGTTGGTGTCTGGTGGGCCTGTTAGATTGGTGGAGGCGGAAGGATTCATTAAACCAGTTCATTTCGGGATTGTATAAGGCCTTGTGGACAAGAGAGAGAGCCTTATATTGGATGCGGGATGTAATAGGGAGCCAGTGTAAATCTTTTAATACAGGTGTGATATGATCATTTCTGCGTGAGTTAGTCAAGATCCGGGCTGTTGTGTTTTGCAGTATTTGAATGGGGTGGATGGAGTTGTTCGGAAGGCCGAGGAGAAGGGCATTACAGTAATCAGTTTTGGCAAAGATGGTGGTTTGTAGGACTGTACGGAAGTCGGGGGGATGTAATAGGGGTTTCAGTTTTTTTAAGGAGTGGAGTTTAAAGAAACCGTCTTTTAGTATATTACTGATGAATTTCTTCAGCGTGAAATGACCATCAAGGATGACGCCAAGATCACGGACTTGTTGGGCAAATGGAATATGACTAAGGGGGGGGGTTAGGATGGTTTTGAGGTGAGATGAGCATGATTTCAGTTTTGGTAGTGTTAAGAGCTAAATGGATGGAAGATAAGAGTTTGTTAATGGAGTGGAGCGTATCATTCCAGATTTCAATTGCTTTTGATGGGGAGTCAGTGATTGGAATGAGTAACTGAACATCATCAGCGTAGACATAATGATGCAGGTTGAGATTAGAGAGGAGGTCACAGAGGGGAAGCATGTAAATATTGAAAAGGGTAGAAGAGAGGGATGAGCCTTGTGGGACACCCTGATTGAGGGGGATGGCCTTGGATTTGTGATTTCCTAGTTGGATTTTGCAGTTTCTGTTACTGAGGTAAGAGTTGAACCAGTTGTGAGCAACACCCGTAACACCGATTTCTGTTAATCGTTGTAAGAGAATGGAATGACTGATGGTATCGAATGCAGAGGAGATGTCGAGAAAGGCCAGAATATAGGATTGCCCTTTATCAAATCTTTAAGGATATGGTCTGACAGGGAGAGTAGAAGTGTCTCTGTGCTGTGGGATTTCCGGAAACCATATTGAGTAGGTGCAAGGATATGGTTATCCTCGAGGAATTCTGAGAGTTGTTTGTTGACAGTTTTTTCGAGGAGTTTAGAAATAAATGGGAGATTAGAGATAGGGCGGTAGTTGGTGAGATCGGAGGGGTCAAGTTTAGGTTTCTTTAAGATAGGTTTGACGATGGCCTGTTTAAGGGGGACAGGTACCTGTCCCGAGGTAATGGACAAGTTAATGATTTTTGTTAATGGTTTGGCGATAATGGTGGGGATGGTAAGAAGATGTTTGGTGGGTATTGTGTCAGAGGGGTGGGTGGAAGGTTTGGCTTTCTTGATGAAGGATTCGATTTCAAGTGTAGAGGTGCAGTCTAGGGAGGAAAGCACTTTAGTGTAATTACTGGAGATTGTTCGGTTGAAGTCAAGTTTAGCGTGGTTGATGGGAGTTGTGGATGGAGTGGTAAAGTTGGCCAGCAACTTGTCTATTTTGGCTTGGAAGAATGTGGCAAGTTCTTCACATTTGGGTTTAGCTACTTCATCTGGAATGTCGGGGGCTGCTGACTTGGTCAGGGAGGCAACGTAGTCATATAGCACTCTGGGGTTGAATTGGAATTGATGTATTTTGGTTGCGTAAAAGTCTCGTTTTGTCTTGTTGAGTTTATCGCTGTACAGATGTAGGGCGGATTTAAATTGAGCAAGGTGTGTGGGCGTGGGGACGTTACGCCAGATATAACTTCTCTTCAGATTTGTTCCAAAAGAATGACACCTTCTCCTCTAGATGTTTGAAAACTAAGCCCCAGGTACCTAAAGGCACTCATTCCTAATATAAGTAAAAAATAAAAGATATATATATGAGGGGCCTAACCTCCTTGAAAATTAGCCCCATAGTGACGCGAGAGGTTGCATGGTGAAGCTGCTCTTCTTCGAACTACAATTTTCCTATTCATAATGCCTGCTAAGTGGAAAGGTAAACTACGGGTATACCCCCCTGAACCTGTCTTATCCAGCAGCCAAAAGACGATCATATCCTATGCAGCCCCAATGTTGGAAGTTGAGGGGGACGATAGCCCCACTGCAGTGAGTGGAGAGGGAGCCCCCTCACTGCCTGGGGATAGTACGCTCAGCCCCCCTGATTACAGGCCGCCTTCGGCTCCAGTGACTATGACGAGGCCTCTCGAAGTGGTGCAGGGAGATGAGGTCATCTACCCAAAGGGAGGGGGACGCCGAGAGAGTGAAACCATGCCTGCAGTGTGGCTCTTCTCTAGTCCAATGGAAACAACGCGGCCTGGAGGACTGGAGGGATTGGATTCGTCATTATCTCCAGTTGATCCAGTAGAAGAGGAACGCAGGATTCTGGAAGTCCAAACGCTGGAACCTGGAGGATTACCGGCTGCCCAGGCAGGGGGTGAGTTATTCAAACTACCCCCTAAACCGGCAGTAGTCACCTCGGACACTTTATGGGACTTAGTCAATGCCTGTGAGAATAAATACTCTAAGATGGAAAAAGAGATATTATCCCTTAATCATAACCTGGGAGGACAAATAAATGAAATGAGAAACAAGATATCAGATATTGATCATAAAGTCACTCAAGTCCAAACAGTAAATGTGAACCTTATTAAGGACATTGGAATGCAATCAAAGAGATTGGAATTTCTTGAGAACTTTATGAGACATTTGAATTTGAGGTTCCTTAACTTTCCCAGAGCTTTGGGTGAGAATACCCAAAGCACTTTGAAAAAGTTTCTTTCTGAATGTCTAAAGTTTGAAGAATCTCAAATACCTATGATTAACAAAGCTTATTTCCTGACCAGATCGATGTTCCTTCCTCTCTTGAGTCTCTGACTGATTTCAATAGAATCAGTCTTTGACACTGGAAGACTTTCTCAGGCAAGATGCCTCTCCCTCTAGCAATTACCAATACACTCATCTCAAGGAATCCCTTCCTTCTCAGGACTCCTCAGGATTTGATGCGCTGCAGGACCCTTTTCTCTTTCTTTCCTTCTGAACTCTCAGGACGTCCACTCGTGAAATCCTTCTCCCCAATCTCCTCCGAACTGTCTCTGTGAAGGGGTAGACCCAAATAATGCCACTCTATAAAGAAGTAACGCCAACCACACACACAACCAGAACTTCAGATCTTGGAATCTTTAACTCCTTCTACTCTCCTTGCACCAGAGGTTTTATACGCTTTTAGAAAACATCCTAATGAGTTCACTACACTGACAACACATGAAGGCTAGGGTCTAGTGAGACCTCTGCCACTGTGAGGGCATTCAGAGAAGCCAAAGCCTTTAAATGCATGTTTGTAAGGGGCAAGGATACTTTTTAAGAGCAGAAAATGAGCATCCCATCGCACTATGATTTAAACAGAAAATCCTTGCTACCATTCCTCCAGTTAAGCAGAAAAGCAAATGTAACATAAACATAGAAATGACAGCAGAAAAGGACCCAACAGTCCATCCAGTCTGCCCAGCAAGCTTATGGTAGCATCAAAAGTATCAAGCTTATTGGTTAAGGGTAGTAACAGCCACATCAGCAAGTTATCCCTATTCTTATTTGTTTTCCCAGACCTGAAAATTTAGTGTCCTTGTTGGTTGGTGTCTGAATCTGATTCCCCTTTTTTTCTTTTCTCCCTACCGTTAAAGTAGAGAGAAATATTGGAGTTGTCTTTTTTTGGAGTTGTCTTTTTTTCTATTCCTGAAATAGGTCAACTCTTTGGTAAAGTTACCCTTTCTCCACCCTGGGCCCTCCCAGTATCTGTTTGGTAACTGGAATCTCTTTCTCTATTGTCCTTTCATCTTTCTCTTTCAACTGGGCATCTTGGGCTGATGGAATTTTATTCAGTCTTTGACTCTATTGACCTTTTCAGGCAGGCTGCCATTTCCCAGTACTGCTCAGTATGTTGGTCCACACCAAGATCTTCTTCTCTCTCTTACTTTAGGGATTCCCAGAGACTCCCACCCTGGGATTCCTCTCCTGCACTCATACTTCTCTCAGACCTTCTCTGTGGGAGACAGGCCCTATGGAGCCCCTCAATGAGCGAGGGCTCTAGATACCACGCATGACTCTAGGGCTCAGATTCCTACTCCTCAATAACTCTCCCCCAACTTATGTGGGAACAGGGGTGTTTATACCACTACTTTACCTCTCCCAGTGGAGAGTGGTGTTCATCCTTAGCACACTGACACGTCCCTATGATATCACCAAAAGGACAGAGTCTGTTGAGACCCCAGGCACACACTGAGGACCCCTAGATCAGATAAAGCTACACGATGCATGATTGCAAAGGGCAAAATACCTACAGGGGAGGTAGACTTTGACACCCTGTTACACAAATATGATACAAAGTTTTGCCCCCCCTCCCCCCCGAAGTATGGGGTCCCAGGGCTTTGCTAGGTTTGTCCTCCAATAAAGCTGCCACTCACTACAGGGCTCTACATCCTCTCTATAGTAAAGTCAGTGAAAATCATTCTCCTTCCATCTGGCACACGCAGACTGTAAAATAACACATCAACCTTGTAACATCTCACATTATACAGAAATCTCACCTCCAATATGTTGGTAAACTTTGTTTTTCCTTTACTTAATTAAAGCTTCTACATTACATTTAAACTAAAGAATGGGGGTGGCAGGACATGGCCAATAAAAGGGACATGTCACCCCCAAGCAATAAAAGCAATGAAAGATATAAAAGATGTGGGAGGAAAAAACAACAAAATCAATCAGCTCAGAAAAGCAGAACAGGTGTCTAAGAAGCAAAACAAATCAAGGAGAGTAAATGGAAAGCTATGACTACAAATGCTCTTAGTTTGGTCAATAAAATCCCAGCCCTATAGGCCCTAATGGTGGAGGTGGACTTGGTCATTGTTGCTGTTATAGTGACCTGGTTCATGGAATCTCACGATTGGGATGCGGCCATCCTGGGCTTTAACTTGTTAAGGAAGGACAAAGAAGATAGAAAAGGGGGAGGAGTAGCTCTTTATATCAAAAACAATATTTAAGCAACTGAACTGCAAGGAATGTGGGATAGAGAAGAATCATTATGGGCCATCCTTAAAAAAGACGATGGTGCATCCAGTTTTACTGGAGTGGTTTACAGGCCTCCAACTCAAAAGAAAGAACTAGACAGAGATCTGGGTTGAAGACATTCAACAGGTGGGAAAGAAGGGAGAAGTGTTGATTGTTGGAGATTTTAACCTGCTGGACGTAGACTGGAGAATCCCTTCTGCAGAATCTACCAGAAATAGAGAGATAGTAGATGCCCTGCAAGGGGCTCTCTTCAAACAAATGGTAATGGAACCCACGAGGAAGGGAGTTATACTCGATCTAGTGCTCACTAACTGGGATAATGTCTCTAATGTCTGGATGGGTGCCCACTAGGGATGTGAATCGTTTTTTGACGATTTAAAATATCGTCCGATATATTTTAAATCGTCAAAAAATCGTTAGGGCCACAATACAATACCAATTCCCCCGATTTATCGTTAAAAAATTGTAAATCGGGGGAAGGGGGAGGGCAGGAAAACCGGCACACTAAAACCCCCTAAAACCCACCCCGACCCTTTAAATTAAATCCCCCACCCTCCCGAACCCCCCCCCAAATGCTTTAAATTACCTGGGGATCCGGCGGTGGTCCAGAACGGCGGCGGTCCGGAACGACCCCCTCAATAGAATCGTGTTGTCTTCAGCCGGCGCCATTTTTCAAAATGGCCGCCGCAAAATGGCGGCGGCCATAGACAAAAACGATTCGACGCAGGAGGTCGTTCCGGACCCCCACTGGACTTTTGGAAAGTCTTGTGGGGGTCAGGAGGCCCCCCAAGCTGGCCAAAATTTTCCTGGGAGTCCAGCGGGGTTCCGGGAGCGATTTCTTGCCGCGAATCGTTTTCGTACAGAAAATGGCGCCGGCAGGAGATCGACTGCAGGAGGTCGTTCAGCGGGGGTTCCGGACCGCCGCTGAACGACCTCCTGCAGTCGATCTCCTGCCGGCGCCATTTTCCGTACGAAAACGATTCGCGGCAAGAAATCGCTCCCGGAACCCCGCTGGACTCTCAGGAAAATTTTGGCCAGCTTGGGGGGGCCTCCTGACCCCCACAAGACTTGCCAAAAGTCCAGCGGGGGTCCGGAACGACCTCCTGCATCGAATCGTTTTTGTCTATGGCCGCCGCCATTTTGCGGTGGCCATTTTGAAAAATGGCGCCGGCTGAAGACAACACGATTCTATTGAGGGGGCCGTTCCGGACCGCCGCCGTTCTGGACCACCGCCGGATCCCCAGGTAATTTAAAGCATTGGGGGGGGGTTCGGGAGGGTGGGGGATTTAATTTAAAGGGTCGGGGGTGGGTTTTAGGGGGGTTTAGTGTGCCGGCTCACGATTTTAACGATTTTTCACGATAGTTTACACACCCAAACGGCAACAATACGATTCCCTCCCCCTCCCAGCCGAAATCGATCGTTAAGACGATCGAGGACACGATTCACATCTCTAGTGCCCACCTCAGCACAGTGATCATCAAACAGTATGGTTTGATATAACAAATAAGATACGGAGAAGTCACATGAAGACCAGAGTTTTGAATTTCAAAAATACAGACTTTGTCAAAATGGGGAAGTACCTAGAAGTAGAACTAGAAGACTGGGAGAAAATGAGAGAGGTGGAACAACAGTGGGCCAAACTAAAAGGAGCAATTACAAGAGCAGCAAATCTATATGTTAGAAAAGTAAGAGAAATAAGAAACCAATCTGGTTCTCAAAGGAGATGGCTGATAAAATAAAAGTAAAACGAACAGTGTTCAGGAAATAGAAAGGATCTCAAAAGCAGGAACACAGAGAAGAATATCTGGTGAAACTGAGGGAGACGAAGAAAGAAATCAAGAAAGCAAAATGTCAGGCAGAAGAAAGGATTGCCAAAGAGGTTAAGCAAGGTAACTGTTATGTCTGCCGCTGTCCGACGTCTCTGCTCCGCCCACCTTACCTCGTTGGTGACTCCCTCCGGGGTTGATGGAAGGCAAACTGCTGTGGCGTCTCCTAGCTGTCCTCCTCCGGCGTTCCCAGACCGGCTCGACGCTGCAAGCCACCACGTTGACCAGATGCCTAAGGGCTCGCGCACGTGGCCCGACTGATGTCCCGTCGTTGGCGCGAACCTCAGGGACGTCCCCCTGAGATGTCGTCATCAGCTCCAGATATTTAAGGTCTCAGTTTTCGCTAACAAGACAAGTTAGCAAGGGTTCGCTTCCTCCGGGTCGCTGCGGATGGGATTTGCTCTCCGCAAACCTAGCTACTCTGCCTCTTCGGACTTCCCTAGAGGTACCCGCTCCTCGGGGGCCTCGCTCTCTCTTTTTCTTTTCAGGTCGCAGTCTGGAACCGGTACTTGCTCCTCAAGGGCCCACGGCCCGAACCAGCTCCTGAATACCACTTCTGCTAAGAAGTCATCGCTGCTTACAACATTAGTGAGTTTCCATCTACCTCTCAGAGCTTTCCCTGGAACCAGGTACTCGTTCCTCGAGGGCCTACTGCATTCCAACTCCTGGGCTGCCTCTAGAAACCATGGTGTGAGTGTTATCATCAAGGACTGTTCCAGAACTCTGCAAATCCTATCTACTCACTTTCTTAGTTTCTCTACAGCTCAGCCACCTTGGGATTGCTGTTCCAATACCTGAGGGACTACAGCTCAGCCGGGCGCTTCCATCTCACTACTGTCACCTTTGGTGGTTTAATATACTGCTTACTAAGAAGTCTTTGTTGCTTATAACATCAGTGAGCTTCCATCTACCTCTCAGAGCTTTCCCTGGAACCAGGTACTCGCTCCTCGAGGGCCTAATGCATACCAACTCCTGGGCTGCCTCAAGAGACTATTGTGTGAGTGTTACCATCAAGGACTTGTTTCTGAACTCTGCATGTCTTGCCTACTCACTTTCTTAGTTTCTCTACAGCTCAGCCACCTTGGGATCGCTGTTCCAGTACCTGAGGGACTACAGCCCAGTAACTTTACCAAAGAGTTGACCTATTTCAGGAATAGAAAAAAATACTTTGATTTTTTGTACTTTTTGTGCCGTTGATTTTGTTACAGTATTGGTGCACTGCCAGAATGTGTACTGTTTTGGACTTTGTGTTTTTCCACCTGCTATGCCAGTAAAAACTTTATTTTGAACAACAAGCTGCAAGTGATGAGTACATGTTTTTTGTGACTGACTGGTGTGCAGAAGAGCCCTAGAGAGTAGAACAAACTCTAAGGGCCTTGGATTGTGTAATTCCTTCCTGTGCAGGATGGTCATGGGGGCCTTGTGTGGTCAGTGACCCTCCCTGTGTTCCCCATGCCCAGGACCAGAACAGGACAGGGGGTACATTTGTATTATCCATATTGTATTAAGACACTTTCATTGCGGTTCCAAGGATAGTTCAAAGTGAAATTGAACTAGAAATTGTCTGACTTGCTTACAGATCATTAAAATTTGCCTCTAACAGACCTGAAATGACTGTCTTGCACAGAACCACAACAACCCTAAGTCAATCATTGCTATAGCAGTGGCTCCTAAACTGTTTGATCAATTCATAAAAACAAAAATATAAATCAATGTAGTAAGACATTACTGCACTGCAAATGATTTTAAACATACATTACCTTTACAGTAAAAACATTGTGGAGGACACTAAATTAATGTGAGAGACAAGGATGTTTTAGGTTGGGTTCAAAGAAAAAGGGGTGTATCCAAATGCTTAAGTTCATATACAAAACTACTCAAAATTCACATAAATTCAGAAAAACTTCACACAAAAAGTTCATATACAGACAAAATATGTCTTCAATGCATGAGATGATTTTATTTATATTAAATTCAAAATGACAGGCAGTCATATCTGTAAAACGTATTATTCTTAAAGTAACAGCACTGTCGGTCCCCTGACACGGGCCATGTTTCGCAATGGCTGCATTGGGAGAGAAAGAAAATGAGACCAAAATGATCTTAAGAACATAAGAACATGCCATACTGGGTCAGACCAAAGGTCCAGCAAGCCCAGCATCCTGTTTCCAACAGTGGCCAATCCAGGCCATAAGAACCTGGCAAGTACCCAAAAACTAAGTCTATTCCATGTTACTGTTGCTAGTAATAGCAGCGGCTATTTTCTAAGTGAACTTACTTAATAGCAGGTAATGGACTTCTCCAAGAACTTATCCAATCCTTTTTTAAACACAGCTATACTAACTGCACTAACCACATCCTCTGGCAACAAATTCCAGAGTTTAATTGTGCGTTGAGTGAAAAAGAACTTTCTCCGATTAGTTTTAAATGTGCCCCATGCTAACTTCATGGAGTGCCCCCTAGTCTTTCTATTATCTGAAAGAGTAAATAACCAATTCACATCTACCTGTTCTAGACCTCTCATGATTTTAAACACCTCTATCATATCCCCCCTCAGCCGTCTCTTCTCCAAGCTGAAAAGTCCTAACCTCTTTAGTCTTTCCTCATAGGGGAGCTGTTCCATTCCCCTTTTCTTCAAAACAATGATACAGAGAATCTGAAAATAAACAGAACAAATGTAGATGAAATATACAAGAAAACGCCCCAAATAGAAAAAGGACTATAAACTTAATTGAATATTAAAAAATGTGAAGGAAAATAAAAAAAGTAAAAGAGAGAAACATGCCAACCATCGAGAAAAACCCCATGAGCAACCTAAAGTAAGCATTTTTTTAAAAAAGAGAAACTAATCAAAGAACACAGAAAATACGTCAAACATAGCAAGAGACAACCCTAAAAAATTTTGGTAGAAAATTTAGTGTAGAGCCCTAAAATTATTATGTGTACTGACTGTTGTTTAATAAAGGTGAACATGAAGAATTTAAAAAACACAGTTGTATATCTCTACCGGCATTGGGATGAACAGGACATCAGTAAAATAATGTATATTAGAAAATGAACCTCTGTGACGCCCAAAAATATAAAGATTAAATATATAAACCTGATTCATAAATGTGAAGTAATCTACAGAAAAGAGTTACAGAAAGAAACACATAACCTTCAAGTGGGAGTGATGTACACTTAAGACTGTCGAAGCTAGTATACCGGCAGTCAGTTTAAATATACTGAAAACTGTGCCAAAAACAAGGGAACCCCTACGTACGAACTGACGTCAGACCTTGCAACATCACTAGGGAGGGAACCAATCAAAAAATGGGTATCACACAGCATATAGCAAATAAGCTGGGAAAAAAAGGGAAAAAGCCGAACAAACAAGTCATGCATTCTGATGTTGGAGGACTTTGAGACAGCAACGAACTAATACTTATTTGAAGGACAGAAAATCAGTATACCACAGCATATAGCAAATAAACCGGGAAAAATAGTGACTTTGCAAGGTCTGACGTCAGTTCGTACGCGGGAGTTCCCTTGTTTTTGGTGCGGTTTTCAGTGTATTTAAACTGACTGCTGGTATTACGAGCTTTGGCAGTCTTACGTGCACATCGCGCCCACTTGAAGGTTATGTGTTTCTTTGTGTAACTCTTTTCTGTAGATTCCTTCACATTTATGAATCAGGTATATATATATAATCTTTATATTTTTGGGCTTCATAAAGGTTCATTTTCTAATTTACGTCCTTTTTACTGATGTCTCATTCATCCTGACACTGGTAGAGATATGCGTCTGTGTTCGTTTAAATTCTCCATGTTCACCTTTATTAAACAACATTCAGTACACATAATAATTTTAGTGTTCTACACTAGAAACATAGAAATGATGGCAGAAAAGGACCAAATGGTCCATCCAGTCTGCCCACCAACCACACCATACAAGTCTCCCTCATAATGGTATCATCAGGGGGTGGCAACTGCTGTGCTGTACAAGTTACCCCCATACTTAGTTTCCCAAACCATTAAAGTCAGGGCCCTTGTTGGTTGCTGTCTGAGTCCAATTCCCCGTTTTCTCTTGCCATTGAAGCAGAGAGCAATGTTGGAGTTACATCACAAGTAAAAGGCTTATTGGTTAAGGGTAGTAACAGCTGCATCAGCAAGTTACGCCTATGCTTATTTGTTTTCCCAAACTGTAAAATTCATGTCCTTGTTGGTTGCTGTCCGAAACTGATTTCCCTTCTCCTCTTTTCCCCCTGCCGTTAAAGTAGAGAGCAATAATGAGTTGCATCAACAGTATGAAGGCTTATTGGTTAAGGGTAGTAACCGATACACGAGCAAGTTACCCCCATGCGCTCTTTTCTTCATTTCATCCTCTAGCCATTAGGGATCCACCTATGCAAATTTTCAAATGGCCACGTGCTCCCCATGTGTCTCTCTTCCTTTCCCTCCCCTTTTCTGTGTTTCCTTTGTCTCTCCCCTTTCCCTACCCTGTGATTCTGACTGTCTCATTCTCCAACTTCCCCTCCTCTGTTCCAATATCCCTCAGCTGGCTCGCTATAGCCCCTCTCTCAGGTCTTCCCCCAGCACTCAGTGAGGAAGGGGGAGGGACCCAGAGGCATTGCTGTAGAAATCTGTGGAGCCACTGGGAACTGAGAGCTGTGCTGTGCCCCACCTCCTCTCACCATCCCATCCAATCAAAACACAGGAAAGGAGGCCAGTGGGCAGAAAGACAGCTCAGCTCTCTGCTCTATCTTTCCCTATAACCAGGAAGCTGTGGGAAAGAGAAGGAGCCTCTTGCAAAAAAACATATTTTCAGTGTCCTGTCAGTTCTTGTGACTGGACACGGTACAGTACAGCTGAAAACCTGGCTGTCCAGTCCAAAACTGGGCAGTTGGCAACCCTAGAAAGGCCCCCCCCCCCTGTGATAGTGGGACCCCTCCTGATGAAACTAGGCCTTAGTTAGCTGGTTGTGCTGTTTCATTATGGTTCAGTCAATTCCAGTAGTTATTGGGAGAGGAAGGCATGCAGGGCTAGGAAATAGGTCTACTGTTAGGCGTACGTATAGATACTTAGTTCCTATAAAGAAGACTCTGCCTATACCTGTTGTAAAGGCTATGATTCATTTGAAATGAAATGAAAATGTTAATTACATTTCCTGTTTAGTTGAAATTTGTTTTTAAAGTGAAAAACAAAAAAACAAACAAAATTTAATTTGTTTTCCTTTGTTTCATTTTAAAATAATTTTGAGTGCTGCAGCAGCCAACTTAAGGACAGACACAGGATGGAGGCAGTCCAGAGAAGGGCAACAAAAAGGTGGATGGTATTCATCAAATGACTTATGAGGAGAGATTGAAGAATCTAAATATTTATACCCCGGAGGAAAGGAGGAGCAGGGGTGATATAATACAGACTTTCAGATACTTGAAAGGTTTTAATGATCCAAAGTCAATGACAAACCTTTTCCGTTGGAAAAAAATCAGCAGAACCAGGGGTCATGATTTAAAACTCCAGGGAGGAAGACTCAGAACCAATGTCAGGAAGTATTTCTTCACAGAGAGGGTGGTGTATGCCTGGAATGCCCTTCTGGAGGAAGTGGTGAAGACCAAAACTGTGAAGGATTTCAAAGGGGCGTGGGATAAACACTGTGGATCCATAAAGTCTAGAGGATGTGAATGAAGCGAAGAGGCATGGGGTTGGCTTGCGGGAATGACAGCTACTACCTTGTGATTAATACCCTTATTCAATAAACATACACACGGTTAATGCGACTCCAACATTGCTCTATGCTTCAACAGCAAGAGGAAATGTGGAAAAAAGGATCTGCATTCACAAAAAAGCGGGGGAGTAGCTTGCTTGTTGCGGCGGTTACTACCCCAAACCAATTAAGCCTGATACTTCATTTTCAATGCATATCCAGCATAGCTCTCTGCTTCAACGGCAGGGGGAATGAGGATAAGAGGATTTACATTCAGACAACAACCAACAAGGACTGAATTGCTTAGTCTGGGTAAATAAATAAGCGTGGGTGTAGCTTGCTTGTTACAGCAGTTACTACCCTGACTCAATTAAGCCTGATACTTCACTTGGAATACATATCCAGCGCAGCTCACTGCTTCAACGGCAGGTGGGAATGAAGAAAAGAGGATTTATATTCAGACAACAACCAACAAGGACTGAATTGCACAGGCTGGGTAATTAAATAAGCATGGGAGCAGCTTGCTTGTTGCGGCAGTTACTACCCCTAACCAATTAAGCTTGATGCTTCACTTTGATGCAGCTCCAGCACTGCTCTCTACATCAATGGTGGGGGGTGGAAGGTAACTAGAACTAAAAAGTTACCAATAAGGGCCAAGAGTAACAGATAAGTATGAGAAAAAAATGGGTATGAGAGCTTGTTGGGCAGACTGGATGGGCCATTTGGTCTTTTTCTGCCGTCATTTCTATGTTTCTATGTTACATATTTCCAATGCACCCAACTAGCCCCAATCCTCCCCTCAAGCTCTCTTAGAATATTTTTTTCTTTTCTTAGGCAGGAGCAACCCTGATTGCTCCTGCCCTGCTGGTGGTATGCGTAGAAAGGTTGCTGGCAGACCAAGGCCCATTACCATGGTTAATTATTTCCATATAAAATGGCTCTGGGCCTGACGAGTACCATTTTGCATGGAAGAAATAAACAATGACAGGTACACACTGCTGGGTTAATCTGTATTAGAAATCACTACCCAGGAAAATGTCTTTGGAGTACTTGTGGACATTTGGACAATGCTTTGAAAACTCTCTGCTCAGTATGCGGTAACAGTCAAAAAATACAAAATGTTAGGAATTATTTGGAGAGGAATGAAGAATAAAATGGAAAATATCATAATTCCTCTCTATAGGTGTGACTGCACTGTGAGTATTCTATACAATTCCAGTCACTCTCATCTAAAAAAAAAAAAAAAAGCAATAGTGGAATCAGGGCTGGTGCTTCAATTAGGAAAACTAGGCGGTCACCTAGAGCGTGGCGGCAGCAAAATTCTGCCAGATCTAACATTGCCAAAGAAGGGAGCATTTTGCTGGAGCCACTGCTGCCAGTAGGAGAGAGCGCTGTGCTGGAGCTTCCGTCAATAGGTAAGTTGAGGAGGGGGATGCTTGACTGAAGGTTCTCCCAGGGCACCAAATACTCTTGCACTGGCCCTGAGCAGAATGTGGGCAGTTCTCCATATGTCTTAAACTACATCCAGGTATCTCAATGAAAATTCCTCCAGTTTATCTTGGTTAGTGGGTTTTATTACATCTATCACAAAAAATGTATTGCAAAAATGTAATGGTTGTCAGGTATAGTAACATTTCATATTTTAGCAATTGTCTCACATAAGAAAAATATACTTTTGTGCTTATAAAATTAATTTGACACTAGAATATCAGATTAACTACACTTGCATGTTACCAAAATAAAAACAGTCCTACTAATCCCAGTTTTTAGGAGATTGGCCCAAACCTTATAACTGCAGCCAGCTTTCGGGAACTCTTCCTTCTGTTGTCTCCTTTTTCAGGACTTGCTCCAAGAGTTCAGGAATTTATTGCAGCCTATCTGAGCTATGCCCAGTCTCTGCCTTATGAGAAAAGCAGAGATGAATGGCACTCTGATGCTGTAAAGCAAGGCTCCACTTTCTGAGATGTCCATTGGTGTCCATTCCCTTGTTCTCACCTTTTTTAAAGGCCTCATTTTGCATTTCTCAGTTCTTTAATGCTAATTAATAGGCTACAAAATGAGCAGTGTGATTGGTCCAATTTTCAAACTGTTGGTTCAGCTTGCAGGCAAATGGACATTTGTCATATGGCTGCTGGATTCATCTCATCAATAAGTTTGCCAGCTCGGATAGATTGATTTTTTTGTGAAAGATTCAAAGATGAGACTAGCTGGCACTGTGTCTGCCTGGTATGCAGCAAGACAGTTCTTCTTTGTTCAGAAAGATGGTCAGTTATCCCAGAATCCTTTGGGATATGACTCCCATGTTTAGTCAGCATACAAAAGTCTGTTAGAATGTTTCTTTGGGTATTGCTCCTTCAGGAACTAGAAAAAGAACAGAGAAAGGCAACAAAAATGATCAAGGTAATGGAACAGCTTTCTTGTGAAGAAAGGTTAGAGCTATTCGGCTTGGAAAAGAAATGACTAAGAGGGAATATATAAAATCATGAGTTGGGTGGAACAAGTAAATAAAAGATGGTTATATATTTACCGTTTCAAATAATACAAAACAAGGTGGCACTTCATGTAAATAACAACCGGCAGACTTAAAACAAATTATAGAAAGCATTTTTTCACTCAGGGCACTGTCAAGGTATGCAGTTTGTTGCAAGAATACATAATCAAGGTGACTAGCATAGGGGGGGTTTAAAAGAGATTTGGACAAGTTCCTGATGAAAAATATCCATAAAAACTATTAGCCAGGAAACATAGGAACGTGATCCCTTGTCTCTGAGCGTGAACAATAAGAAATAGACCTAATTTTTGGGATCTACCAGGTACTTGTGTTTTGGACTAGCCACTGTCAGAGACGAGGAAGCCGGGCTCAATGTGATATGGGTGCTCACAGGCCCTTAGTCTCAGTGAAACACTTTCTGACATGTCACTTAAGAAGCCATTATTCTTGTTCTCCTAAATTTTTGATTTTTCATAAGCAACCTTTATAATTGCTAACAAGTATAACATTGTGACATGAAATTTGTGTTACAAACTTGTAGTTGTTTATGTCGACAGGCACTATAAGCTAGATAAAGATACTGAGTTACAAGGTTATAGAACATTTTGAACAGAGACAAGGTCAGTTTACATTCCATCTAAAATTATAGCAGCATATCTAGAAGTAGAACAAGGTCGAGGCCAAATGACATTCCATCTAAGTTTATAGAAAATACTCTTAGAACAAACACAAGGTTGAAAATGCTGGCAAATTCCATGAAAGCCTTTACATTCAAGATGAGAAATAAATTACCATATTGTCATGCAGATTATTTGTTTATAATGGAAAGCCAATCATAGAAATTTTGACAATTATGTAACCTAGTTTAGGGGTTGGAAATATACAACTGAAATTCTATATAATGCATTGTTATCAGTAAAATCATTTGAGAGGGAGTTTATGCTAGTGCCCTGCATGGCACTCTGCCTCTCCATAAGGCCTTATTATTTTATTTTATTTTATTTTATAGCATTTTAATAAAAAAAACTTTTCTCTACAGCTAGTGGCTTTATGTATTCTTATTTTCAAAGAACCACAGCAAATGGACATGGTCTGACCCTGCATAGCACTTCCTTTGCTCTTATGCCGCTTAAAAGGCATTTCCATGGATAAAACAGTGCTTTATCTGCAGAAATGGGCTGATTATGTTATCTTCGGGTTGCTGGAGTTAGCAATCTGTTATCTTCGGTGTGAACAGACTGCTTGGGAGACAGAAGTCTGTAGGTATTTGTGGGTGGACCCTTGGACCAGTGGCAGATGACCACACCCTCGAGGGAAGATCCCAAGAGGAACCACCGGTCAGGCTTAGAGTATGGAGGCAGACACACACTAGTTCTTTTATTAAACAGTATACTGAATCACCAGAGGTGGAAGTAGTGAGCTGGAATGCCCGGCTGGGCTGCAGTCCCTCAGATACTGGAATAGCGATCCCTGGAGGCTGAGCTGGAGAGAAACTGAAATATGGTGAGTAGGCAGGGTATGCAAGTTCATATACCGAACCAGATGTTAACACTCACACACTGTCTCACAGAAGCCCAGGAGCTGGGAGGTATAGGCCCTCGAGGAACGAGTACCTGTTCCAGGGAAAACTCTGAGAGAGCGATGGTAACTCACTGAAGTAGTTTGACAGTGAAGACTTCCAGGCAGAATGGAATTCAGCAACAAGTCCGGGAACATAGGCCCTCGAGGAGCAAGTACCGGTTCCAGGCTGACCTGAAAAGCAAGAAGAGAGCGAGGCCCCCGAGGAGCGGGTAACCCTGGTAAGTCCGAGAAGGCAGAGTAGCTCAGATAGAACGAATCCTTATCCTATTCCATATCCTTGCTAACTCGATGTGTTAGCAAATACTGAGACCTTAAATATCCGTTGCGGGTGACATCATCCTCGGGGGACACCCCCGAGGTTTGCACCATTGCCGGTACTTCTGTCGGGGCCGTGCCGCGTGCGCGCCCCTAGGCCTCTCAGGAACATGTACAAATTTCAGTGGCTAGTTTTTCTGGAGTAAGTTTCAAAGTGAAAGTATGCATAATACCAAGGAAAAGCAACTCCGCTCCTGGATTGCCTCAAACAGGTCTGGTTTTCAGGATAACCAAAATGCATATGCATGAGATAGATTTGCAGGTGACTGCGTCCTTTGTATATAAATATTAGGGATGTGAATCGGGTGCCCGATCGTTTCCGCTTTCAGGTTCGTGTGGCCGCGGGAAAATCTCGTTCTCCCGTAGATCGGCATTTTTTTTTTTAGTGAAAAATCATTTTTCGGCTTAGTGTGTGCTACCGGGAGTTAGCGCGCACTAACAAAAAATAACAAAAAGTAACAAAAAAACCCAAAATAAATGTTTTTTTGTTAACGCGCGCTAACCCGAAAACGATTTTCATGAAAATTCGGGGGAAAAAATGTTCATTTCACTTTTTAACAGATATATTTATTTATTTATTTAACACTTTTCTATACCGACCTTCATGGTAGAGACCATATCAGATCGGTTTACATCGAATTGGGGAACTGAACCATGAACAGTAACCAAAAACAATAGGTTGAACACGAAGAACAAAGTTACATTTAACAGGGAAATTAAACTTGGAAGCATAGACTGCTGGAAGGAAGGAAAGGCTTGAGACAGAAGAAAATTATTAGTATAAACAAAAGCTGAGTCAGGGGGCTCTTATTCTGGACTTAGGGGTAGTATGGAGATCCATTGCTCCTGAAGGAAGTTCTGTCGACTTTTGTGTGTCATGGGTATCTGAGAAGGCTTGGCGGAAAAGCCAGGTCTTAAGTTTTTTCTTAAATGTTAGTAGGCAGGGTTCCATTCTGAGGTCAGCTGGGATGTTGTTCCAGATAGTTGGGCCTGCTGTTGAAAAGGATCGGTCTTTAGTTGAGGTGAGACGTGTGGCTTTTGTAGGTGGGGTCTGTAGGGTTCCTTTATATATTTCTCTAGTCGGTCTGTTGGTGAAGTGGAGATTGAGGGGGAATTCGAGGTCCAGATGCAAGTGATTGTAAATGGCTTTGTGGATTAAAGTGAGTGATTTGTGGAGGATTCTGTACTTCACTGGGAGCCAGTGTATATAACGAATTGAGAAATATCGTACGATATTTCAATTTGTATAAAAACAATTCACATCCCCAATAAATATGTCTCATGCATATGTATTGTGGATATCCTGAAAACCAGACCTGTTTGAGGCACTACAGGTCCAGAGCTGTCTGCCCCGGCATACACTTTCACTTTGAAAATGAATATAAAGTCTGAGGGTAAAAAGAACCTACAGAATTTGACCTTATCAGGACAGTCTTAAAATTGCTCTCTTAAAAACATTCTTGTTGTTTTCTCTAACATATAGAACTGGTAAATATTTTACCCAACAGTACTAAGTCCGCTTTATTGATTATCAGTGGGATAATCTGCAAAGTCAAAGAACTTTGAATTTTGAAAATCATTTATGTCGGTAAATAGTGATTTACCCATGTAAAGCCCTCCCTCAAGCAGCCTAAAAGTTCACAGGCGGGTTCTTTCCCAATGCCCATAATTTCAGCCGCATTTAACTCCTCCCCCCCCCCCCCCACCGTTCACAGACCAAATCACATTTAACTCCTCCCCCCGGGAACAAACGTTCACAGATGCACAACAGTATGAATGCTTCTTGTCTTTTTCTGCAAACATTGGGACACCCTCTCATTTCTAACAAAGAATTAGTTGATCTTAAAACTATATAAGTAAACACCAAACTTTTACTTGAGACTCTTGTATTATTAAAAGTAAAAGTATTAGTAAAAGTTTGCACTTAATTTCTATGCAGGTAGATTCTTCATGTAAAATAGTATGTTTAGATCTGAAAATATAGGGGTAGATTTTATGACCTGCGCGTGGGCGTACATATAAAATCGGGGGTCGGCGCGCGCAAGGGGATGCACAATTGTGCAACGAGCCGCGCTGCCTTCCCCCATTCCCTCCCCCTTAACTAACCTTCCCACCCCTTCCCCTAACCTTTCCCCCCCTAGCCTTACTCTAACCCCCCCAATTTTTATCTCGCCTTTTGCGCCTGCCTGGAGGCAGGTGCAGGTTGCGCGCGCCGGCAGCCTGCCGGCACGCGATCCTCTGACACAGAGCAAATGGCCACTGTGTCAGAGGCCTCTGGCCCTGCCCCCACCCCAGACCGCCCCACGCCCGGACCACACTGCCCCCGGACCAGCCCTTTAGTAAAGACCCGGGACTTACGTGCGATATCCCGGGGCTTTACGTGCGACACCGGGCCTTTATAAAATAGGCCTGGTGCGCGTAAGACGATTTATGTGCGTAGAGCTTTGAAAATCCGGCCCATAGTCTATGTGAGTTATTTTCTGATCTCATCCAAAATCACATTCCTAAGATTTTATATGTGTTAATGAACACATATAAAAGGACGGGGACGCTGGACACGATTTGAATTTGACTGGTGAGGAACGCCCAGGGAGGATGAATGAAAGCTTTGGGGCCTCTTTGAGCAGTTTCTGCTGTGGATTAATGTGAAGAGACGTTTTGAAGGAAAGTGGAAATATATTTTTATATGTTGTGAATGTAGTTGTGATATGGGATGGATGTGGTGATATTGTGAGTTGTGTGATAGGGAATATATTGATTTGGGTGTGTGAGAAAATAAAATAAAAGGGGATGTGTGCATGGTATAAAATAGGCTGTACATGCATACATGTGCGCACAATTTTATATGTATGTGTATGTGTATGTGCAAGCAAATGCTGCCTCTCCCATGGAAGTGGGGGGATTTCAGTAGACACTTGCACCAACACTATTACTAGTTTCCCCAGTTCATTACCACTTCCTAACCCCCCTAGTTAGCCTCTCTTGTACCCTGTTAGCCCCATAGCCCTGACCCTTAAAGCCCCAATGACTAGCCTAGGTTTTATTTTGTTTTAGGACTTACACGCCATTCATAGCAGAAGTAAAGTTACACGGACGGGAACCCCGCTGCACGCTTGCATAAGTACTTATGCACTAGTTTCATTCATAAATCCTGGAATGCCCTTGCCCCGCCCAGACCATGCCCATTCCCCGCCCCTTTTTCAGAAAAAAATGTTTGTGCACATTCCAGGAGATATGCGCAGGTGCCTGTTAAAATCTGCACAGCATGCACCAGCCCAACTTCTGCACATATCTTGCGGTTTTGGCACAGGCCAGGCTTTTAAAATTCACCCCAATGTGTGCATGTGTCTCCCTCTCCCTCCCAAGCAGCATTGGCTAACTTTGGATCTAAAGTGCCTGGTTTTATACTTTTCCTGTGATATTATGGTAATAGCGAGAATTAAGTTATTGTGTGATATTTTATCACATTGCATGCTATCTACCACTTATCATGTGAAAGGTTCATGCAAATGAAAACGTTTAGAAATGATATTCCTGCATAGTTAAATTATAATGAAGAAGGCAATCACTTCAATTTTTTAATATCACATGTGCTTTCCTATTTATCACAGCTTAATTAATAAACCTCTCTGTATGCTAAAAATGGGCTTAGTTCAGTTGTTCTCAGCACTGGTCAAGGGCCACAAGGGCCACAAGGAATATATCCTGGTATGAACGCCTTTTTGCCTGATGATTTTGTACTGTGCAATAATCTGTATATAGGTTCTGTTATAGCTCAATCCCTTAGCATATACCCTTAGCATTCCCTCCTTGATGTTTGTATTTCATGTAAGGGCTCCTCCCAACTATTTTTATATGTTACCTAGTTACTATATTATCTGTTATTTGTAAGGGCTCTGCCCAATGGTTTTTTGTTCACTGTAAACCGATGCGATGTGCGAACGGTCATCGGTATATAAGAAATGTTAAATAAATAAATAAATAAATAAATAAATAAATATTTACATATTTACAGCTGGGTTCATTTTCATATTTAGGTCACTCTGAAAACCAGGCCTATTTGTGGCCAGTAAGGGTCAGATTTAAGCAGCCCAGGCTTTGTCATGATCAAAAAAGCAACCTGTTCCTCTGCTTTCACTTTAAAAGGGTGCCTGGATTTGACTGAGGATGTGCTGTCATTTTAAAAACAACAGAAAAACAGCAACGTGTGTTATATTGTTTTGTGTCCTTTCCCATCCAAAATGACAGAACCCCCTCCCCACCCAAAATATCGTTTTTGTCATTTTAGCGTGATTTAGTGCTTGCTATTTGCAAAAACCCTCACTTGTAAAGAAATAGCTTGGGTTAAAATATGAACCAAAATAAACCAAACAAATGAAATAGATTTAAAAAAAAAAAAAGGAAAGGAAAAATAAAATGAAATGAAACCTTTTTTCCTTGCACATCCCAATGAATAAGTCCATATTTTTTTCTGACCTCAGACAGGAGTTGTCCGAAATCCCTGTCCTAGCCTGACGGTTTGCAACTCAGCCAGAGCTGCCTTCTCTTGTCAGAGAAGTCGGAGATACCAGCACAGCCTCCTGAATGCAGGCTCCAGTCACAGCGCAGAACAGAACGCAAAACGCACTTTGGGCCCGAACTATGGGTCAAGCTCTTCCCGTACCAGCCTTGGAAATATAAAGTTTGGAGTGAATTTGCAAAGGAGTTATGCATATTAAATTAGCATATACACGCGTCGGTAAAAACATCAAAAGTATGTGCATATTTTCAGTTTCGCACGTCCATTTATTTGTGCAAAAAAAAAGGAGTGGTTTAGGTGCATTCCTGGATGGGGCCAAGAGGTACACGCATAAGTTGCTATTTTATAAGAGAGATAGGTGAATACTTATTTGTGCAATTTTGCACCTGCTAATTATCTAGCGCAATTGATATCAGACTCATCTCTTGTCTGCTATTTGTTAGGTGGGAGGTCTGAGATAAGTGGGGAGCACAGGATGAAGAGCTAGGGGGGTCTCAATGATCTGAAGAACTGGTGGAGGTATTGGCAAATTGGTGATTTCAATTATTGGGCCAATTTTAAAAGGCCATGTGCGTAGAAATTGTGGGTTACACAAGTACCCAGGCCCTGAGTGTGTCACATGCATTTTACAAAGGGCCCGGCCACGCGCATATCCCCTGTTACACGCAGAACTGCCAGGCCAAGTAAAAGGGCGGGTCAGGGGGTGTGGGCTGGGCGGGGAGGGGCGGGGCCGGGGGACGAGCCAGGACAGCGCCATTAGACGCTGTCCCGGGGAAGCCTGCACTGGACAGATACTTCTGCTCCAGAGGAGCAGTAAGTATTAAAATAAAAAATTAGTTGCTAGGTAGGGTTAGGTTAGGGGTCGGGGAGGGGAAGAGGGAGGAAGGATAGGGTTAGGTTTAGGGAAGTTCCCTCCCAGTCCGCTCCTTAATTGGAGCGGACTGGGAAAGCCCTACCAGCGTCACTGCACGTATTTTTTTAAACCCCCCCCCCCATTGCTTGTGTGACAGACTCCCGCCCACACATGCACGCGCTGATTATAAAATCGGCGCGCGCATATGCACGCGGATATCGTATTTTATAAGCGTGTGGCGACGCGTGCAGGTTAGAAAATCGGCACGTCCATGTGAGCGTACCAGGAACAACACGCACATGGACGAACGCGCACACCTTTTAAAATCCACCTTTATGTGCGCATGTGTTACAATATACCGACTTCCACGTATGAATCAGGATTTTACCAGAGTAAGTTCTATTTTTTTCATACGTAAAATATATGCGTGTATGTTTATAAAATAGAAAAGTCTGTGCTTTCTCTGCAGTGCAGTCAAAGGCAGACATGCATATTTCATAATCCTTGCATACCTGATAAGCATGGGTTCTAAAATACTGTGGTAGTTCTCCGCGCGACCATATATATGTGTATATGGCAGCACGGAGTTGTTTGAGAGTTACTCTCCCTCTGTTACACTCTTCTCTTCACTGATGCACTGGACTCCAGTTTTTCTCTCTCTCAACAGAAAGATACCTGATGCTCCGATGTGCATATGCGACTGGCAGCATTTACTACAGAACATATCAGACAGTCACTGTACACTACTCCAAATGCTAGGCATTCCAACGCCAGGCCCTTGGTGCCTGAGAAATGCTGTGCTATACACAGCACAAGAGCCGTACATTATCAGAAATGTGAGAATACCTTTTCAAACCCGAGAAAGACATTTTAACAAACTGTGTCATAACTGAGGAAAGTGCAGCACTTGCTAAAAAAATAAAATAACCATGTCTCTGTGGTTTTTTTTATATTGCATTCTCATGCATAACTATTTTACTTTCTGTACCTTAAGGTACAATGTATTTTTGGCTAATTTTATTGCTTGATGAAATTAAAGTTTATAAAGTCTCTCAGTATTTGGTTGATTGTAAAAGCATTAAACATCTATACACATACCCTCTTGAACAGAGCCCTGTCACTCATCAACAGGAAAAGTGAATCTTGTTATCTCTGAATGATCTCTTCAACGAACTGCGGAGACTGATTGCAGACGTGCTTCTCATTTTTACAAACAGCAAGTGTCCTCAATCATGATGCAGTATTCTAATTTCTACACTGAAATTATGGCAGCTCAGTGCCTTAGGGCACATATTGTGCCGTAAACAGCTTCCAAACATGTTCAAATGTCGCGTGCACTAGAATTCATATTAATTGGGACTTTTAGTCTTTTTAAAATACAGTGGTTCTCAACCTTAACCATACTGGGCTCCCCCCTACTAATAGCATTAAGTTGACTCTGAGCTCCCTCCACTCTCCACCCATATACACTTCGTTTTCATTAATGCAATAATTCACATATTTCAACTACCTAAATTAACTAATGATTTCCCATTGAAAATAAAACAACATACATAAATGTAGAAACTTCACTGGTTCCCCTTCTCTATGGCTCTATGTTTTTTTTCTTCTTAGGGAAAGACCCTTGGTTCTCTAAGTATGAGGCTTTAAGTATGGAAATGTAGAAAGGGTGCCTTTGCTGAACCTTACTATGTCATTTTGGTTTTAGAGAAGGAAGTTATTCCACCTTTCCTTTCTATACTTTTTGGTTTCCCTTTCTTAAGACTTTTATTTTTCAAACATGCCTGAGTACTCTAGGGCCCAGCACCTCAGTGTATGACATCTAAGAGGACATCTTTGGTCTCTCAACCAAAGAGCATGGGTAGACTTATCATTCATCCTGGTGGAGAAATAAATCTGGGTTCGTTCCCGGGGGGGAAGGAGGTGGGGAAGAAGATCTGTGGTCCCCATCTGGTCTACATCAACAGGAATGATAATGAGAGTATTTTATTAGGGATTTGCATTTAAACATGACAAAACTCCCATGTTTTCTTTCCTTTACAAACAAAACATTTCCTCTCGAAGAAACAGCCAGTATTGGCTATGGGAGCAACATAGTT
Source organism: Rhinatrema bivittatum (assembly GCF_901001135.1). NCBI lineage: Eukaryota > Metazoa > Chordata > Amphibia > Gymnophiona > Rhinatrematidae > Rhinatrema > Rhinatrema bivittatum. Next base: position 91,801,333 of record NC_042619.1, read on the forward strand.
TTTCAAATTTCCCTGCAAATGTATTGTTTCTTATCAAAGGAATAATTTTTTTTAACCCTCTTCACTTAGATTCATTTTAGAAAAAGGTTTGTCTATAACTTTGTCGGTTCTGAGGTAGCAGTTTGACTACAGAACATGAAGATCTGGGTTCCAGTGATAAAGACGGAAGAGGCAATATATAGACAGGATTGTTTTATTTCTTCTGGTTTATCTCTGCCCCCACCCTGCTTGTGGACCTGACCCTTGTGGACATATGTATGATGTGCATGTTGTTTTTTTCTTTTCTCTTCTTGGATATATACATTTTTGTCATAGTACAATATTTTCTTTGTTTTATGTCATTATATCAAAGATATAACCAATTTTTTAAAAACTTTCAAATTTTTTGTTTTCGTTGACTTTTGTCAATGTCAATTCAAAAAAAAAATGAGAGAACCATCAAAACAGCAAAATTAATACCACTCCCCACCTAGGTCCTTCCATATGTTTGTATAACAAAATGGCGCTGGGCACAGAGCCAGCCAGCACCATTTCCACACTGGGACTAGGCAGAGCAGGAGCATGAGCAGATGACTTCTACCTCCTTTATACTTTACAGGCCCCAGCAAGAGGATAAGAGAAATCTGGGGGGAAGGGGCTTATGGGTAAGTCCTATGGAGGTAAATTTGCTGTTTTGGAGCTGGGAGTGAAGTGGCAATTTTGTTTTATTTTTTTCTTTCTTTTTTATTTTTACATGTATAGATTTACTTGTAAACCCATACTTATGTGTGTATTTTGAGGTATATAAAATAGAAAACGTCAGTATATTCTATTTACATTTGTATATGCTGATTTTTAAGTGCACAACTTAGGAAATTCACCTTTTATCTTGCAACAGGCATCTTGCCTGATATGACACATGGAAGAATGATTGACATATGTGAACAAGGGTAAATCTGAGTAGTTTGCTCTGTGACCCAGGGTCACAGACTGGGGAATCCAGAAGACAGAGGGATACATGGAGCAGAATGTTTATAAATATTGGTCAATCACTACCCTCCCCTAGTGCACTTAGGCCTGGATTTTTCAAAATGCACTAAATATCACATGTGATAGAAAAAGGGGTGTGTTTTATGGTAATAGGCAGTTTATCGCAATTTGTGCTAATACCTATGGGAAGAGCTAAGTTACTGCAAATTGTGATAACTTTTTTGCACTTTGAGATAAGTGCCAGAATTGTGGTATTTCCTACATACAACCACTGGGGGGATAAGTTCTTGGAGGAGAAGTCCATTAATGGCTATTAATCAATTTTATTTAGGGAATAGCCACTGCTATTAATTGCATCAGTAGCATGGGATCTTCTTAGTGTTTGGGTAATTGCCAGGTTCTTGTGGCCTGGTTTTAGCCTATGTTGGAAACAGGATGCTGGGCTTGATGGACCCTTGGTCTGACCCAGCATGGCAATTTCTTATGTTCTTATGTTCTTATGTTTACTATAAGAGCCACTAAGGGGGTGGGAGGGAGAGAGAGAGAGACATAAGCCATAATGCCTTCACCCTAGATAGATGGGAGGCCCAAATAGTAACTGGAGGTGAGGTTTAGGTATTAGTGTAGGGGGTTAGGGGCCACTTTGACATTCAAAGTGAGACATGCAAACAGAACAGTGCTCTGTTGTGAAGATTTGATGACCCTCAGAGTGAGGAAAGATGAGATTTGTGCAATATTCTCTCAACCTATCTTGATGTTATCCAGGTAGAGGTTATACCTTTTCACTGTTCCTTTGTTTCCAGATCTAAGTCTTAGGTGGGGTTGCTTAGGGAAATATACTACATTGGGTTTTATGATAAAGTTACTGGAATCTGGCAATAGTTCTGCTCTTTGTCCTTATATAGTTATATAAGAACTGTGGTTGCTTTTGGTTGCATGTACTTAATACAACATGATATATATCACAAAAAAATAAGCCCAGCTTCCAAAAACCGGGAGTACGCATACACAACAATAGAATATGGTTTTTGGATCAATTATTCAGAATTTTATACGCCACATATGAAAAACAATTTTTGTAGGACCGCTACCAAAGGGATCTGTCTAACAATCAGACCCAACGTAGGAGAGGTCACTTTAATTTATTATTATTATTAAAATTTTCTGAAAATTATATTGCCACGGGAAATTGAATCAGTAAATTCAGTTTGAAGCTAAGTACTGCAATTTTTGCAAATGACTGTTTCTTGATACAAAAGCTTTTCGCGGCTTTGTTTGAATTTACTGATTCAATTTCCCGTGGCAATATAATTTTCGGAAAATTTTAATAATAATAATAAATTAAAGTGACCTCTCCTACGTTGGGTCTGATTGTTAGACAGATCCCTTTGGTAGCGGTCCTACAAAAATTGTTTTTCATATGTGGCGTATAAAATTCTGAATAATTGATCCAAAAACCATATTCTATTGTTGTGTACTTAATACAACATGAACATTATATTTGTCTGTGTTATTCTGACTGGTGATTTTGGATGCATGAATTTTTCTATTTATAGTTTTTATGAAAAAATGTATGTTACTTATATATTACTATTGTGTATTGCTTTGAACTTTTTAGATTGTTAATTTATAAATTTAAGTATTAAATAAATAAATCTGAAACAAAGTAAGTGCAAATGTGTTTTCATTTAAAGATAACACACTGCAACTGATTCCATCAGCAAGTGTTAATTAGTGCCTGGGTGTTTTGGTTCTCTTAGAAACTTTAACCCTCATAGACCTGTATTCAGGGCTTTAGTTAACCTTCAGTTGTAAGTACTGTATTTATATAAGTATATGAAGATAACATTCCTTGAAAATACAGACAGTAGCTATCAAAAAGTGTTAATTTTTCCTTAAAATATGTGATCTTATTGTTGAGTTTCAAAATTATGAATATATTTCAAAATTTGAATATATAGAAGTTTTATTGACTTGCAGAACTTACAATGAAATTATAACTCTGCTGTGCTTTAACACAAGGAAATGTACAGGAAATATCTATGTTCAACATAAATCATACTGGGGAAAAAGCATTGGCTACAAGTCAAACCCATATAATGCTACTGACTCTGTGTAACCTGGACTAAGTCACACACAGCTTCTTCAACCTCAGTTTGCCCAGCTGTGAGCCCAATGTAATAAACTGTAAGTAAAAAGTGTATGCTGAATTTTTGTCTTCATTTTCTTTACTCACGCTAAAAAACAAGATTTAACTCCTGATTCAGTAATCTAATGGTATACTAATGCGTCAGGCATTTAAAAAAGCATGCTAACCTGAAAATGCACAAAAGAAGACTTAGCATACATAAAAACATGATTTATGCACTTAAGCAAAAAGCTAGGAAAAAGGAGACTGAAAACAAGATAAATTAGCAAAAAAGGAATAGTACAGAAACACTGGGGAAGATCTTAAAACCTGCACGCGGGCATAGATTTGTTATAAAATCCAGGGTCGGCGCGCACAAGGAGGTGTACAATTGTGCAACTTGCACGCGCCGAGCCACACCAGCCTTCCTCCGTTCCTCCGAGGTCGCTCCAAAATCGGAGTGGCCTCGGAGGGAACTTTCCTTCTGCCTCCCCCCACCTTCTCCTCCCTTCTCCTACCTAACCCGCCCCCCAACCCTACCTAAGCCCCTTTACTTTTTTCCAAATGTTACGCCTGCCCAAGGCAGGCGTAACTTGCGCCAGCCGGCTGCCAGCGCGCCATGCCCCGGCACAGGCAGCTGTATCGGAGCACTCGGCCCTGCCCCTGGACCGCTGTCAAGCCGCCGTTCACGCCCCCGGACCGCCCCCTAGACCACGGCCCTGCCTCCGGACTGCCCCTTTTTCGAAGCCGCGGGACATACGTGCATCCCGGGGCGCGCGCATGGGGCAGCTTTTCGGGGGTTACGCACGTAACCCTTTGAAAATCTATCCCACTATGTATAACATTCAGAATATCAGAATTGAACTTGAGATGTCAACAAGTCAGGATAATTTTAAATCTTGCTCTAGAAACTAGAGTAGACAACCTGGTCTTCTCAATCATTCATCCCAATGGTAGAATGTGAGATCAGAAATATTTTTGTGAAAACTTTTTAAAATTGTACTTAAAATCATGAAAATAACTCATACAATCATAAGATATAGCCTATTAAACACGTCTCTGTAAAGCAAAGGACCCCGACATCAGCCAATGTTTAGGTATACTCCTGCATCAGGGGAAAACAATTAGAAAAAACTTATCTAACAGCATGCTTCAAATCGGATGCTCCAGGAAGTATCTGGGTTCCCAATGTGAAGTACAGGTATTTCCCATCATCAGTAAAAAGAGTCCCATTGTAAAAAGGTAATTGTTCTTGTCTCAGTTTAGATTTGTTATTAAAATGAAGAAAATAGTATAGTAAGGCAAGCAAGCCTTTCAAAATAATTTCATTTGTCAGAATTCACTTAACTGCTGATTTAATATATTCAGTGTGTGGCCTGGGCATGCTGTAACGCAGCTCCTGCCGTGAAGGGGAACATCTGTGGCCTCTGAGCCGCGGGAGGTGAAGAAGCGTGGCACAGCCGCATGAAGAATGCTTCAGCGGCCTCCGGGCCGCGGGGGAGGAAGAGAAGAAGGTGGAGAAGCTGCCCATACAGGGAAGAATTGCAACAGTCTCCTATCCCATAGTTTTGTTCAGCTGGTGAAAAACGCCGGGAGAAAAACGAACAGGGATATAGAGTATGATTGTCAGCATGTTGGCTAAGGACTGTTCCTACCCCGAGGTCCGAAGCATCTACCTCTATGGTGAAAGGTCATTGGGGATCTGGGTGGCGTAGAAGAGGCTCCTGGAGGAATGCATCCTTGAGTTTTCGGAAGGCATCCACGGCTTCTGGGGACCATTGAGAGGATTAGTTCCTTTTCGCGTCATGGCAGTAAGAGGCGTGGCCAAGGTGGAATAGGATGAATGAAGGATCTGTAGTAGTTGGTGAATCCGAGGAATCTCCTGAGAGCTTTAAGTCCAGTAGATTGGGGCCAGTCCCGAATACTCTTGGTTTTCTGTGGATCCATCTGGAACCCCTGGCTGGATATCACATAGCCTAAAAAGGGAACGGATTCTTGGTGAAAAGAGCATTTCTCCAATTTGGCATATAAGTGGTTGGCTCTCAATCTCTGGAGGACTTTCTTGATGTCAGATAGATGACGCTGAAGGTTCTGGGAGAAGACCAGTATATCGTCAAGATAGACTACTACACAGGTGTTAAGAGGTGTGCATCCGTTTTCCACGTATTTGTAATCCGCAACTTATTTTTTGCTATCTCTTAAATACGTGGGGAGGCGAAACGCATCGCGACTCCCCACGTATTAAACAGATTTCTGTTTTATTCGTCCTAAATAAAAATTTAAACCCCCCGACCCTCCTGACCCCCCCAAGACTTACCAAAACTCCCTGGTGGTCCAGTGGTAGGGTCCGGGAACTCACTCAGACCCTCGGTGCTAGTTTCATAATGGTGCCGATAGCCTTTGCCACAGGGGCTACCGGTGCCATTGGACAGCCCCTGCCACATGGCCATCGGTGCCATCTTGTGCTCCTACCATGTGACAGGGGCTGACCAATGGCACCGGTAGCCTCTGTGACATAGTATGGGCAAAGGCTATCGGCGCCATTTTGAGTCCTGGTGTCGGACGGCAGGTCGCTCCAGGACCCCCGTTGGACCCACAGAGACTTTTGGCCAGCTTGGGGGGGCCTCCTGACCCCCACAAGACTTGCCAAAAGTCCAGCGGGGGTCCGGGAGCGACCTACTTTCACGCCGTCCGTCCGATCCCAATACTCAAAATGGCGCCGTTCGCCTTTGCCCTCACTATGACGGCGATCGGCGCCATTTTGAGACTCAAAATCGCCATCCCGCCAATACTCAAAATGGCGCCGATCGCGCCGTCATAGTGAGGGCAAAGGCGATCGGCGCCATTTTAAGTATTGGGATCGGACGGACGGCGTGAAAGGAGGTCGCTCCCGGACCCCCGCTGGACTTTTGGCAAGTCTTGTGGGGGTCAGGAGGCCCCCCCAAGCTGGCCAAAAGTCCCTGTGGGTCCAACGGTGGTCCCGGAGCGACCTGCCATCCTACGCCAGGACTCAAAATGGCGCAGATAGCCTTTGTCCATACTATGTCACAGGGGCTACCGGTGCCATTGGTCAGTCCCTGTCACATGGTAGGAGCACAAGATGGCGCCGATGGCCATGTGACAGGGGCTGACCAATGGCACCAGTAGCCCCTGTGACAAAGGCTATCGGCGCCATTATGAAACTAGCACCGAGGGTCTGAGTGAGTTCCCGGACCCCACCGCTGGACCACCAGGGAGTTTTGGTAAGTCTTGGGGGGGTCAGGAGGGTGGGGGGTTGTAGTTAATTTAGTAGTAACATATTTACAGATCGACAACTTATTGAATTCTCCATACTTCCGCATGAAACGGAATTGACCCCCCACGAATACGGATCACGTACGCAACGAAAACTTTTTGCCTGCACATCCCTAACAGGTGTAAAGCATATCCCTAAAAATTTCATTCATCATGTTTTGAAACACGGCCGGGGCATTACAAAGGCCAAAGGGCATGAGCAAATATTCAAAATGGCCGTCGCGGGTATTAAATGCTGTCTTCCATTCATCGCCCTGGTGTATTCGGACCAAATTGTATGCCCCTCTAAGGTCCAACTTCGTGAATATTTTGGCTCCTTGAAACCTATCAAAAAGTTTGGAGATCAATGGCAGTGGGTAGCGATCCTTCAAGGTAATCTTGTTTGGGCCCCAGTAGTCTGCATGGGCGAAGGGAGCCCTTGCCCACAAAAAAGAACCCAGCCCCAGCAGGACACTTAGAAGGTCGAATGAAGCCCTTCGCCAAGTTCTCTTGGATATAGGAGGACATGGCCTGGGTCTCATAGAGAGAAAGTGGGTACACCCTTCCTCTGGGAGGCTCAGTGTCCAGTAGGCACAGTCAAAAGATCTGTGAGGTGGTAAGAGTGTCTGCCACTATCTTAGAGAATACGTCTTGATATGCAATGTATTGTGGTGGTAGTCCCGGAAGGGATGTGGTGGTGGTCAAGCATGGCATTGGAGACACCACCTCAAGTCATGTCCCATGGCAAGATTCTCCCCATTGTGATAATTGGAGGGTGCGCCAGTCAAATTGAGGTGTATGTAATTGGAGCCATGATAATCTGAGTACCACCGGATGTGTTGCCTTATCTAGGACTAAGAAAGAGATAGTCTCGCTATGCAGGGACCCCGTTTGGAGACAAATAGGTTGAGTAGTAAGCGAGACCTCACCTGGCAGTGGCTTGCCATGGATTGAGGACAAGAGTAGTGGTGTAGGTGTCCGGACAGTGGGAATTCGTAGGTGCTCCACGAGTTGACGAAGTATAAAGTTACCACCGGCACCGGAATCCACAAACGCTAATGTGTGGAACTCAAGGGCTTCAGAAGTAATGGAGACTGGAAGAGTCAGTGGAGGAGATGGAGAGGTAAGACCTTGGAGGAGTCCTCCAGCGGATCCTAGGTCTGCGAGTTTCCTGGACAGAAAGGACAGGTGGGAACGGCGTGACCAGGTTGTCCACAGTACATGCAGAGACCCAGTCTTTTCCGGTAATGCCTCTCTTTAGCGAACAAGTGGCTGCAGCCCAGTTCCATGGGTTCTTCTTCTTCAATAATTGGTACTGGCATAGTCTGGGTGACTAGTGGCGGACAAGAGTGAGGAACCCCCGATGGTACCTTTTTAGAAGTTTTCAGCTCCTGTGAGCGCTCACGCAGCTGACGATCAATACGTCCAGCTAAATCAATGAGGGAGTCTGTTGCGGTCGTGCCTCTTCTCACCCCTCGCTCCACCCTCTTATCTTGGGAGTGACTCCCTTCGGCTCTGATGGACAGTTGCAGCCGTGGCTTCTCTCTGCCTCTTGGTCCCAGTGTCCCCGGGCTGGCTTGACGATATGGATCCGGCATGTTCCTGATGATGTAAGGGCGCATGCTCCAGACTTGTACCAGCAAGGGCGCGAACCTCGGGGGCGTCCCCCCATAGTGATGTCATCAATTTCCACTTTAAAAGGTCTTTGTTTGCTGACCTCTAACGAGTTAGCAAGGAACTCCAACTGGACTTGCTTCAGCAGTCCACGATACTTGCAACAACGCTCCAAGTCAGCCCAGGTAATCCGTCCCCACTGCTCGGCCTTTTCAAACTTACCAGGAGTACCCGCTCCACGGGGGCTCCGCTCTCTATTCTTGATTTCAGATTGCCAGAATACTCAGAAGACTCCTAATTGCCTGGAAGCAATCGCAGATGTGAACAAAGTGAGTTCTATTGTACATAGGAATCGGTACTCGCTCCCCGAGGGCCTACGTTCCTATAGCTCTGAAGACTCCCTTCCGTCCAAGACGTTATTGCAGGTACAGAAATCGAGAGTTAGTTTGGCAAGATTGCAGATAGGAACCGGTACTCGCTCCACGAGGGCCTATGTTCCTAGAATCCTTTACAGATTCTCTTCTACGCTAGAAGCCATTTCATATACAGCTATTATGAGTTGTTATTACAGACTGTGTAGAGGAACCAGTGCTCGCCTACGGCTCCTGTTCCTGAATATACTGAAGACTCTCTGTGGCATAGAGACCATTGCAGACATCTACTATTGTGAGTGTACCATCTTGTATCCAGTATACCCTGTCTACTCACTCCTTCTAGTCTCTCTCTACAGCTCAGCGACCCAGAGATTACATTCCAGTATCAGAAGGACTTCAGCCCTACCGGACATCTCGAATCTCTACTGCCACCTCTGGTGGTCCAGCTTCCAGCTGGACCACCAGCTGGAAGCTGGAAGCTGGAGGCTGGAGCTGGACCACCAGAGATTACATTCCAGTATCAGAAGGACTTCAGCCCTACCGGACATCTCGACTCTCTACTGCCACCTCTGGTGGTCCAGCTTCCAGCTGGACCACCAGCTGGAAGCTGGAAGCTGGAGGCTGGAGCTGGACCACCAGCTGGAGGCTGGAGCTGGAGGCTGGACCACCAGCCTTTCCCCCCCTGATGGGGGGGGAAAGGCTGACGTGCACAGAACAGGAGAGGGACCTTGGGGTGATAGTGTCTAATGATATGAAGTCTGCGAAACAATGCGACAAGGCGATAGCAAAAGCCAGAAGAATGCTGGGCTGCATAGAGAGAGGAATATCGAGTAAGAAAAGGGAAGTGATTATTCCCTTGTACAGGTCCTTGGTGAGGCCTCACCTGGAGTACTGTGTTCAGTTCTGGAGACCGTATCTACAAAAAGACAAAGACAAGATGGAAGCGGTACAGAGAAGGGCGACCAGGAAGGTGGAGGATCTTCATCGCATGACGTATGAGGAGAGATTGAAGAATCTAAATATGTACACCCTGGAGGAAAGGAGGAACAGAGGTGATATGATACAGACTTTCAGATACTTGAAAGGTTTTAATGATCCAAAGGCAACGAGAAACCTTTACCATAAGAAAAAAATCAGCAGAACCAGGGGTCACGATTTGAAGCTCCAGGGAGGAAGATTCAGAACCAATGTCAGGAAGTATTTCTTCACGGAGAGGGTGGTGGATGCCTGGAATGCCCTTCCGGAGGAAGTGGTGAAGACCAGAACTGTGAAGGACTTCAAAGGGGCGTGGGATAAACACTGTGGATCCATAAAGTCAAGAGGCCGCCAATGAAGAGTAGGTGACTCGCCAGAATGATGGCTACTGCCTGGAGACAATAACCTTATTCAATAAACATACACATGGTTACTGTGACTCCAACATCACTCTAAGCTTCAACAGCAAGAGGAAATGTGGAAAAAAGGATTTGCACTCACAAAGACAGGAGTAGCTGGCTTGTTACGGCGGTTACTACCCCAAACCAAATAACCAAATTACTACCTCCACCTTCCTCTAATCCTGATGCCTTTCAACTAGCTTGATCACTCCATTCTTATACTTCACTTTCAATGCATATCCAGCATAGTTCTCTGCTTCAACAGCAGGGGAGAAGAAAAACTGTTACTTCACACATCCAGCAGAGCTCTCTGCTTAAACGGCAGGGGAGAAGAAAAAAGGGTTCGCACTCACATAGCGGGGAGCAGCTGGCTTGTTACGGCGGTTACTACCCCAAACCAAATGTACCTGATACTTCACTCTCGACGCATATCCAGCATGGCTCTCTGTTTCAACGGCATGGGAGAAAGACTGATACATCACGAATTTCCAGCATAGCTCTCTGCTTCAACGGCAGGGGAAAAGAAAAACTGATACTTCACGCATATCCAGCATAACTTCAACAGCAGGGGAGAAGAAAAAAAGGATTCACACTCACAAAGCGGGGAGTAGCTGGCTTGTTACGGCGGTTACTACCCCAAACCAAATGTGCCTGATACTTCACTTTCGATGCATATCCAGCATAGCTCTCTGCTTCAACGGCAGGGGAGAAGAAAAAAAACTGATACCTCACGCATATCCAGCATAGCTCCCTGCTTCAACGGCAGGGGAGAAGATAAACAACCAATAAGGGCTGTATAACATAATCTGGGTAAAAACAAATAAGCTTGGGTGTAGCTTGCTTATTGCGGCGGTTACTACCCCTACTACCTCTAACTAATCAAGCTAGATATTTCACTTGGATGCAGCTCCATCACCGCTCTCTACATTAATGGTGGGGGTGGAAAGGAATTAGAACCAAGAGCTAAGAGAAACAGATAAGTATGAGAGAAAAAATGAGGGAAGCTTGCTGGGCAGACTGGATGGGCCATTTGGTCTTCTTCTGCCGTCATTTCTATGTTTCTATGTTTCTATATGTTTCTATATACTAGCCTAGCCGGTGGTTCCTCTCAGGATCTCCTCCTGGGGTCGCTGTCATCTGCCATCGGCCCAGGGATTCACCATTTCCTCTTAGTGGTCATTCCTTACACTACTATCACTCTGTGAGAGCCAACCACTACAGACCACTAGCACCACTCACAGAATTATTATATACACAACTACCTTCTCTTTCTTTGGGATTTGCCAGCAGCCTATATTATACAGATTACTACTCCGTAGCGGAGGCATGATTGATTGCTATCTCAGTAGTGAAGTACAATATCCTATTGTTAGCTCCTCTCCTCAGAAGAATATCATAGAACGGATTGCCAACTCCTCTTCCCTGGGGAGTTGGTCCATAACAGCTTGCTACCTTCCTTTCTTACAGGAATATCTAACAGTAGTTCGCTACAGATTACTAACTCTGCCCTCCTGGCGGGGTCAGCACTACAGATAGCTAACTCCTCCCTTCTGGAGGAGCAGATCATGACAGATTGCTACTCCTCCTCCTTTCAAGAGAAAAGCAGAACAGTTGCTACTCCATTCTCCTGGCAGGGTGAGTGACAGCAGATTGCTGACTCCTCCCCCTAGAGGAGGAGAGCGCTAACAGAGTCCAAGTGGTCAGGGAGCTCATGTGCTACTAGCTCATCCTTAATGCGAAAGTTAAGTCCTTCCAGAAAGATAATCCGTAAGCAATCTAAGTTCCAATGTATTTCTGAGGACAAGGTTTTAAATTCAATAACGTAGTCCGTTAAAGATTTGGTACCTTGTTGAAGGTGCAGTAGTGCAGATCTGGTGATAGTCTTGCGAGCAGGATCATCAAAAACTGAACGAAAAAGTACATGGAAGCCAGTCAAATCTTTAAGAACTGGATCATTACACTCCCAGAGTGGTGATGTCCATGCCAGGACTTTCCCATCTAAAAGAGACAGGATATACGTAGTTTTAGATACTGTGTCTGGGAAGTACTTAGGTTGTAGGGAGAAGTGCATACAGCACTGATTTAGAAAGCCCTACATAACAGGGGATCGCCTGAAAAATGTGTAGGTGCAGGCAACGGTACAGAATGCCATGTAGGTACTGCCTGTGAAGCAGTGGAGAGTTCGTCCGGTGTTGAGGTGGAGACCAAATGAGAATTCAATGGTTGAAGGTGGTAGTCAAAGTCTCTAGTGTCCTCTGTTGTTTGGAGAGTTGTTGGGTCAAGCCAGGGATGGCCAGGAGGGCTGAGAGCTGAGCCGGGTGTTGTGTCCTTTGCTGCTCAATGCCCTCACTCCGCCCTTTTTACCTCTGTGGCGACTCCCTCCAGGTCTGATGGACGGTTAGCTGCCGCGGCATCTTCATGCCGTCCCCCTCCGGCATCCCCGGACCGGCACGACGCTGCAGATCAGCCATGTTCCTGATGACATAGGGCGCGCGCGCAAGTGCGTGCTCTGATTGATGTACCAGCAAGGGCGTGAACCTCGGGGGCATCCCCTGAAATGACGTCATCCGCTTCCAATATAAAAGGTCTCAGTATTTGCTAACAAATCGAGTTAGCAAGGACAAGGACAAGGATTCGGAATCGCATACGGGATTCATCCAAGCTACTCTGCCTTCTCGGACTTACCAGAGGTACCTGCTCCTCGGGGGCCTTGCTCTCTTTTCTTTATTTCAGTTTGCAGATAGGAACCGGTACTCGCTCCTCGAGGGCCCATGTTCCTGAACACTCTGAAGATTCACTACTGCATGGAAGCTATCGCAATTACAGACATTTGTGAGTTACTATTTCAGATTGCAGATAGGAACAAGCACTCGCTCCTCGAGGGCCCATGTTCCTGAGCACACTGAAGATTCTCTACTGCCTGGAAGCTATCACAGATACAGACAATTGTGAGCTACCATCGCTCTCTCAGAGCTTTCCCTGGAACCAGGTACTCGCTCCTCGAGGGCCTAACCCTTTCCAGCTACTGAGCTTCTTTAAGACCTTATGTGAGTTTTGTCATCTAGTTCTGGCTTTGAACACAACATATCCTGTCTACTCACTATCTATAGTTTCTCTACAGCTCAGCAATCCTGGGATCGCTGTTCCAGTTCCTGAGGGACTTCAGCCCTGCCAGGCATATTAGCTTACTACTGCCACCTCTGGTGGTTCTACTAACCTGTCTAATAAAAGAACTATCTGTGTCTGTCTCCATACCCAAGCCTAGCCAGTGGTCCCTCTCAGGATATCCTCCTGGGGGCGCTGCCATCTGCCATCGGCCCAAGGACCCACCTATCTAATTTCCTTTATAGCCGAGTGCTCTCTCCAAACACTCCGCTGCTAACAGTTTGCTAACTCCTCATGAAGTCTCTAACAGATTGCTAACTTCTCCCTTCTACAGGAGTCGAGGCATAACAAAATTGCTAACTCCTCCCTCTACAGGAGCAGTTCATAACAAGATTGCTAACTCCTCCTACCCATCAGGAGGCTTCAGCATCATATTCATAACAGATTGCTAACTCCTCCTACCATGGGAGCAGATTTATAACACCGGGACCATGGAGTTAGCAATCTGTTATATTTTGTATGGAAGTGAACCCTGGGCCAGGTGAGAGATGACTCCACTCCCAGGGAGGAGCCCTGTGGGCCTCACTGTCAGTAGGCACGGTCTCAGCGGCTTAGGACACAACTGTAAGGAGACTTTATTATAGGAGAGAAAAGGCAGAACCCGAGGAGTGGGGTACTGCAGTAGAGAGTAGTTCTTGAGCAAGGATATGCCCAGGGTGATGTTTCAGAAGTAGTTCAGTAATGGCCTGCGGAGCAGGGAATGCCAGATAGCCTTCTCAGTAGTGAAGCAATTACCTCTGATGTGTAGATCCAGTAGTGGCCCACAGCGCGGGGTACGCCAGACAATCTTTCCCAGCAAGGAAGGGATTACCTCAGGTGTACAGATCTGGTAGTGGCTCGCAAGCAGGGTATGCCGAGGATTACAGTACAGGGGGAGATACGGAGGTGGTCAGAAGTATGGAAGCTCAGAAGGCTCAGATGATGTTGAGGCAGCAATCTGCAGTGCAGAGAGTGGTAAGGTGAGTCCTGCTGAGAGGAGCACGGTAGTGACCCGTGGAACGGGGTACCCCACAGGAAATCCCAGCAAGGCTTGGTAGAGTAGACGTACTGGAAGAACTCATGAGACGTGCTTCCAAGGAAGTCATGAGAAGCAGAACAAATGAGAGTTCAAAGACAGGAAGGCCCTCTGAGGAGATAGCCCAGGAACGCGGAAGAGCCTCCGAGGAGCGGGTACTCAGAGCATTTCCTATAGCAAGCCAGGAACAGGTCCAAGTAGGTGGATTCAGCAATGAGGAAACGCCTTGCTAACTCATCAGTGTATTGGGCTGGTCTGCTTAAGTACAGGTAGCGACGTGTACATAGCTGGCCTATGCGCGTGCGCCTATGTGATTCCAGAAACAAGATGGCAGTCAGCAGTGCCCATGCCGCCCGGAAACGCCAGGGAGGTTGGCGGTGACTGGCGGAAGTCGCCATTTGTCCCAGATTACATGATGCAGCGAAAAAAGAGGTAAGCATGAGAGGTCGCAGCCTATTTGGGGGTGGTGCGTTACCCAAGCTTGGCTAATTTGCTGGGTTACATCGACCAACCAGACAGGACAGTTGGAGGGTCAGAAATGGAAATAACCACTAATGTTGAGGGCAACTGGGTGTGGTCGCTTGGTGGTGGCTCCTTGTGCTGTGGCAGGGGCTGCAGTTGGAAGTGGCGTGATGCTGTCAGTGGCCTGGGGATGAGTGCATCTTGCTGGGGGCATGATGGATGACCATTGGGGCTGTGGAGTGTGAATTATGAACTTGAATATTGTGGTTATCGCTATTGTGTTAATAAAGCTGCAAACTTTTGATCCCAAGTTTTGTGTCTGTGTCTTCTGTGTCATATGCGCTTTGCAAAGAGAACTCTAGAGGCAGAGGCTGGGGGTCCTGGTTGCCCATGTTATGCTGATTGCTGCATTGCCTTCTTCTTTTTCTTCTTACCTGTAGCATCACCTCAAGTTCTTCTTACCTGTAGCATCACCTCTTGGCAGCTAAGTAGGTAACAAAACCATCTCCTATTTCTGAATATCTTACACTAATCAGAGTGATCTCAGTGCCATCCAACAAGTAGCATTAGTAGCATGGGATCTATTAAATGTTTTGGAGACAGGATACTGGGCTTGATGGATCTGTGGTCTGACCCAATATGGCATATCTTATGTTCTTTTGTTCTTAAGTAACATACACTAATTTACTTTGCTGAAAGTTTTTAGCCTATCAACATGATTTATCCTGGCTTCCTTCTCTGCCCTATAATTTGAGTTATTTTTCACTTATAATTGCACATAACCCTTTCAGACCTGTGAGGATTCCTAAAATTAGGAGAACCTTTCCTTAGAGATTTTTCACCTTGTGCAGATGCCATACTGACACTAGTGTATGGGTTAAAGATTGTAAGTCTTCCAGCATTCTTTGCTCAAAGAGGATAGTAGTTATGTTCATAACAAGCAAATACGGATTACTCTGGAAACACCCATTATATATGTGACAGACAGTAGCTGGATAGTAAAATATGCACATGCTGTAGTGGTTTTCAACCTTTCCTTGTGGCCCCACAGCCTGTCGGATTTTCAGGGGCCTCTACTGCATGCAAATATATCTTTTGGATATTTATTGTGTATATCTTGAAAACCTGACTGGTGGTGGGGTCACCAGGGAAGGTTTGGAAACCACTGCCCTGGCGGCCTATGTATGCAACTCAAAGCCAGCGAGAGGACAGAGGTGGCAGCACGGGTGTTCCTCAGAGCAAAGCTGTGCTCCGAATGAGAAGAAAGTCCTGTGATTTCTGTCCTCCCTTTTGGTCTGAATAGGTATGGAAGCCTCTTGCTCAGGGCCGATGCAAGAATATTCAGCGCACTGGGCGAACCTTTGGGCCTGACCCCCTTCTTCCCCAGCTTACCTACTGGTGGCAGCACCAGCACAGTGCTTCCTCCTACTGGCGGTTAGTGGCTCTGGCACAGCACCCCTCTGGGCCTCATTTTGGCAGGATTTTGCCATCCCCAAACATTTTGGGGCTTTAAGCAACCTCCTAGTTAGCCTAATGGAAGCATCAGCGCTCCCCTTGCTGATTCATGAACCTCTGCTAGTACACAAATGTAGTCCACCTTTCAGATTTGTTTGAAATGATGTTCACAGGCTTTACTAGAAAAATAACTCACCATTTAGAAAAGGTATTGACTGTTAAATCTGATGATCATGTCTGATAACCCCATCCCCTCTAGATCAGGGGTGCATGCACTACCTCCTGTGTAAGCAAATATTTCTCATGCATATTCATTAGGCATATCCTGATTTGAGCACTCCTGCTCTAGATTACCTTCAACCTGTAGTTTTCTGATACCACATATTTTCCATGACCTGCAGTTATGTGTGTATATTTTAACTTCTGATACAGAGACATGTAGGAGAAAAACAAGTAAACACTAGACTAGCTGAGTGAGACTGCATGTTTAGACTTTATCCACAAGGTGGAAGTATTGCTGCACAGAACAGTAATGAGGGCTGCTATAAATCTTAGAAAAGAGCATGACATGTTGGACAAAAAGAACTGAATACAGAAAGTGGTTGAATTAGAACGCGTTTGAACCCCGCAAGTAGGTAACCACACCACCAAACCGCCAGCTGTGCCCCTGTCCCAGTCACTCACCCCTCAGATGATTCACACCCTACATCATATCTAAGCCGACAAAAGCAGGCAGGCAATGAAAGAATGACCAGACAAACCTGACACAAAAGGGGTTGAATTAGCACAAATTTGAAACTTGTGAACAGTTGTACCAATCCTGTGACTTTTAAAATTAGAGTTGAAACCTTGATAATTGGCATTGCTGCTCTCAAGCTGCAAACATGTGCATTTTCAATCATATTTCTGTCTTACATTTTCTTCCACAAATTTTTTGATGTATTGTATATAGGTCATTTCCCAATGACTCAGTGATTTAATACTTTCTAAATTAGGAAAAACTAACCTTGTGCTCAGTTTAAAAATAATATAACATGGAAAAATCGATAGGATTTTTTAAAAACTTTATTTTTATTTGCATTAAATCAAATAGCATGAAACCCCTCGCCTGTATCCTCACTTTGAAGGGAGGCTACACATGTAGAGCCAGTTCTAAGCTTGGGGGAAGATTCACTTCTGGGGAGTTTGGACACTTGGATTGGACAAAGGGGCTCCATACTCTTGAGTTCAGTGTAGGTACTGACTCCCTCCCTCCCAATGGTGTGAGGCTAGAGTAGACACAGCAAAGCAAAGAAAAGCCACTCTGCTCCCTAATTTAACCACCTCCTCCTCCTATTATTTTCCCCTTGCCTCCTGTCCTGTGACAGGAGGGGAGGGTGCGAGGTTGAGGTGGACAAGAGTTCAATTTTTGTCTGTGCATTTCTAGTTACTTACTCTGTATTTGGTGTTGGGGGTTTGTTTTTTTGTGTGTATTCTATGTGTGTGACCACAGCATGAGGTGCTCTGCTAACATAAGAGGGTACAAATCCAGACACACTTCTCTGGCTAACTTAGCTGGGATATTCAGCAGTGCTTCAGTCCTGCTAAATATACCCGGCTATCTTAACTTAGCCGACTAACTTTAGGACAGCCCTGTGGCCTGATCAGAGTTAGCCGAATAAATTATCCAGCTAACTCGACTCCCACCCATTCCCTGCCTCTGAGTGAACTGGCTAAAAGCTTAGCTGGAGAAGTCACTTATCTGGCTCAATGGTGCCTGCTGACCATAGCCAGTTATTCTGCAGTCTCACTAAGCCTGTAAATACGATTTATCCAGCTAAGATTTATCAGGCTCTTAGTTTCTGTGTACTCAGGCCTGTTCTGTTCTCCTAAAACGAGATGTATTGCTAATAATAAATTTCCATTTTTAGCCCATCCTTCCAAATAATGCTGAAGGTGGCTTATGGTATTTTGGGAGGATAATTTTATAATAGCCCAATCAGGACTGAAGCTGGCACGTAGAAACTGCATGCGGGCTTCAGCCTGGATTTTCAGTGCAGACTTGTGCATATATGTCTGCTTAGAAATTTAGCAGATATATGTATAACCCTGTGCAGCATATGCGTGCACATTTACACCTCTGTGGCAGCAGGTATAAATGTGTATGCATACATATACGCACATACTATTGAAATTGAAAGTACGCATATAAATCGTTTCCTGGCCCCCAGCTCCATCCCCAGAACGCCTTTTTCAAGAATGCACTCAGAGCCACGTCCGTGAGGCGATTTTCAAAAAAACCCATTTACTTGCATAAGACCATAAATGCTTTTGAAAATTGGACCCTTACAATTCAAGTGCAATATGTTCCTGACCCAAAGAGCTTATAATTTAAGTGGGTACATGAGGCAAAGAAATGAAAGTGACTTGCTCAAGATCACCAGGAGTGTCAGTGGGGCAAGTGGTTTCTCTAGTTCTCAGCCCATTTCTCTAACCACTAGGCCACTCTTGTTCCCTGTTGGGAAGAACAGTAATGCTTTTCTAGGGCCTGGTGTAATATTTACCTTTCGTAGGTAGGATAGTTGCTGTTTGAGTTCTGGGAGTTGAGGCTGTTTTGGTATGGGAAATTTACTATATGTATGTATTCTGAGTGACTTTTTTTTCACAGGGGTTTGTGTTCCTTCACCTGCCTGATAATGGGAGGAGTTTGTGTCACTGTTACTGAGGTGACAAAGGGATTTGAATGTTTTTTTTTTACATGGTGAGTAGAGGGAGATAGTCTGTTACATATAGAACACCATTTAATAGATTGAGATTGAAAAACTATACAAGAAGGAACAGTTGAATATATGATATATAAAGACAAAGAAGACCGGTGTATTATTTATTACATGTGAATTTTTGTGTGAGGATGTATGGGTATATGCAGGAACCTGTTCATCAACAGTTGGTATATACTGTACATGTTTTAGGGTACAGTATGTCTTTAATCTTGATGTATGGTGAATCCTAAGGGTACTGCACTATACAAGATGCATTAAAGCAATATTAAAGATTCACATTTTTGTTATTTAAATGTTAATATTCTCTCATTTCATACGTTGTAAGTTTAAGGTTGAGAGAATTTTTCCTTCCTTTTTCTATACCAAGTAGGAAGAGAAAACATCCCATTTTAGCCCAGCCAGTTAATCATTTCAAAGATTACCTTCAGTCAGTGTAGTCTGGATTTCTTTTAATTTATAAATGTTGTCTATTTCTTAATATTTCTTTTTGCAGTTTACCCCCAAAAATCACAGATGACATATTCATCAGACACTGTGAGATAATTTCTGAAACATAGTTGTATTATGTGTGTGTATTCTTGTAGTATAAGTAAACTTAAATATTTAAAAGAATGGAGGGCAATTTTCAAAACCTGTTCCTTTCCAAATCATTCCTAACTTAAGTTTCTGTTTGCTTTTTTGACTGCTGCCGCACACTCAGCAGAGATTTCCTGTGTGGTGTCTCCTAACGTGGAACCCAGCATCTGCAACAGGGTGGACACCCAGAAAGGTCTGGAAAACACGAGGAGGGATCTAGCAAAACTTTAGGAATGGCCTAAGGTCTGGCAGCTAAGATTTAATGCAAAAAATGCAGAGTAATGCATTTTGGATAAAAAAAACCCCAATGGAAAGGTACAGTATTGGAGGTAAACTTCTTCTAAGCATAAAGGAAGAGCGGGATCTAGGGTTGATAAGATCATCAGATACAAAGGTGGCCAAACAGGTGGATAAAGCAATGGTAAAAGCTAGAAAGATGCTTGGCTGCATAGGGAAATGAATAGTCAGCAGAAAAGGGAGGTGCTATTGGCCCTGTATAGGTCCCTGGTGAGACCTCACTTGGAATACTGTGTACAATTCTGCCGACCACAACTTCAAAAGGATATAAACAGGATGGTGTCAGTCCAGAGGGTGACTACTAAAATGGTCAGTGGTCTTCGTTCTAAAGCATATGGGGATAGACTTAAAGATCTACATGTGTATACTGTAGAGGAAAGGCGAGATAGAGGAGATATGATAGAGGCATTCAAATATCTCAAAGGTTTCCATGCTCAGGAGGTGAGCCTTTTTCAATGGAAAGGAGGCTCTAGAGCGAGACATCATACGATGAGGTTGAAAGAGAGAAGACTCAGGAGTAAGATTAGGAAATATTTCTTTACAGAGAGGGTGATGAATGTGTGGAACAGCCTCCCAGTGGACATGGTGGAGAAAAAAACAGTATCTGAATTCAGGAAAGCATGGGATAATCTCTAAGGAAGTGATGAGAATTATAATGATAACTTAATTAGACAGATGGGTATACTGGATGCTGGACCATACAATCTTTTTCTGCCCTTATGTTTCTATATGTGTACCTGTAGTTGGGATTATTTTTCTCTACGTGCAATATTTTGCACTTATCCACATTAAATTTAATCTGCCATTTTGAAGCCCAGTTTCCTAGTCTCGCAAGTTCTTTCTGCGGTTCTTCATAAAATGCTGCTGTTTTAACAACTCAAAACAATTTTGTGTCATCTGAAATTTGGTCACCTCACTCATCGTTCCTTTCACCAAATCATTTATGAATATCCTGAATAGCACAGCTCCCAATACAGCCCTCTGGGGCATTCCACTAATGATCCTTCACCATTCAGAAAACTGACCATTTAGTCCTACTCTCTGTTTCCTTTTATCCAGTTACCAATCCATAATAGGAAACTGTGTCCAATCCCATGGCCTCCCAATTTCCTGAGGAGTCTCTCATGAGGGAATTCATCAAATGCTTTCTGAAAATGCAAATACACTATTATCAAATACTCACCTTTGTCCGCACGTTTATTTACACCTCAAAAAAATCTAGTAAATTGATAAGGCAGGACTTCCCTTTGCAAAACTCATGTTGACTCTTTGTAAGCCTCCTCTCTACACAAGTGTCAAATTATAGCTATGTTCATAAAATAGAACCATTGATGGGTGGTGTTCTTCCAGTAGCTATCTTTATAATGTGCTATAAAAGCCTGTTACCTACTTTTCATTTGGAGTGGAAGTTGTTGAAACAATGAATAGATTATAAGTTAAATCAAGCAATGCACGCTTAATTGGATTGCAATAAATAACAAGTTATAAAAGTTCTCCTGTTATGTTAAATCTTTACATTGTTAAAACACTAGTTATGCCTGCCTCTGAAACGCACTTAAAAAAATGAGAAGAATCGGAGTGGTGAATGCCTTTTGGTAAGTCTAGTTTGCAAACATGATGAACCTACAAGAAAGTTCAAGGCTTGATGAATTAGGTCAACAACACCCGCCCCCCCCACACACACACACACAAGAAAAACAAAAATTTAGAAACAAATTCCTTGAAATTGTAAGTCTGCATTGGAGTTTGATCAGATTTGTTCAGTTGGGGTGGGGGCAGGAGTGGGGTGTCCATAGTGGTCTGATTCAATGATTCAATATGTTTTTTGGGGAAGTATCAAATCTATCAAATAAAACATTTTCTCCCAAATTCACTGAGAAAAATTTCAACAAACTTTGGGGGGAGGGGTGGTCATTTACTAATCACAGGGCCAGTGCAAGGGTATTAGGCGCCCTAGGCGAACCTTCTGCCTTGCGCCCCTCCAGGTCCCGCCCTGGCCCCAGTCCCGGCCCCAACCTCATTTGCTGAGAGGCCAGTATATGCTTTTCTCGGCTGCGAGCAGGATGGGCACTGCTCATAGCCAGCCGAGCCTCTACTCTCTTCCGCAAGCAGGATAGACTCTGCCTGTGGCCCCACATGGCTGCTCTTTGGCACCCCTTAATGGTTGGCCTAATGGGACGCACCGGCCCTGACTATACCGTGTGAGGGCTTTACCGCACTGTAAATGCCTTAAAGCAGCGATAATGCATGATATTTCAAAAACCATGTGTTATCTTTACATAGTATTAAAATGAGATGATTTGCAAACACATGCAAATCTGCTCATTATATAGTGAAATGATTTGCAAATCAAATAACATGACTTGCCTCAACATTCACAAACTGCATTATTTGATTGCAAGTTAGCTACTCCTCAAGAGGTGTAGCTAAATTTCCCCAGGAGTATCAGGACATCAGCACACACTCCTGGGATGTATCCTTAATCCATTATGTCCCAAATCTTTTAAGAAGCTGTGCTCTGAATCGGACACTGGGACATAGAGTGAAACCCCCGGGCCCAATTCCCCTCATCCCTACCATCCCATGAGGTGATCAAATTACAAAAGAAACCCCCAAAAAGTTAAAAGTCCTTGACCCAGAACGCAACCCTCCTTTCATATCCTAGCTTCCTTCAAAATTCTACCCCCTTTGTATAAAATAATTCCTCTTGGACCACCCCAGCCCCTAGCTTCTCTGACTTCCTCCCCCAGTATTTACCACAAGTCAACGGTGGTCTAGTGGAGCCTGGAGCATCCCCTTTTGTTGACCAAATATGAGCAAAGTCTCATATTTGCTTGATTCAAGTTTGACTTTGAAATCTTCATATACTGTCTAATTATGTCTCATCCTCCCTTATTTATTTACAAATTTTTAGATACCGCCTTTCCAAATGAGATCAGGGTGGTTTACATGTTAAAACGTGCACAGTTACAAACTAAAAAACAAAATATCAATAAAATAACAATGTGACTCTGCATAATCTATACATAAATATAGTAACAATGCAAGTGACCCAGATGCTTTCCAAAATCTATAGAGAATAATATTTTTGCATAATTTTTACATTGGTAATTTCATACAGGGGCAAGGGAATGCCTTTTGGTTGTGCAAGGGGGCCCCCAAACAAACCAAATTTTACTTCCAGCTGATTTCTTAATTTACATTTACACTTAATATCATGCTCTCTTATATAATTTGCATAAATCATACTGAGAGCAATTTTCAGAAATCATTTACCTGTGTAAAAGGCTGCATGAGTACAATGGATTTCTGAAAACCTCCCACGTTCTACAGTATAGTGTATAGCCAGGGCCAGTGCCCTGTGTGAGCAATTACTGTGCTCCAAGCTCCAATTCACATTCACTGAAATCCCAAGCAGAATCCCATTCTCTCACACACACACACCCTGCTCATCCCAGGAAAGCTCCCATGCATGTGCACACACACACACACAAACATACACACACCCCAGGCAGACTCCCATTCACATGCACACACATTCACATATGCAACCCTGGCAGGCTCCCATTCACACACCCATCCCAGTCAGGCTCCCATTCACTCACAGACACACACACCCTAACCAGGCAGCTCACATACACACACACCCCTATCCCAGTCAGCCTTCCATACACACACACATACATACAGCCATCCCAGGCAGACTCCCATTCATGAGCCCACTCATTCCAAGCAGCCTCCAATTCACACTCACACACCCTCACCTATCACAAGCAATCTCCCTTTCACACACCCACTCATTCCAGGCAGCCTCCCATTCACACACACACACACACACACACACACACACACACACACACATATTACAGGCAACCTCCCATTCACTCACATACACATACAGACCAGGCAGTCAGGGTCCATGGGTCATTCCTCCTCCACTGCTGTTGCCAGCCTGTTCCTTCTTTCAAGAGAAAAGCCATTCTACAGCTCCTCTTCCTATGCTGGCTCCATGGTAATTCAATACTCATGGTACTAGTACTTCCTGCATTGCCATCTCGTGAGAATATAGGAAATTATAGCACCGCGAGTGTTCAATACCATGGGAGCAGCACCAGAAGAGGAGCTGCCAGATGGGCTTCCTCTGCTGTGGCCTCCTGCTTCTGCTGCTGGTGGGATTGGGTCCACTGGCGGCACCACGCAGCTCCTTCTTCCGCCGCTGGTGGGATAGGGTCCACCAGCGGCACCTCGGGCCTCCCCTACTTCTGCCACCGGTGGGATCAGGTGTACCGGCTAGGGATGTGAATCGTTTTAGGACGATTAAAATTATCGTCCGATAATTTTAATATCGTCTTAAACCGTTATGGAACACAATACAATACAGATTCTAACGATTTATCGTTATAAATCGTTAGAATCGTGAGCCGGCACACTAAAACCCCCTAAAACCCACCCCCGACCCTTTAAATTAAATCCCCCACCCTCCCGAACCCCCCCCCAATAACTTAAATAACCTGCGGGTCCAGCGGCAGTCCGGAACGGCAGCGGTCCGGAACGGGCTCCTGCTCCTGAATCTTGTCGTCTTCAGCCGGCGCCATTTTCCAAAATGGCGCCGAAAAATGGCGGCGGCCATAGACGAAAAAGATTGGACGGCAGGAGGTCCTTCCGGACCCCCGCTGGACTTTTGGCAAGTCTCGTGGGGGTCAGGAGGCCCCCCACAAGCTGGCCAAAAGTTCCTGGAGGTCCAGCGGGGGTCAGGGAGCGATTTCCCGCCGCGAATCGTTTTCGTACGGAAAATGGCGCCGGCAGGAGATCGACTGCAGGAGATCGTTCAGCGAGGGTTCCGGCGCCTCGCTGAACGACCTCCTGCAGTCGATCTCCTGCCGGCGCCATTTTCCGTATGAAAACGATTCGCGGCGGGAAATCGCTCCCTGACCCCCGCTGGACCTCCAGGAACTTTTGGCCAGCTTGTGGGGGGCCTCCTGACCCCCACGAGACTTGCCAAAAGTCCAGCGGGGGTCCGGAAGGACCTCCTGCCGTCCAATCTTTTTCATCTATGGCCGCCGCCATTTTTCGGCGCCATTTTGGAAAATGGCGCCGGCTGAAGACGACAAGATTCAGGAGCAGGAGCCCGTTCCGGACCGCTGCCGTTCCGGACCGCCGCTGGACCCGCAGGTTATTTAAGTTATTTGGGGGGGGGGGGGTTCGGGAGGGTGGGGGATTTAATTTAAAGGGTCGGGGGTGGGTTTTAGGGGGTTTTAATGTGCCGGTTTTTCGATTTTTCGATTTTTCGATTTTTCACGATTTTTAATGATTTTTCACGATATTTTACCCCCCCAAACGGCAACAATACGATTCCCTCCCCCTCCCAGCCGAAATCGATCGTTAAGACGATCGAGGACACGATTCACATCCCTAGTACCGGCAGCACTATGGACCTCCTTCTTCCGCCACCAATGGGATAGGGTCCACCAGCGGCACCACGGGACCACTCTTCTTCTGCCACTGGTGGACCAATGGGATCGGGTCCACCAGTGGCAGCACAGGCCTCTTCCTGCTCCTGATGCTGTCCCACCGGGTGTGCTGCTCTGTGCAATTGCACAGTTTGCCCACCCGGTGGCACAGGGCTTGTATATAGCTGCAGTATATAGTAGGACAAGCAGATGCATACAGGACTGGCTGTGAACACTTGCTCCCTGCATAGAGTTGCCATTGCTATAGACAAGGTGAAAGTTGGTAAGACCATGACCCATGTAGCCCACCCCAGTCCGACGCCTATGGTTTTATACCAATATAAAACTGCAAAATGAGCCATCTTTTGTCATCAAGGGCTTCATATAATAAAAGTTTCAAATTTGTTTTGGATGCATTTAGTAGAAGGTGTCATAGATTTGTAAAAGGTTTCATTGGAAATAATGATAATCCATGATTTTGATCTATGTTTTCACTCAATGACCAGTGACTTTGTATAATTCCATGATGTAATCCTGAATCTTTATAGTTTTCTTAATCTGTGATCATGATCAGGAGAACTCCACCTGACCCATAATACCCAGATTTACAGTTTTAGATCACAGATCCTGGTATTTGTGTGCAACCCAGTTAGGGAGTGATGAAGACTGAATACTGTAGTGAGGTTCATAATGAGGTTCCATTTCATTGGGCAAGAAGATACAGAAGCCTTACAAACCCCCAGACAAAAGATTTCAGCAGTGAGCCTCCCACTGTAAAACAAGGGCTGCAACCAACTTGCAGCTTTTGGAATCCAATGGATTGCAAGGTCCGAGGCAGCATGGTTTTACCAGGGGTAAATCTTGGCAGACAAATCTGATCAATTTCTTTGGGTAACCAGAGAACTGGATGAAGGGAGAGTGCTAGATGTAGTGCACTTTGATTTCAGTAAGTTCTTTGTCACAGTTCTACATAGGTGACATAAATAAATTGAGCACCCTTTGGGCCCTAGAGTGACTGACAGGGTTAGAAACTGGCTGAGTGGGAGGCGACAAAGGGTAGTGGTAAATAGAGGTTTCTCTGAGGAGGGGGTTGTTACTAGGGGTGTCTCAGGGATCAGTCCTTGGACTGGTTCTTTTCAACATTTTTATGAGTGACATTGCAGAAGAACTGTCGGGAAAAGTTTGTCTTTTTGCCGATGACACCAAAAACCTACAACAGAGTGGACAGCTAGGAGCGTGTGGAAAATAAGAGGCGGGTTCTAGTAAAGTTCAAGGAATGGTCTAGAGTCTGGCAGCTAAGATTTAATGCTAAAAAATGAAGTGCTGTGCAGTTAGGATGCAAAAACCCAAGGAAATGGTACAGTCTAGGAGGTGAAATTCTTCTAAGCATGAAAGAAGAGTGGGATCTGGGGGGTTATCATATTAGATTATCTTAAAGAGGCCAAACAGGTGGATAAAGTGATGGCAAAAGTCAGAAAGATGCTTGGCTGCAAAAGGAGAGGAATTATCAGCAGAAAAAGGGAGGTGAAGTATAGGTCCCTGGTGAGACCAGACTTGGAATACTATGTACAGTTCTGGAGACTACAGCTTCAAAAGGATATAAACATACACACACACCCATCCCATTGGGTGCTTACTAAAATGGTCAGTGGTCTTTGTTCTAAAGCATATAGGGACAGAATTAATGATTTAAACATGTATACCCTAGAGGGAAAGCAAGAGGGAGATATGACAGAGACATGTAAATACTTCCAATGTTTCCATGCCCAGGAGGAAAGCGTCTTTCAATAGAAAGGAGACTATAAAATGAGGGGGGCCATGGGACGAGGCTGAAAGGTGTTAGATTCAAGAGTAATCTTAGGAAATATTTCTTTACAGAAAGGGTGGTGGACGCATGGCACAATCTGCCAGTAGAGGTAGTAGAGACAAATATAGTATTTATTTATTTATTTTTATTTATGTTTTTTATATACCGGTCTTCTTACATTATATGCAAATCAAATCGGTTTACAGAGAACTATTGAAAGGTTTGCTTGGGAGCAATTACATATAACAAATAACTTTTTGAACAAACAGATAAATAGAACTTTTTAAACAAAAGTTAGAGAAATATATTAGACAAATACATTGAGTTATAAATGTCTAAATGTCTTAATGTTTTAAATAAAACTTTTAAATAGCCTTTATAAAGGAAGAAGAAATAAAAATAGATAGCCAAAAGACAACGTCTAACTCAAACATGGTATTAGGAATTATTCCTATTCCTAAATGTATAGATGTCTTGCTGGAAACAGAAGTCATTGGAAAACTAACTTCTGCTTGAGTGCATCGACTGAACCATTGTGGGAAAGATAATGAAGAGGAGGGGAGGAGGGTGGAGCTGGAGATATGCATTTTAGAGCGTGGCAGATATAAAAATAACAAATTGAAAGCTGCTTGTGAATAGTCAGGGAAATGCTTGACTGAATAGCCAAGTTTTCAGATTTTTCTTGAATGACTGGTGGGAGGAGTCTTGTCTTAGTTCTAGTGGAAGTGAATTCCATAGAGAAGGGCTTGCGGTGGAAAAAGCTCTATTCCTTAACGGAGTTTTGGCTTGAGGGATGACCAGGGTGTTTTGGTAGGCTTTTCTGTTAGTATCTGAATTCAAGAAACAATGGGATAAACCCAGGGGGAGGGATGAGAATTGTAAAGCTAAATTAGTTGGGCAGACAGGCAGATTAGCTATGCCCTACGGTCTTTTACTGCCATCTTGTTTCTATGTGCATAAATATTGGGTGACAGCTGCGGTATCTTGACTTGCTTGACTTGAAGTTCTAGACAGTCTAGCATCACCGATTCTTGCTACGTCAGAGAATACAGACCAGCATGGGCAAAATAGGCATGTTTCAATTCTAATACGAAATACGCATGATAATGCTCCTGTAAGTGTAAAATATCAGTTAGAATGTCATGAAAATATTAAGGAAAGACCAGATCTGGTTAGATAACCAAGGCCTCCCTTTCTCTGCCCCTTTCAGCATGTTCTCTCTGTGACACCCAGGGTGGCTCTCAGAGGCCTGGGCCCCCTCATTTTTGGCTCAGGCTCCCACCCCAGTCTATTAGAGGAGGCTAACTTGAATGGGAAACACACTGCCCTTGGGCTAAAAGTTTGAGGCCGTCAAAGTCTTCATTTTACTTTTGGCAGGTAATTATTTATCCCCTCACCTCGTCTTCTCTCAGCCCCTTCAAAGTTGATGGAAGCATATCTGCATAATTGCTCTTCAGCAGCCGGGGAGTTGCCAGAAATGAAAAGAGTTTTGCAGCACTGCTGTGAAGACCCAGATAGGACAGGGGCCAGAGTGAGAGGCTGGCCACAATGCACACCTTCTCTCCCAGAAATCTCAGTTCTGGCTATGCGCCTGCGCCTGCACCAGTACAGCAGTAGCCGGAAGACTGCATCACTGCTTGTGCCTGGTCAATGACTGAGGCAGCATGAGAAGGAAGAAAGGACAGCAGTAAAAATGAAAAGCTTGTAGAAAGCAAAAACACAATTCTGCATATTTACAATTTAAATTTTAGCTCTGCCTCTACGCTTGGCTGCTTAATTGCCGATTGAAAAAAAAAATGATGTGCAGCTAATTCCCTTTTAAACCGATGCCTGAGCAGGGTGTTGTGTGTATGATATTCTTTAGCTGTAAACAATTCATTGATTGCATTTATTTCGATGTAAGGCATTTTATAACAGCATATAGTGTATTGCTGAGGATTTTGTGCAGAATACCGAAAACAAACATTTTCTGGAAATAAGTGTATTTTTGCCCTGTCACAGCTGTTTATCCTGAGTTCACAGGCCTAGCTCTTGTTACAAACTGTAAGAATTGGGTTTTTTTCTCCCATCTACAAACCTGCAAAGTCAGGTTGCAGGGCAGATAAAACACCTCACAGGATGGAGGAAGTGAGCCGCGGTTAAAGGATGGGCAGACACGCTGGGCCCGTGACTTTGCTTATCCATTTTTTCCCTTGAAATTTGCTGGATTTATGAGCCTGAAGCTTATGTCAACAAAAGAAAAAAAAAAAAAAACCTATAGAGCAGTGTCCAGGACTGGGGCTGGGGGTAGGAAGAGAGTCTGAACTCAGAATCAAAGTCCAAACTGTTCATTGTGCACTAAGATAAAGTCAGAATCAGGAATCAGTTAGGCCTGGATTTTACTTACCCAGTCTCACGTAAATGCTGGCAGCCATGCAGTAATGCGAAAAGTCCAAGAGCCTAATTGTACGTAACCAGTAATACTCAAAGAGGCGGTAGTTATAGGTTTACCTTGTTCCGGCCACTTACATGAGACTGGTTTTCTTCCTGCAGAAACCAGAGTCTGAATCAGCAGTCCAGAATAGACAAGCACAGGTACACGTCAGCTGAACCGCACATTATCAAGGCAAGGAGGGGACGTTTTCAAAGGGACTTCTTCAGGTAAAACAGTGCTTCGCCTACATAAAAAAGACAGGAAGAAACTGCTGAACCAATAAAAAAATTACCATGTGCAAGAGACCAAAATGAATGTCTTCTTTATGCCTTGATGCACCCACTACAGTAAAATTTCCAGTGATGGATAGATACAGATTTTCTTTTTAAATTTGGATTTCTTTCATCTGGGAGTTGTGGGTATTCACAATCACAATCCAACATGATTCGTGATTAGGGTAGACTATGTAACTCCCCGTCAAGGGGTACAAACTGAGCCAGCCCTGCTGTTAGTAGACGCTGTTTTGCTATCTCTGTTCAGTCCCCTCTGAGTGGCTGGGTGAAACGGAGTGAGAAAGAGCTATAGACAGACGGCAAAGTGAGAAAATAAAAACTAGCAAGAAGAAACAGAGTTAAAGGAATATCAGGGCACTGAAGAAAGAGGAGGAGGAGGAGTAAAGAGAGAGGAGTTGAGGGAAGACAAGGGGAGGAAACGTTATAGCTGGCCTTGTACACATGTAATGAGGGCAGAGGCCCCTAAACTCAGTCCTGCAAGGCCCTAAACCAGCCTGCTTTTCAGGATTTCCACAAGCACTGTGCATCAGATATATCTGCATACAACAAATGCAGTGCATGCAAATAGATGTCCTGTGGAAATCCTGCAAACCAGATTCGCTTGCGTCCTCAGGGACCAGATTTGGGGGAGCTAAGGCTTCATGTGTCTTCTCTTCTGCCTCCCCCCCCCCCCCCCCCCCAATTCGCTGCTGTTCTGAGGCCGCAGAATTTGACCCTACTGCACATGACAGCAAACTGCCTCCGCCTGCCCCTACTCAAGCCTCTGATGCTGCAGTTCAGGCACAGTGCTCCCAGCCACGGCTGGTTTCTTCCCAGCACTGCAGCTACTGTCCAGCAGCCTTTCCGCACCGCGACGGCCTGGGCACTGGTAGCTGGCTCTGCATTGCTACATTGCCTCTCTCCAGCAACTTGTCTGGGTTATTGAAGCCTCTCTGGACTGCTGCAGCCTCTCTCCTGCAGTCGTACTCGCTGGCCGCAGCCTCTCCGGGCTGCTAGGGGGCTCTCTGTAGTGACAGGAGGTGAGCAGAATCTGGAAGGGAGGGTGGGCAGAAGAGACCGGAGGGGAGGATAAATTGGAAGCAGGTGCAAAGAAAACAGGAACCTTGGGAGCGGGAGGGAGACACTGTAATTAGAGATGGTAAAGAAAAAGGAAGAGAGAAGAAAAGGAGCAAGATATAAAGGCAAACGAGTGACAATGAAAGAAAATAGAAGAAAGAGAAAAGTGAAATGAAGGAAGGAAAGAAATGGTGAAGAACAAAAGGATTTATTCAGACTCACCCTACAAAGGTTGGACGACATTTTATTTAAAAAGAAAAACATTTAAATCTGGAGATTTGTAATACAAAGTTGGCTTTAAGGGCATACACAACTGTATGCAAATGTGCCACGGAATATTTTAACTCTTGCCATAAAATCTACTCCTGAGCTGCTGCCGAGAACCAAGGGCCTTGCATATGGGGCGCTCGTCCCCGACATTGAGAGTGACCCATTTCCTGTCCCAGACCGGCTTTGACTTCTGCTTTTCTTTCTCCCCTGGGCAGCCAAGTGTGGTGCTGCAGGTATTGTGTGTCCAGCAAGCAAATAAAGACATTTAGAGCGGGGGCTCAGTGCACACGCACACAGCAGTCAGGCAGGTGGTACCAGAGCACCTGCTGCACCGAGGGTCACAAATCAGACAGGACAGTCTTTCGGTTTTGCCCTCTGGGTACATTGTGATTGAAGAAGAAAGGACTTAGTGCCAGCTCGCCCGCAGGTGCAGCAGCACACAGTTGCATTCCTTTGTCAGCAGCGTGATGCATTTATAACGCACTGACACCAAGGCTCTGACAAAATGAATGCTGGTGGCAGCCTGAATGGGGAAAGAGGAAAGCCTGGAGGAAATGCTATAGTGCTCAAGGGAGCAAACATAAATGCAAAAGCCTCAGCTCCGAGAATGTGCGGCTTCCACCAGCAGCATTAGTGTGGCAGCGAGCGATTTTCCAGGGACCTTTCATCATCATCACCATCACTATGACTGTAAACGTGCCACTTTACTAGCCCCGGAGGGAGTTTTCTGAAGCAAATTGCTCTTTGCTTTACTGGCTGTACAAAGAAGTCCAAAGGGAGACCTTATCAGCAATGTATGTGTCTCCACAGATAGATGACACTGATGTCACACAGGAGGTATAGTGTATTTTCTGACATGCCTCAATTGGTAGGCATCTGGAGTTTTGCAGTTTCTAAAGTGGGTCGCAACAATCAAGCAGCTCATTCCTGGCAGCTTTTCGTTTCTGGCAATGACTTTCCACTTCTGCCTCCATCTCTGAGACCTGCTGGAGATGTCTGGGGGGACATTTTCTCCATCTTTCTCCCCCAGACAATGGAGATGATCCTGCTTTTCCTCCTTTTGCTGCCCAGGCGCTGAAGCCCTGCCCTTCCTACTAACATCATCATGAGCAGTACTGAAGAGGCAGCTTGCACTGGGGGCAGTACATCTCCAAAGGGGCATCCCAAAGGGGGTTGCCCCTTAGGGAATTCCTTAGGGAGCATCTAGAGGGTGTTTGGACCATTTATGCTGTCCTCATTTTAGGAAGATATAGTTCAGAGCTTCCCAAACTGTGGATTGAGAGCCCAGGTAGGGTCACAAAACCTTCAGCTGCAAGTCACAAGTGCCTCAAACAGCTGTGCTTGCCAGGTGCCAGCAGCGGCAGCAGCATTAGTAATGGAAGTCAGCATGAGGCCTGTCAGCCAGCATGAGCTCACGCTCATAGACTCTTCTGAGGTACTGCCCTTGCATGAGTTTCTGTGGCAACAGGAAGATCTGCACGAGGAAGGATCAGGGCCAGTGCAGGGCCTGTGAGCTTGCACTGGCTCATAGGCCCGTGCTGACTTTCATTACTAATGCTGTTGCTGCTTGCAGATCACTGTCAGGCTTAGGACCAGCCAGGAGCAGAGGGGAGGTGCTAATTGT
Source organism: Rhinatrema bivittatum (assembly GCF_901001135.1). NCBI lineage: Eukaryota > Metazoa > Chordata > Amphibia > Gymnophiona > Rhinatrematidae > Rhinatrema > Rhinatrema bivittatum. The sequence goes on from NC_042619.1 coordinate 91,833,712, forward strand.
GCCTGACCTAGTGGAGATTGCCACTGCTTCTCTAACTTACCCACCCCTGAACTTACCCAAGAGAAAAATGTTGCTCTGTCATTAACCTATCCTCTCTTCCCACCAGTTGCCATCTACCTTTGGTCTGAGGCCCAGAGGAAAATGTTGCCTCTAACTTGGTCCAGGGGGATGTTTGGAGGCGGGGATGTTTAGAGGCGGGGCTGTTTGAAGGAAATGATCACATGCAGGAGGGGTTTGAGGGTTGGATTAAATGGAGAGGGATTGGCTGTGGAGGGTGAAAGAAAGGGAATGTCAGATGGATGACAAGGATGCAAGAAAGTTGTTGGGAGGTGAGAGAGGATCAGCTGGGGTGTGTGAGAGAAGGGTTAGAGGAGAAGAGGTGAGTGAGGGTATGGGGATGAGAGAAATGGGCATACCTGGGAACTTTTGAGTTGTGGTCACCCTGAGATTGCTGTTGATTAGCAGAGGGTGGGGGTGAGGGGGAAGGAATGGAATAAGATGTATCAGCTGAGTCTCTTCTACCCCTACCCCCCACCCAACTAATCCGCACTTTCTTTTCCTCCCACCCATCACCATCACCTATTCCCCCCCACCCCCTCCTGAGATGACCCAGCATCCTTCCCCTTCATCCCTCCCTGACCCCGGGACACTCATTACTCCCTCCCCCTGTAAGTCACAGCTCCATGACTCATGCATCCTCACTCTCTCCTTATCTGAGTGAGTCCCAAGTCCTGGAATCACAGCTGCAGACTGAGGTTTGGGTGTATTGCAGCCCCTCTCCAGTTTCTTCCCACTTGCTGCTTGCAGAGTCCACTCCAGGCTCGCTGTTCTCTGCAGGCTTTACTGAGGAAGGGGAGGGACTGAGCTGTACGCAGAGAGGCTCTGAGATTTCTAGCATTTCCTCTGAGACCCTGCATTTGATGCAAATTCCCTGAGTCTCAGGGTGAAAACCTGAGAGATCCCAGGTATGGAAATGGGGGATGTGGTGAGAGGAAAGGAATGACAAAAGATCAATTGGGAAATGCAAAAAGGCCAAAAGGGGAAAAGAAAGAGAGGATGTGCTGGGAAGTTGAGGAGAGCTGGGGGATATAAGAGGGGATCTGCTGGAGGGATGAAGGTTGAGAAAAGCAGTCTAGTGTAGAAGAGGAGCTCCTCTGGAGGGGATGGTGGTTGAGAATTAAGAAAGACTCAAGAGGGTGGAGGTGGAAAGAGGGAATCGGCTGGAGTGCAGGGAGAATGAGCATGCAGTGATGGTTAGGAGGGAACTGTACCTCTGTTAAATTGTTTTGGTCGCCCTCAGAGGGTCATATGAATGTTCATGTGCTAAAATAGGGTCACAGGTCACATTGGCTAAAAGTTTGGGAGCTAGTTACTTAGTTGGGCATCCTGTAGGCTAGGGGCATCATGTAGGTTGTGCTTCACCATCTTGGTCACCGAGGTTAGCTTTTGGGTTTTTTAATTTAATTTTCTTGGTTTATTCTTATAAATTGTGTCTCAGCAACTCCATTCCCTAGTGAAAGTAGGGAGTATGATTTAGTTGGGTGTTGGGGTTTATTATTGTATTAGCATTCTGTTTTTGAAATTGTGTGTTGATTTATGAATTGCATTTGTATTTTGTGTGAATTACTTTAATTTGCATTTATGAATTGTTATAATATGCTATATTTAAATTGTATTTATGAAATTTACTTTTTACTATGCTGTAAACTGCTTTAAGCTATTCTATAGAATTAAAAAGGCAGGATAGAAGTGAGATTAGAATATAGTAAAGGAATCTAGAAGTTTCTATGCTCTTTTCTCCATAGGCAAGCTAGGATAATGTTGAAGTCCCCAGAATTGAAAGAAAAGGAGTAAAGTGCTTGGAGTAGCTGAGAGGGACTTTAAGCAAAAATCTTGTTGAGGTTCCTTTGGAGAGGAAACCTATATCAGGGTTCTTTTGGGAATCACCCAAGTCTGTGAATTTGTGGAGAAGTAAAAATATACTTTGGGGTAGTCCAAGCTCCAGGGAGCGTGGATTCTGTCAATGAAGAGGTTCCACGCTCAGGAGAGAGATAGGAATTCCTTCTAAAATCCATGTGAAGAGAGAAGGATCTCACTCTGGTGCAGGGAAGTTGGCCTGCAATTGTCAAGGGAGAAGGAATTATCATCTTGATTCAGATCCCAAAGGTGTGTGTGTATTGGGGATGGTAGGCTGGGAGAGCTCTTCTAAAGAGATTCCTGATAGGGTTTGGGAGTCAGAAGATGCACCTGCTTGCTGATGAACTGGATATATGTCACTGGTCCCGAAGACTGGAACATGGCCAGTGTGATGCCGATTTTTAAAAAAGGCACCAGGGGTGATCCAGTAAACTATAGACCAGTGAGCCTGATGTTGGTGCTGGGCAAAATGGTAGAAGCCATTCTTAAAAACAAAATTACAGGTCATATAATGGGGAAGAGTTAACATGGCTTTAGTGTTGGGCCAGAGGTGGACCCTTGGACCGAGGTGGGGTTGAACCAACCCATAGGTAGGGACCTATGGGTCCCCACTGTCAGCAGGCGGAGTGGGCTGATGAACAGAGGCCAACTGGAGCTTCACAAATACCAGCCCTCGTTCCCCACGGGTTGAGCCTTTGGGTGCCGAGGCCGGTTGGACTTAGGTAGGCCTCTGTATGTCATCGATGAGGAGATGGTGATCAGCCCAGAGACAGCAGAGGGGAGATGGTACAGTCTTACACTAGACAAGGTAGTGTCCTGGAAACTCAAGTGCGAAAGGAACGTAGGCAGATAGGGGGCGCCCGAGCAAGAGCAGGCCGAAGCCTGAATAGACCAAGTTCAGGAAGTAGGCTGAAGAGGCGTCAAAGAACAGGCTTGAGTCAGGGCTGGTGGCAATCTGGAAGCAGTGGCAAGCAAGGCTGAGGTCTGAATACGGAGAGGGTCAAGATTAGTCAACAAATGAGGCTGAAGTCTGGGTCTGGAGAGAAGCAACGACGTAGCCAGGCAATGCTGAGGTCTGGGTCTGGAGAGAGGCAACAGCGTAGTCAGGCAATGCAGAGGTCTGGATCTGGAGAGAGGCAACAGCGTAGTCAGGCAATGCAGAGGTCTGGATCAGGAGAGAGGCAACAGTGTAGTCAGGCAATACAGAGGTCCGGGCTTGGAGAGGGTCAACGGCGTGGTCAGGCGAAGCAGAGGTCCGGGCTTGGAGAGAGTTGTTGGCAAGGTCAGGCAAAGCAAAGTCAAAGTCCGTGTAGGCAATCCGAGGAAAGGTGAAGAGCAGGAATGTAGAATCAAGGAGTCAGGAACCAGGAACAGCGAGGAACAGGAACACAGGAGTGAGATAAATCTCTCAGGAAGCAATGAGTACTTGACCAGCGAGGAGACCTGTTGCAAAGGCAAAGCTGGGGAGCGGAGCCTGGGCTTAAGTACCGGTGCTCCACTGACGTCATCATCTGAGGCTGCGGCTAGGTTCCCACCGCGGTCCCTACTTAAGCATTGGTGATGCACGCGTGCCTAGGGAGGGGCACGGCACTGTGTAGCAGCGTCTCTCCGCAGGACACGCAGAGAGGCTCAACGTGAAGGAATGGAGGTGGTGGCCGGACTGGGAATGCCAGGTACTGTAGCTGAGCCAGAGGCACCAGGGGAGGCCCGAGGACGGAGCTGTCGGCCTACCGCCACCAGAGATGAGGAACCAGGAGCTGGGGTTACTGCAGAGAGGTGAGAGGGTCGTACCGCAGGTCTGCCGCAGACGGCACGCGTAACATTTAGGAAGAGGAAGACTTGTCTTACCAATCTTTTAGAATTTTTTGAAGGTGTAAAGAAATATGTAGGTAAAGGTGAGTTGGTTGATCAAGTGTATCTGGACTTTCAGAAGGCATTTGACAATGTCTCCCATGAGTGACTCTCCAGAAAATTACATGGAGAGGAGGCACTGTTCTGTTGTGGGTTGGTAACTGGTTAAAAGGCCAGAAACAGAGAGTAGGACTAAATGTTCATTTTTCCAAAGAGTTTGGGAATGACAATGTGCTGTTTAATATAATCATAAAGGATCTGGAAAAGGGAACAATGAGTGAGGTGATGAAATTTGCAGAGGACAATAAATTATTCAAATTTGTTAAAACCGCAGTGGATTGTAAAGAACTGCAGAAGGATCTTGGGAGACTAGGAAACTGGGCAACTGAACGACAGATGAAATTTAATGTAGAAAAGTGCAAAGTGATGCACATGGGGAAAAATAATCCCAACTACAGGTAAACGATTCTGGGTCCTATATTGGGAGTCATTATCCAGGGAGTCCCCTAGTCCTAGAACTATTTGAAAGGGTAAATAACCGTTCTCTATTTATTTATTCCATCCCAAGCATGAATTTATAAATCTCTATCATATCCCCTCTTGGTTATCTCGTTTCCAAGTTGCAGAACTCTAACCTGTTTAATCTGTCTTCAATAATGTCCATTCCATTCCCTTTATCAATTGTATTGTCCTTCTCTGTACAGTTTCTAATAGGGATGTGAATCGGGCTTCGGACGATTGAAAATATCATCGATATTTTCAAAATCGTCAGAAATCGGGGCTCCCCCAAAACGATAGGAAAACCCCATGATATTGATCATGGGGGTTCCCTCATCATTTTGGGGGAGGGCGGGAAAAATGGCACACAAAAATAACCCCTAAACCAACCCCGACCCTTTAAAACTAACCCTTTAGCTTCCCCCACCCTCCCGATGCCCCCAAAAACATTTTACAGGTACCTGGTGGTCCAGTGGGGGTCCAGGGAGCGATCTCCCGCTCCGGGCCATCCTCCCGCTCCCGGTCCGTCGGCTGCCACTAATCAAAATGGCACCGATGGCCCTTTGCCCTTACCATGTGACAGGGTATCCGTGCCATTGGTCGGACCCTGTCACATGGTAGGAGCACTGGATGGCCGGCGCCATCTTGTGCTCCTACCATGTGACAGGGGCTGACCAATGGCACCGGTAGCCCCTGTGACATAGTAAGGGCAAAGGCTATCGGCGCCATTTTGATTACTGGCAGCCGATGGCCCGAGTGCAGGAGATCGCTCCCGGACCCCCGCTGGACCACCAGGGGCTTTTGGCAAGTCTTGGGGGACCCTCCTGACCCCCACAAGACTTGCCAAAAGTCCAGCGGGGGTCCGGGAGCGACCTCCTGCACTCAGACCGTCGGCTGCCAGTATTCAAAATGGTGCCAATAGCCTTTGCCCTTACTATGTCATAGGGGCTACCGGTGCCATTGGTCAGCCCCTGTCACATGGTAGGAGCACAAGATGGCGCCGGCCATCCAGTGCTCCTACCATGTGACAGGGTCTGGCCAATGGCACGGATACCCTGTCACATGGTAAGGGCAAAGGGCCATCGGCGGCATTTTGATTAGTGGTGGCCGACGGCCCGGGAGCGGGAGATCGCTCCCAGGACCCCCACTGGACCACCAGGTACCTGTAAAAAGTTTTTTGGGGGGGTCAAGAGGGGGGGGGAAGCTAAGGGGTTAGTTTTAAAGGGTCGGGGTGGGTTTTTTGTTTATCAGCTCGGGCACAGCCGATAAACAAACCGCGATCAGGCCCGATGCAAAAAACCCCACATGTGAATTGAAACCGGAATCCAAACCAATTCTGGTTCCGATTCACATCTCTAGTTTCTAATTCTGCTATTCAATATCTTTTTTGAGATGGGGCAACCAGAACTACACACAATATTCAAGATGCAGTCACAGCATGGATCGATACAGAGGTAATATGATGTTTTCAGTTTTATTTTTCATTCCTTTCTGAATAATTACTAAAATTCTTTTTGTTTTTTGACGGCTATAACACACTGAGCTGAGAATTACAACATATTGCCCACCATGACTCCAAATCCTTTTCTTGGGTGGTTACTCAAATCCCAAGTAGGAAAAGGAAATCCTCATCTCAGATTGCAGCAGTGGTCAAAAAATCAAATAGAATTTTAGGAAAGATCCAAAAAGAAATGGAGAATAAAACAGAAAACATCATATTGCCTCTGTATCGAGCAATGGTGCAACTGCACCTTGAGTATTGTGTGCAGTTCTGGTTGCCCACATCTCAAGGAAGACATAGCAGAACTAGAAAAGGTGCAGAGGAGAGTGATATAATGATAAAGGGGATGGAACATTTCTCCTATGATGAGAGGCTATGCAGGCTAGCGTTTTTCAGCTTGGAAAAGAAATGCTGAGGGGGACATAATAGACATTTATAAAATCATGAGTGTGTGGATGGAATGCATAAATCATGCATAAGAGAGTTTAAAAGTGGTTTGGACAAGTTCCTGGAGAAAAAGTCCATAATGCATTATTAGCCAGGTAGACTAAAGAAAGTTATTGCTATACTTGGGAGCGGGTAACAGGAATTTGATCTACTTTATGGGGTCTGCTAGGTACTTGTGACCTGAACTGGCAACTGTCAGAACATAAGAACATAAGAATTGCCATACTGGATCAGAGCAAGGGTCCATCAAGCCCAATATCCTGTTTCCAACAGTGGCCAGTCCAAGACACAAGTACCTGGAAAGTACCCAAACATAAAATAAATCTCAAGCTACTATTGCGTATTAATTAATAGCAGTTTACGGATTTTTCCTCTAGGAACTTATCCAAACCTTTTTTAAACCCAGTTACACTAACTGCTGTAACCACATCCTCTGGCAATGAATTCCAGAGTTTAACTATGCGCTGAGTGAAAAAGATTTTTTTTTTATTCTTTTTAAATGAAATACTTTCTAACTTCATGGAGTACCCCCTAATCCTTCTATTATCTAAGAGAGTAAAGAACTAATTTACATTAACTTTTTCAAGTCCTTTCATGATTTTGTAGACCTCTATCATATCCCCCCTCAGACAGGATGCTGGGTTTTGTGGACCTTGATCTGACCAACCATAGCAATTCTTATGTTCTTAACACATAGAACTTTGTTTTGTGCTAGCTGACTAACCTTCATCAATTGTTGTAGTAAATCCAATCAATTAACTGAATTGACAGCATTAATCACGGGGTTTGAAACCCGTTTCACTACCATTGAGCAGCGCATCTCTGATATGCATGACGAGCAAGCAGATACCCGGAAAGAGCTGGCTTCTCTCAAAGCCACCCTCGAGAAGCATTCCACCCACTCAGAGGACCTTGAAAATCGGTCTCGACGTTCAAATTTGCGATTTGTGGGGTTATCAAAGTCGGTGGCTGAAAAGGACCTGGCGGCCTTTTTAGAGGAGTGGTTGCCTCATGCCTTGGAGCTTCCCCTGATACATGGGCCGTGAGGATTGAAAGGGCTCATCATTTGGGCCCTAAACGTACTATTGGGAGCATGTTTTAGGCGCATTGCAAAGGTCTCTCCCAACTCTTATTACCGAGAAATGCAATACATATTTCTCTGGAGAGCTTATGTATCTACACAGGTGGTATTTCATTCTACCTTGGCACCAGTGGCAACATGTGGGAAGTGTAATCGGGCAACGGACATTCTCTCTCACTTGTTCTGGGGCTGTTCTCTTACTCAACAGTTCTGGAGGTGCATTGTATTTTACTTGGCAGGTTTGTTTGGTATCTCACTGCAAGCCTCTCCCCTTTTGCTACTATTTGAATGTATCCCTCTTCTGCGTATTCGGGAAATGGGTCCTTGTTTGCTGTTTATGAAAGCTTGTTTGTAGGAAAGAAATTGATACTTCTTCATTGGAGAGAGGCGACGGTGCCCTCTTTTTGGGCCTGGAGAAATCATTTACACCGTCTGATGCAGATGGAACGGCTGATGGCTCATAAATCCCCCGCCGCAAGTTTCTTACATTCAGGCTTTACCACCTAAAGCACGTAGTTGGATCTTGAATGACTGATGTGCACTCTCTTCTCTCCATGGACGTTATACGGATGTGAATTACACCTCATCACAGTATGTTTTCTTTGGTTGGGGTGGGTGGGAGGGGGGTGATCGGTTGTGATATGGGACCTTTGCTTAGAGATTTTGTTTTGCTCTATGATGTTGGGCACTGAAGGACACCGGTGCCCAGCTTGCTGTATTCACTCACATGTTATGTTTGAAAAGCAATAAAAATCGTTAAACATAAAATACCCCTCCTGCATGATCTTAAGAGGTTGCTTAAGTAAACGTCCTGTGCATATTTCTGGCAGAGGTTTAGCAGCTTTTACGCAAGTATGCAGGCGAATTTTAAAACGTGCTCGCATGAGGGAAAAAACAGTTTTTCCAGTTAGTCCACCAGTTTATCCAGTTCATATCGAGATCTTCGAGACCCCTCTTGTTCCTCATCCTGCAAGCCCCCCATTTGAACCCGAACCCTCTCGTTGGGCTAAACGCCCTAAAACACAAGATCTCTAGACTTGCTCCTCATCAGGACCAGCAGTAAAGTTGCGCGGATAACGCGCCAATGCGTGCCATGGTCAGCCTTTTTAAAATATGGACTTACGTGTGTATGTCTTGGCTCCACCCCAGGACACGCCCCTTTTCCACCCCCTTATTCTTGATGCGCACACTAGTATGTACACACGCACTTCACGGCTTCTTAAAACCCACTTTGCTCGTGCACGGCCCATATATGCATGTATGTGGGCGTTTTTGTCTGAGCAAAGCTTTTAAATTTGACCTGTTCGATTGTGAGCCCTCTGGAGATAGGGAAATACATACAGTACCTGAATGTGATCTACTCTGAAGTGCCGGAAAAGCAGAATATATATGAAAGAAAAACAAGAAGGGGAAGACAAGAGAGTTACAGAAGTATATTGCCAGTAAAATCTTAGCAAAACAGAGATATGGCTGATCTCTAATGTTCTTTTCCTTGGTTTATCATTTTTGTACAAAAGAGCAAATGCTATGTGTACACTAAGAATGAGGGACTTTGTGAATATTCCCTGTTTATATACATCCCTAGTCAGACGGACCTTTCTTAATTCTGAAAACCAGCAGATATATACATAAGGCTGTTGCTCATAAAATTTGAAGATATTTAAAACATTCTGCTGGAGGCTGCAGGACGCTAGAAGAAGAAAAAAGAACGCATGATCTGCTGCTGTGTAAGCAGAGGCAGTAATTTGTCACCAGCTGGGATTCAGCCTTCCATATACTTCTGCAAGGAACAAAAAGCAGTTGTCAAGTACACCACACTGCCACAGTCAATGATAATAGAGGGGGGGGGGGGGGGGGGGGGAGACAATTTTCCTCTAACACAGTGGAAGCTAATGTGATATCAGAGCCTTAATTACTCAGCTTTTCTTCTATTCTGCCGGCTTGCGGGACGACCCCGCCAGACGGTGCACTCACCCCCAAACACCACCGAGGTTACAGCTCCCCTTTGTGGCAGGACGATGCCAGCCTGCGCCTTTCTGACTGCTCTCTAGGTACACATGCATCGCACCTCCTCCGTCTTAAAGGGCCAGCGGCAGAGGGTACTGGCAGAGCCGCTTGACAATGTCATCCTTCCAGCTCTACTTAAGGGCATTGAAGTTTGTGCTTCCTCACCTCAGCAAACAGGTTCCCTGCTTGCTCAAGCCTCATCTTCTGCCTTGGTTTGTTCATGCCTCATCTACCACCTTGACTCGTCTCCAGTCCTGCTTTGTTCCAGCCTTGATTCCATGTCTCACCTCATCCAAGCCTTGTCTCAAGCCCTGTCTCCAAGCCTTGCCTCGTCCAAGCCTTGTCTCCAGCCCTGCTTTGTTCCAGCCTTGTCTCCATGTCTCACCGCATCCAAGCCTTGTCTCCTGCCTTGCCTCATCTCCAGCCCTGCTTTGTTCCAACCCTGACTCCAAGCCTCACCTCATCCAAGTCTTGTCTCCTGCCTTGCCTCATCTCCAGCCCTGCTTTGTTTCAGCCCTGTTTCAAAGCCTTGTCTCTGTCCAGCCTCGTCTTCGCTCTTGCCCCGTCTGCTTGTCCTTTTGTCTGGCCCTGTCTGTCTTCACATGTTGGTTGTCCCATATCCCGAGGCTTGCCGTGTTTTGTCTCTTGGTCCTGGCTTCCCTGTTCCTCTGTGTCCTGCCTCTCTCGGTCTTTCTGGCTCTGACTCTAGTTTCAGACTCTCTGACCATGCCTTGATAGCTATCTGCCCTGACTCCCAGACCATCTTCGACTTTGCCTTAGCCTGGCCCTCTCCAGGACCTGTTTGCCAGCTGTCGGCACAGATCTTGGGGCTTGCCCAGCGAGGTTGCGCCAACTGTGCCATGGCAAAAAGGGCTCATATTCGCAGCAGCTTTCTTTTCTCATACTCACAGAATGGGGAAAAAGCCTTAGTAAATTAAGCCCTGTGTGAGCTTCTGCAATCCTTTGAAAACATGGCTCACAAAGTGAGAACAGACAGTGCCAGTTTGAGGCCAATCGTCCTTCTCTTAGAGCTGCTGAACAAATGCCTGGAAATTCAGAACTGAGCTCCCAGAGATTTTTATGTTTTCTGTAAACTTTGCAATGCCCTAAATAAAGATTTGAATATTTCTACCATGTTAGACCATGTCAAGGCAATCATGTTGAACCCCAAATTTAAAATAGATGTTTGTGTGCTTGTCATTATCCTTTCCCTCATTAAAGACAGAAGCAGGTAGCAGACCCAGCCTGTTGAAAATCTCTGTTCAGAAACCGGGCTATTCAGCCCCTCCTGTACCTGTTGCAACAAAGTCTATAGGATCCATTCCTAACATGTCATGCAGCAGCAAAATGTGCATTATATTATCCTGGACATTATGAAGACATGCGCCAAAGTAGAAAACTTTAAGACACTGGTGTTATTTCAAAGGTGAAGCATATTCTGCCTCTGCATTGATTAAGACTATTTAAAATAATATCTATTGACAGGAGAAGACCACCTGCTTGCTGTACTCAAGTTGTTCGCCAACCAGGTTTCGAAATATTTATCACTGCTGGCAGTATTATTTATTTTATTTATTTAAACACATTTATAGTCCGCATTCCCTAAGCTCAAAGCAGAAAACAGCATCACAACAGGATGAAAACAATAAAACAGCGTCACAATACTATCAACATCAATAAAGCATATAAAACATGTAAAACTTAAATAAGACGCAATATAACTATTTATTTAAATTCTGCTTTTCAGGCACTTCAAAGTGTATTATATTTATGTACTGTAGGTATTTCTGTATCTGCAGAGAGCTTACAATCAGGGATGTGCATGTTGGCCCCTGCCTAGGGATGTGGCTATTTTATAACTTACATGCATATATGCACGCATGTTATAAAATAGCCTGGCCACACGCATGTGTATTCCTAATTTTAAGTGGACACGTGCATAGGCGTGCAAATCCCTCTTCCACTGCATAAGTCAGGAATTTTTAAAGGGGTATGTGCCCACGCCATTCCCAATTTACTAGTTTGTCCATCAGTTCACCCAGTTAACAGCTAGGTCTTCCAACTCCCCTTGATTTGATAGCCTACACTACTCCCAGTTACCCCAGACCCTTTAAATGCCTCAGAAATGGCTCAATCCTTTTATTTTTCAATTTACATGTCATCCATAGCAGAAGTAAAGTTACGTGGCAGGGACCTTGGTGTGCACCAGGGTGCATAAGTATTTATGTGCACTTCTCTTGTCCAGGCCCCAAAAATCCCATGGCCATTCCCCGCCCCTTTTTGGAAACTTTTGCTATGTGCATGCTGTGGGATTTATGCGCATATCTGGGCACTTTTTAAAATATGGTCAGCGCTTTTAAAATTCACCTTTAAGTTTGTTTCTGAGGCAAAGGAGGGTAAAGTGACTTGTCCGAGGTCACTAGTAGCAGCAGCAGGATTTGAACTTTGGCTTCCCTGGTTCACAGCCCACTGCTCTAACTACTCATAAAATAAAAGCTTTAAAAAAGTACAATAGCAAAACATGAACATAGAGAGGGTTATTTTATAATAGTGCACCGTGGAGTAAAGTATGCGCTTACCTTTTAGGTTTAGACTTTACCCAAAATTTTCAAAGCGAACTTATGCACATAAGCTTGCTTTGAAAATTCAGGAGTAAGTGCTGTGGTATGTAGAGAAAGTTGCCTGCACAAAGTTGTATATAGAGCATAACTTGTGCAAGTGAACTTAAGATTAAGAAGCATGCACATAAGTTCCAGCTCCGCTCCAAAATGCCCCTCTCCAGTAGGCATGAAACCAAACTACGCACTCACTTTTACATGCACCGAGCCTGGGTACATTTTACAGCAGCCATTTATGCCCATACAACTGGGATTTATGCATGTTAATGGCTTTGAAAATCAGGCCCAAAAGGCGTAAAACAGCCTTAAACATAAATCCAAAAAAACAACCTAAAAACATTCTTCTTAAAAACTCATTACTAAAACTATTCAGTACCCTTATACCTAATTTCAACAGACTTTGAGGGAACAATTTTCATACTGGCTGCTGAACTGTAAGGTCTTAAGGTACTTTTTCCCCGTGGAATTTGCACCAGTTTTCAAAGTGAAGGTACGCCTGTACTTCCATTTTGAATGCTGCCTAAGGAATTAATCCCCACAGACACCTGAACCTCCTTTCTCTGCAGGATCTTTCTCTGACTAAAACAACATTCATACTTTTGAAAATACAAAAGTACGTGCAAAATTGCAATTCCCACCCTAACTCCGCCCCTAGGAACACCTTTGCAAAATGTACCGTGGACATGCATACCTTTACCCATATACAGGGGGCACAATGTTTTACCCTTGGAAATGGCTTTGAAAATTGCTTTTTATATAAACCTGGTAAATAGCAGTGGGCAGAGCTTTTTTTTTTTTTCAAGCGATCCTTGCCGGTAGAGAATACTGGCACTTTTTTCCCTCTACCTGCTTGATTTGCCCTGTCATCACTCTTAAAAAAAAAAATACATGCATCCTACAATTGAGTACGGTGCCTTTTTCCCTAGAATGGTAGCAATGGCAGCAGGCCTAGGATTGCAACTTAAAGCAAGCACAAAAAGCCAAGTCTTCACTTTCTGAAAGATAATAAATCCTGTGTTCATCAGTCCTCGCTAGGAACTAGGTTTCGAAGTTTAGGATCCACCCCTGAGAAGGCCTTTGAACAAGTATCAACTAACCTGATGCCATGATTTCAAGGAATACAAAAGTAAACCCTCCTGTGCAGATCTCAAATATCTGCCTGGGACATACACTGTAGTTTTAATCATTCCTTCTAATAATCAGGACCAATTCCCACTTGAAGGTTAGTACCAAACTCTCAAACTAGTCCCAGTATCTTAATGGGAGCCAGTGTAGCTCTGGACTAATATATTGGTGGTATCCTGTACCAGTTAAAATTCTATCCACTACATTTTTAAATAATTGTAACCTTCTCTAAGTTTCTAAAGGCATACTACTGTGTAATGAGCTACAATAGACTAGTCTTGCAGAGAGATAATGCACATATTTTAGATAACTGTAAAAAATAATTCTTCACAGCCTCCACAACCTGAGCTTCTAAGGACAAACAAGGATCTAACAGTACTCTCAAATAACAAATATTTGAAATGGGAGTGAAATCTTATCTAATGTTAGTTGTGGAGTCATTAATGTAATCCTTAATTCCTTCTCTTGAAAGAGGCATGGACTTGAGGGGCCATCATGCATGTCATTGCTTGGAAGACACTACTCAATATCAGCACTGACTCACGGGCTGATACAGTAAACCGAGCGGGAGAGCGGGCGCTCTCCCGGTGCGCGCACAGGCCACTCTACTGTGCTCGCGATTCAGTAACTTAATTTATTTAAATTAGGGCCTGCGGTAAAAAGAGGTGCTAGGGACACTAGCGCGTTCCTAGCGTCTCTTTTTTGACGGAAGCGGCAGCTGTCAGCGAGTTTGACAGCCGACGTTCAATTTTGCCAGCGTCGGTTCTCAAACTCGCTGACAGCCACGGGTATGGAAACCGGACACCGGCAAAATTGAGCGTCCGGTTTTCAACCCATGAGCCACGGGCCCATTTAAAAAAAATTTTTTTTTAATTTTTAATTTTTTTTTAACTTTTGATATTAAGTCGGAGGGTGCACAGAAAAGCAGTTTTTACTGCTTTTCTGTACACTTCCCCGGCGCCGGCAGAAATTAACGCCTACCTTTGGGTAGGCGCTAATTTCTTAAAGTAAAATGTGCGGCTTGGCTGCACATTTTACTTACTGTATCACACGGGAATGACTAATAGGGCCATCAACATGCATTTGCATGTTGCGGGCGCAATTAGTCTCGGGGGGGGTTGGACGTGCGTTTTCGACATGCTATTACCCCTTACTGAATAAGGGCTAAAGCTAGTGTGTCGAAAACGTGCATCCAAATGCCGGTTAACAGTGTGCTCCATCGGAGCCTCCAACTTAATATCGGAGCGAACTGTACTGTATCAGCACGCACTGTACTGTATCGGCCTGACACTCTCCTAAATCCTGCTCTAGATCCTCAGCGGGGGATATGATTTACCTCCAATGTCCAAGGCATTTTACCGGGGTGATGTTTTTAACGTGCCCCGGTATATAAAAGACTGTTAAATAAATAAATAAAATAAATAAATAAAAATAAATGTCTTAAACAGCTCCAAAGAGATCCTGCAAAAAATGTTTTGGTATTTCAAAAATAAAAGTCTTTACTGAACAAATATGTTACAGAGCGCGCTCTCAGGCCCTGTTAAGAGCTCAGATGCGCTGTCCCATCTAAGGTAGGATGTGAGCCCTTGGGTCATGGCGCGGCTCAGGGAGGAGCCCCAAGACACACTGCGAGAGGTGAGCTGGTACGAGCACAGGTGGAGCAGGAGCAAGGCTGGAGTGAAGACAAGACGAGGATTATCCGGAACAGGAAAAGGCAGACTCAGCCCTCCACTGGACCTACACGCACCAATGAGATCCAGCAACGCAATGCTGATCTCGAGAGTAGCCCTCCAGCCACTCTATAGCCCTTCTGGATCTGCCGCTTGGGAACGACGAGTGCGTGAGACCAGACGGAGGCTGAGGGCAGGAACATGAAGACTCAGACGAAGACTCAGGATACTCGGAGGATTCAGACGAAGACTTGGATACTCAGGAGACAAGGAAAAGGATTCAGGATACTCAGGAGACTCGGACAAGGATTCAGGTAGCCGAGCCGCGCAGCCTGCCTCCGTTCCCTCCGAGGCCGCTCCGAAATCGAAGCGGCCTCGGAGGGAACTTTCCTTCCACGTCCCCCCACCTTCCCCTCCCTTCCCCTATCTACCCAACCTCCCAGCCCTACCTAAATCCCCCCCTTACCTTTGTTGGGCCTGCGGCCTGTGCCGGGGGATGCCGCCCCGGCATCCCCCGGCACAGGCCGCAGTGCCGGGGGACTTGGGTCCGCCCTCCCGGCCCGCCCCCGAACCGTCGCCATGGCCCCGGACCCACCCCGGACTGCCCCCTGCCCCGGACACGCCCCCTCCCGCCCAATTTACGAAGCCCCAGGAGGATTTACGCGCGCAGGGGTTTTAAAATCTACCCCATAGTATGGGCAAAGGCTATCAGCGCCATTTTGATTACTGGCAGCCGATGGCCCGAGGGCAGGAGATCGCTCCTGGACCCCCGCTGGTTGGGGCTATCGGTAGGGATGTGCAGAGGGACGCCATATGTTGCATTCGGGATTCGGATTCGTCAGGGGGCAGATACATTGCATTCGGCAAGGGGGGCCCCCGATACATTTATACATTAATTCTTATTCGTTTCCCGACTAAAATTAAATTAACTACAACACCCCCATCCTCCTGACCCCCCCCAAGACTTACCAAAACTCCCTGGTGGTCCAGCGGGGGCTCCAGGAGCCATCTCCTGCACTCACACCCTTGTCTGCCGCTATTCAAAATGGCGCCGATAGCCTTTGATCTACTATGTCACAGGGGCTACTGATGCCATTGGTCAGCCCCTGTCACATGGTAAGAGCAATGGATGGCCGGCGCCATCTTGTGACATAGTGAGGGCAAAGGCTATCGGCTTACAAAGCTGATACTTTCACCTAGTCTTCATTTCTTTCTTATTCCACTTCTGTGACTATTTTTTGGAAGCCTGATTTAACAAAGCTTTTATCATGACATAGAATGATTCTATGGAGAAAGTAAATTAGGGATATACCCTAATGCAAGAGAAAAGCCAATGCCAGCTTCTTCAACAAGCTATCATTTTAAATACATCAGAAAATACAATAATATAAACCATCAAAAATACAAGCAAAGCAATAGCTATCCCTTCCCCACCATCACCCCCTCACAAAGGGTGAGGACAACTAAAATCCAACATTTCCTGTCTCCTTCCCCCAATTTCTAAAAATGCTCCCAATCCCTCTCAGTCATTATCAAAGGAGCTCCCACAAGGGTTGTTGTGGGTTAACCAAAAAAACACTTCATACTGGCAACTTAAAAAAAGATCTTTATTTAGATAATTATTGAAATATTGCAGGAGAGTGCAAGGCAATTCAGAAGCAGTCTCAGAGAGCATTGTTTACACATCAAATTAAATAGATTACCACCTCCAATTTACACACCAATAAGCCATAAGCTAGTTTGTTTGTTTGCATAACATTATCCTAATTGGTTGGAATTATAAGTCATGTGATTTATTGTAAATTGAGCCCAGAAGGCAGGAACAATAAATCATATTAAACTTGACATATTTTTTACCCTTGGCCTACATTCTAGTATTTTCACATATCATGGCATGTCAGCAATCTTGAATAATTTTACAAATCTAATCAGTGCAGTTTCACAGTGCGGTAATAATTTTGCTATTCATCTAGTATGACTTCATAGAAAAACCTTTCAAAGTATCCTAACAGGGTGACCCCCTTTGGTCTTGCCCTTTTGAGAGTAACCTGCCTGGGAGCACCCTATCCTTGCAGTGATCCAGCTCTTGTAGTCAGCCTGTGATGACATTATATTTGCAGGGTCAAGAACAGGCTGACCAGCAAAAGCCTCTAGCACAGTGGTTCTCAACCCTGTCCTGGGGACCCCCCCAGCCAGTCGGGTTTTCAGGCTATCCTCAATGAATATGCATGAGAGAAAATTTGCATACACTGCCTCCATAACATGCAAATTTTCTCTCATGCATATTCATTGTGGATAGCCTGAAAACCCGACTGGCTGGGGGGGTCCCCCAGGACAGGGTTGAGAACCACTGCTCTAGCAGCATCTGGAATAGGGGTGGGGTGAGACTTAGATGGTTAAAGTTACTTTCCCTGCAGCACTTGCACTCATATCTCAATTGTGTTCCATTCTGAAAGCCATACCTTCTGTTGGGAATGAGAGAGTAAGGTATTCTGACACAATATCTATGACATCATTTATTAATGTGACATCATGGTAATATACGTTATTTACAGAAAGTTATTTACATACCACATGATTGCATATGCCATCCAGCACCCTTCGTGTCATCAGCCTTGTATCGAGGAATCGTCAGGTCAGCAAAGGCGAGAAGGGGGTTTTTCAGTGTCCAGCACTCTATACGTCTATAGAGGCAATATCTCCTACTCCCGCTGGACACTGGAAAGTCCAGCTCTTTTATACCATGCCGTAAACAAGTGTGCGTGCGAGAGAGAAATGATTGATCACTATCCCCCCATGTTATGTGTCAACAGTTGCTACTGCCCACTCGGACTCATCCTGTCCTTGGCATGTAGGGGTTGATCAGACCGCCGTATTCCTGACAGGGAGCCAGAAAGCTGAGCTGCACAACCTGTTTAACAAGAACATGTTTATCCTACACCTTCCTAAGGACATTGGAAGAATGGAAGCAGTTCTGAGAAGAACTATTAAAATGATAAAGGCTTACAAAGCAAAGCCTACAAAGAATGGCTTAAGACTCTCAAAATGTACTTTTGGGGGGAAAAGAAGAGATATGATAGAAAGATTCAAATGTTTGACAGGCTTCAATAAAATATGGGAAGGTGAAAGTTTCCATAGAAAATGAAATTCAAAGACAATGAGTTATGATCTGAAGTTGGATGGAGAAACATGAGAAAATACTTTTGTACTGAGAAGGTGCAAATAACTGCAATAGCCTACAAGTAGAGGTAGTAGTAGTCAAAACTGTGATAGACACATGTGTGAGTCAGACCTAGTGGTAAGGACATGTAGTAGTGGTGGGGGTGGGGGGGAGGGGAAAGAAGGGAAGGAGAGGGAGCAAGAAGTAGGAGAGTTGAGTGTTTCTCAGTGACATGAAACTTCATAGGGCCAATGAGAGGACAATGCTTCTGAAAAGGCTGAGGTAATCTGCAGCAAGTGGCCATGGGTACAACCCTAGGCCACAATGAGCACAAAGCAGGCAGATGCTCTGAGAACAGCCTCACTAGTTTTGATAGTTGTTTGGATTACAAGGCTTGGTGATAAGACATAAAAACCTTGGAGTCACCATTGACAACCAGCTAAATCTTAAAAAACATATTAACAATACAATAAAAGATGGTTATTTTAAATTGCACACTCTAAAAATATTAAAACCTCTAATCTATCAATGTGACTTCCGCACCGTTCTTCAATCCCTTATCCTCACAAAAATAGACTACTGTAACTCCCTCCTTCTTGGCCTCCCTAAAGCAACCATTCTCCTATTACAAATGCTGCAGAATGCAGCTGCACGCATACTTACCAATACCCGCAGATCTGAACACATCACTCCTATCCTCAAAGAATTACATTGGCTCCCCATTGCACAACGATAAAATACAAAACACTGTCTTTAATACACAAAACCCTACATACCGAAAACATGCATTGGCTCAACAATACTCTACACTTCCGCAACCATGCCAGACCACCCAGAACACAACACACTGCTACATTACACGCACCTTCTCACAAAACCACTTTATTCAACTCAACTAGAGAATGCGCCATGTCTATAGCCGAGCTGACAAGCTGGAACAATATGCCCCCTGACTTCCGTCAGGAATCATGCCCAAAAAAGTTTAAACAAAAACTTAAAAATGCTTTTCTTACAAGCATTTACCTAACGATCCTTCACCCCTATAATAACAGTGGACTTTTCCCCCTCATACCCCCTGAAGTTTATCATTTATTGCCAATGCCTTAATTTTCTACCTCCTAATTTACATAGCTTCAATTTGTTGCTCAATTTTGCAACATAGTATTATCCTGCAATATTTATTATATATTTTATATGCTTTGTCTACTTTTCTATCCCATCTATTCCTTAGACGTTCCACCTTACTTCTTATTTATCCCCTTCCTGTCTTACATATACCAAATCTTTCCGCTTATATTCTCAATTTATTTCTCTTTTCACAATATGTAGTACAAGTTTTTAATCATACTAGTTTCTCAACCTCGCAATTTTTTGCAACTTGTATTTTAACTTATTTTATTTAAAACGTGTTTTGATCTTTTAACTTCTTAATCTCTGATTTATCTAGTTTGTACTTCTTTATCTTCTTCATCTGTTCCTTAGATGTAACTAGTATTGTTATTATTTTCTAACCAGTTCATTTGTTCATGTGTAAAGCACCGTTGCTAGATGTTACGTTAATTGTAACCCGATGTGATGTTAGTAAACGAATTTAGGTATATATATAAAAGCTTTTTTGAAGGAGTTAATAAACATGTGGATAAAGGTGAACCGGTAGATATAGTATACTTGGATTTTCAGAAGGCGTTTGACAAAGTTCCTCATGAGAGGCTTCTAGGAAAAGTAAAAAGTCATGGGATAGGTGGCGATGTCCTTTCGTGGATTGCAAACTGGCTAAAAGACAGGAAACAGAGAGTCGGATTAAATGGGCAATTTTCTCAGTGGAAGGGAGTGGACAGTGGAGTGCCTCAGGGATCTGTATTGGGACCCTTACTATTCAATATATTTATAAATGATCTGGAAAGAAATACGACGAGTGAGATAATCAAATTTGCAGATGACACAAAATTGTTCTGAGTAGTTAAATCACAAGCAGATTGTGATAAATTGCAGGAAGACCTTGTGAGACTGGAAAATTGGGCATCCAAATGGCAGATTAAATTTAATGTGGATAAGTGCAAGGTGATGCATATAGGGAAAAATAACCCATGCTATAATTACACGATGTTGGGTTCCATATTAGGTGCTACAACCCAAGAAAGAGATCTAGGTGTCATAGTGGATAACACATTGAAATCGTCGGTTCAGTGTGCTGCGGCAGTCAAAAAAGCAAACAGAATGTTGGGAATTATTAGAAAAGGAATGATGAATAAAACGGAAAATGTCATAATGCCTCTGTATCGCTCCATGGTGAGACCGCACCTTGAATACTGTGTACAATTCTGGTCGCCGCATCTCAAAAAAGATATAATTGCGATGGAGAAGGTACAGAGAAGGGCTACCAAAATGATAAGGGGAATGGAACAACTCCCCTATGAGGAAAGACTAAAGAGGTTAGGACTTTTCAGCTTGGAGAAGAGACGACTGAGGGGGGATATGATAGAGGTGTTTAAAATCATGAGAGGTCTAGAACGGGTAGATGTGAATCGGTTATTTACTCTTTCGGAGAGTAGAAAGACTAGGGGGCACTCCATGAAGTTAGCATGGGGCACATTTAAAACTAATCGGAGAAAGTTCTTTTTTACTCAACGCACAATTAAACTCTGGAATTTGTTGCCAGAGAATGTGGTTCGTGCAGTTAGTATAGCTGTGTTTAAAAAAGGATTGGATAAGTTCTTGGAGGAGAAGTCCATTACCTGCTATTAAGTTCACTTAGAGAATAGCCACTGCCATTAGCAATGGTTACATGGAATAGACTTAGTTTTTGGGTACTTGCCAGGTTCTTATGGCCTGGATTGGCCACTGTTGGAAACAGGATGCTGGGCTTGATGGACCCTTGGTCTGACCCAGTATGGCATTTTCTTATGTTCTTATGTTCTTAAATAAATAAATAAAATAAATAAGAGAGAGAGAGGAGTTGCTATATTAAGGATGAGACTTGTAAGATCAAAAGAAGCCAATGGCAATGCTTGGAATGACCTACCAGTGGACCTGGTGGAGGCCAGCAGTGTAACAAAACAAAAAACATGCTCGGGACAGTTAGAGAGCAGTGGTAAGAACAGGAGGGGAGAGCTGGTGTTATTTTAATTGCGGAGCTATATGGAGGCAATTATCATACTGTCTGCATAGCTGCAAAGTCCATGGGTACTTTTTAACTGCAGTCTTTGCATCAATTTTCAAAGTAAAAATATATCTGTGCTTTTACTTTGAAAATTGTCCAGTGTAAAAATACTCTCAGAGATTTACACCTTCTTTTGTTGTGGACACTTTTGCCAAAATCCAAAATTTTGAAAATCAAAAATCCATGAATTTCTCTCCCCCTTCCCCTCCCGGGAGCACCTCTGCTACAGTTGAGGTAAAACCACGTGGGTTGTGGATCTATGTACATACTTTTACCTGCATGCAGTGTGGGCAAGTTTCAGACAGCCAATTTATGTGGGAAAATCCTTTGTACCCGAAAATTCCTTTGAAGATTAGGAGTAGTATTCAAAGAATGCAAAGTGAGCGGGTATTTTTTATCCACAGACTTTAGACCAGACCTTCTCAAACTGTGGGTCGGGACCCACAAATGGGGTAACAAAGCTTTTAGCCAGGGTCACAAATGCCTCAATTGTCTGCACTCTTCAGTTTCCAGTACCAGCAGCATTAGCAGTGGGGGCCTGTGAGCCAGCACATGCTCATAGGCCCTGCAGTGGTACTGCCCTTGTATGATTTCCTGTGGTAGCAGGAAATCCTGTGTAAAAAGGTATCAGGGTGGCTGCAAAGCCTGTGAATTTGCACTAATTTACAGGCCCCATGTTGATTTTCATTACTAATGCTGTTGCCACTTGATCACTATCAGGCTTGGGACCAGCCATGAGTGGAGAGGAGGGCTGTGTGCATGGGCTGGGGGAAATTACCACTAATCCTCTCTCCTTACCTACCACTGAACCTATCCAAGAGAAAAATGTTGCTCCTATCATCAGCCTGCCCTCTCTTATCATCAGTTGTCATCTATTTTTGGTTTGGGAATTCAGAGGTATTCACTAGAGCAGTGGTCCCCAACCCTGTCCTGGGGGCCCACCAGCCAGTCAGGTTTTCAGGACATCCACAATTTATTTATTTATTTATTTTTAACTTTTATATACCGACATTCTTGCATTAAATGCAAATCATGCCGGTTTACAGTGAAACAGAAAAAGCAGGAAAAAATTCCTTAGTCGAATACAATGAAACAGCTTAGTTAACAAAGGAAACATAAAAATAAATGTTTACATATACACAAAGGTTTGCACGAAGGGGTGCACAAAGGGGAGAGCCCCTTTGTTGCGCCCCTTCGGCGCGCGACGCCTGTTGTTGAGGCTGTCTTAACTGTCTTAACAATGAATATGAATATGCATGAGAATATGAATATGCATTAACAATGAATTATTATTAACAATGAATATGCATTAATTGATTAATTGATTATTAACAATGAATATGCATAAGAGAAAATTTGCATGTTATGGAGGCAGTGCATGCACATTTTCTCTCATGCATATTCATTGTGGATATCTTGAAAACCTGACTGGCTGGTGGGTCCCCAGGACAGGGTTGGGGACCACTGCACTAGAGAGAGTGAGAGAGAGAGAGATTCTGTATACAGTCAGTCTGATACTTTATATATATGTAGCACTCTAGAGAGACACTTTGAATTGGGGTGGGTTTTTGGGAGGTGGGTTGGGGTTAGAGGGGGGTGTAACAGACAAATTCAGAGGTATTCATAATAAAATTGTCACAGGAAAGAATTATAACCCTTATAAGTGATGAAATGAAGTAGATTTGTACAATGCAGTTAGCATTGCAGTGTACAAATCAATTCCTTGTTAGACTTTTCATCACATAAGAAAATGCCATACTGGGTCAGACCAAGGGTCCATCAAGCCCAGCATCCTGTTTCCAACATCACTTATAAGAACTACAGTTCTTTACTGATGTATTTTACTATGAATACCTATGAATGTGTCTGTAACAACACCCCCCTCCCCCAACCTCAATCCACCTCCCAAAAACCTACTCCAATTCAAGTGCCCCGATTCAAGTGTGACCGACTCTATACAGAATTTCTCTCCCCCCCCCCCCCCCCCCCCATGTAAGGCTGTAGAATTACCGTACATGGGGCAACAGTATTTTAAATGCTACGCGTGTACTTTATACAATGAGATGTATTTTGGGGCGCATGCGCGATCCTTTTAAAATTTACCCAGTATTGGGCAGGTAATTGTTTATAAGCTGATTTCCACAGTTAAAGCAGTGCTCTATCCCCAGAAATTGTTTTTGACAATTTTCCCTCCCTACACTCAACTACCCAAAGTGGTAGAAAACCAGAGAGGAAAGCTGGATGAACTGATTGGTTCTTACCTGCCATCATTTACTATATAACTATCCCGAAAACTTCTGCTGAGAATTGTTTCTATTGTACAGTATATTAGTACTGAAACATTAAAACATAGCTGTGTACTGTAACATAACACTATGTCATGTCCATATTTCCATACAAAACCAGCAGCCTACAGTACACTGCTAGGAGTATGGTATTTTATGGCTGCTTCTTCTTCAGACCTGGTGCAAAGAGATTAATTATATTGTAAACATTAATGATGCTATAAAATATTATAGACAAAGCGTGAGATTTTACAACCACATCAGTCAATTTAATTGTCTTTTACTGGGCTAAAACTAAGTAGCAAAACTAATCTGCATTTAGCTGGTTTTTACGGGGCCTATATTCACTTTACAATCCTTCTTTATACAGAAGTGTTGAATTATGGCAATATTGATAAAAGAGTTGAGTAAATGGTAGCCTAGACAATGCAGCAACCAGTTAATATCTGTTTAAGTGCATCATAAAATCCCTGCAACTTTCTGATTTTGGAGTGAAATCAGTAGACAAGAATCTGAGTTGATAATGTTTAGGAAGCAAATACTTAAATGAAGTGAACAATGGCTACCCTAATCACTACAATAACAACAGTACTCAGATGTGAAGTTGGTGCCTCTTCTGACTTATTTTCTTTGAGATCTCTTGTGAATCTGTCCAGTGAATACCGAAAGTAAAGGAACATGCATTGGCAGAAACTGAAGTCTTTGGGATCATTTCCTCCAATTTAAAACAGGAAAGGAAATCATGGTGAAATCTTATGTAGGTGGCTTAACTTGTGGAATTGTTTTTGCAAGAGGGGCTATGTGCAGAAAAGCACATGAAACCACCCATGCCCCCAAAATTAGTATAAAACTAGTGTGTGAAAATGTCTGCATGCCAGTTTTTACAAAAAAGATAACTACATCTCAGCGAAGTGTAATTATCTTTTTTCTGGATGTCCCAGGAACAAATTTCCATGTGAAAGGGGGCATATTTATGACTGTACAACAAACTGGTTCCATTTTTAAAGTGCCAGGTCCTGGGCTTTATCAGTCTTGGATTTTTACTCCTCATTTTATGGTGAATTTTCAGTGTTGCACAGGCACAATTAAGCAGATGTGCACCCAATAGCACATTTTTGCATTATTGCTATTTTAAAAACCCCAATCATAAGCATGCAAGTAATGGTGCATGAATAAATTTGCTCTTATAAAAAAAGGGGTGGGCCGGGACATTCCAAAGCGGGGCAAACATTTACGCATATACATCGCAATTTTATAACCTGCCAAAGGGACGCGCTTACGGCTGTGACCTGCGCATATTTACACCTGCTAATTATCTGCCGTAAGTGAGAATAAAATTTTTTATAGCCAAATACTAGTGGGTGAGGGCTTAGGGTAAACTGGAGGGAGATCAGGCTGAAGAAAATCAGATGGGTCTTGATGATCTAAAGATAGACTAGGCAAACTGGTGGACTAATTGGTTCTTTCACATGCACATGTTACAAAATTTGATGATTTACACGCATAAAAGCTGACAAGTGCTAAGGAAAATAGTGAATGAAATTTACATGTGAAAATGCTTAAAATTAGGCACACGGGGGGGGGGGGGTGGAGCCAAGATGGCAGCAGTACTCTAGCACTGCTCTGCTCGAGGTCCCTGTTTCTTTGAAAATTTTCCTCTAAGAATCGCAATATGCCGGCAAAAAGGAAGAGGAAAACAAAGAACTATCCCTCAGACCCCCCAACTCTTACCGGGCAGCAAACCATCCAGCAGTGTTTAGAAGCGGCTACAATAAAGGGGCCAGGAGGTCCGACTGTCGAAGGGAGTGGAGGAGAGTTACCTTCGACCTCGGAAGAAGTTTCCCTGAGCCTGGACGTCAGACCTCCACCGCAAGAGCGAGAACACCGGCAGAAACTGACCAGCCAGAGCCCCGGAACGGTAGTTTCTGGCTCGGTATCCGAGGGAGCGTATGCAGGGAGTGAACTCGCTCCAGGAGCGATGGAACCCTCATCTGGAGAGTTGGAAAGAACCCCGGCTGAGGAAACAGATGCTGTTGGAGGAGAAGGTAAGACGCTGAATAACTCTCAGCCTGCCTTTACTATGATTCCCAAACCAGCGACAATAACCCTTGAGTCTATTTGGGATTTATTAAAAAGCATGGGTAATGCTGTGAATGACTGTTCATTGAAGATATCAACTTTATCTCAACAAATGGAATTAATTTCAAATAATAATAAAGAACAAATTAAGGAAAATCAGGAACAATTCTCTAAAATGGAAGAAGATTTAAAGGTAATCAAAGGAGTGCAGAGCTCCCTTATACAGGATGGAGACTTCCTGAGTAGAAGGGTTGAATATGTGGAGAACAGATTGAGAGGAGACACTTGAACTTGCGCTTTTGAAACTTTCCAAAAGTGGTGGGGGAATTACCTCATGTTACATTGAGGAGATACCTCTTGGAAATATTAGAATATACCTCTGATCAAACCCCCCCTATGGATAAGGTTTACTTTTTACCATCCGGTGCAAAGCCTCAAGTGCAAATACAACCCATGGATCTTGAAAATCTCACAGATTACCTTGAGTCATCTCACTATGAAATTGTAGAAACAGCCACATTATTGGTAACCTTTTTGACTGAAACTGATCTAAGTGCAGTCATGAAGAAGTATTTTAGAAGAGCAAATAACCCTTTTATGGGACAACCAATAAGAATATTTCCTGATCTATCTAAGATCACGCAGGAAAGAAGAAAAGGCTTTTTTAGCCTTAAGACAAGAAACCCTGAATATTGGGGCTTGTTTTTTTATTTAAGATATCCTGCAAAATGTTTAGTGAAAATAAGAGGAGATAATTTTCTGTTTACAGCACCAGAACAGTTGAGAAAATTTGACTCAAGGAAGCAAGGAACAGCTAGTGGAATCACTGAATGACATATTAGGTGTATGTAGCTGTAAAGTCTTATGCTAGGTCGTTTCCTACAAGTATTTCTTGTTTGTATCTCCTTTGATAGTCTCCATCCCCAAGGTTTGGGGTCTAACGGATACTTAAGATGAATGATATGTTTGTTGAAAATTTGATGATTTCCTGTTTTGTTGTGAATAGTATCATGTTACTTAAGCAAGGTGAATCTTTGTGAAAATATTTGAAATTTAATAAAATATAAATTAAAAAAAAAATTAGGCACACAAACACTGCCACATAAACAGGTAAGTCTCAAGAACTGCTACTTATCGGCAAAGTAAGGTAGCCGGATAAGTGTTAAAACACTACTTATCCTTCCATATTGAAAATACATGCCACGTACCTTTCAGATACGCAAACATGTTGAGTAGATTTAAGTGTATTTTATATAGTGTGTGCCAATATGCTCGCATGATATAAAATACACGTGAATGCTTCCATATAGCCACGTATATGGGTGCTCGCATGTTTGTTTTAAAATTATCCTCCCTTTTTTCTAGATTTTCAAGAAGTTGGATGTAGATATTCATTATCTTTCCTCAGAGATTCACGTAAAAGTACAAGGTCCTTCTGAAACTTTTTCTTTCCCCAAAATCCTGACCACAAGGTCTTAGGATTGGGTCTCCAGCTTAATCTTAAATCCCAGCATTTCTGTTGTATTATCTTCATATTTTCAAGCAAAACTCCTTCCGTTCTAGATATAGCCACTGCCAGCCACAAAGTTTGAAAGGCAATCTCTTGTGAGAGTATGTTACTCCCAGGTGCGCTGGAGCCAGTCCCCAGCAGTGAAGACAAATATAATTATTTAGAGCTAGACAGTAACACAGTGCTTGCATTTTGAAGATTAGGAAAAGTGGGCTGAAGATCTTCCCTCCGTTGCAGTGGAAACCACCTCCATATCTGCATAATATTTTCTTATCATTGCCTTTCCAGGTGATGCCCCTGTCAGGTCAAGAGCTACAGAGATGAACACCTCTGGCCCTGTGTCTCTCCTCACAAGTACCAAGCCACCATGTTGGAGAACCAATAGCTGAAGGTCATTCTCCAGACCAGGGGCAGCTCAAGGCAATCTGCCACCTGAGGCGAGGGATGAGATGGCGCCCCCATAGAGAGAGTATTCTAATGGTCATTGCCTATGCTAGTTTTGGTCTGAGAGGAACAATTGGAGAACTGGCGGTGGTCACTTGGCACAACTGAGACACATCCCATTCTTGTTTCTTACAATTAACAGCTGTCTGTATTAAAGGAGTACGAAGAGTGTGGTGTTTTTGCTTCTATTTGGAGTGGCTAAGATACGTAGGCTTTTAATTTAAGTGGTTCTAAGAGTGCATCCACTTTTTATGCATGTTTAAAGAGATGCCAGCCGTCCTACAGCAGGATGATAGAAGAGCTGACTGAGAGCATCTGAGTAGATTCAAACTGATCAAAGTTTTCATCTTCCAGTTCTGTGAGAAGTTGTATATTCCTATGGCCTCCCTTACAGGCCACTCTCTCTTAGGGGTAGATTTTAAAACATGTGCGTGCACATCCATGTGCATGCGCTTCCTGGCTCTCGCGCGCGGACACTCTGATTTTATAACAGCCACCCAGCCACCTCCCTACCCCCCCCCCCCTTTTTTCCCCTTTTCCCCTGCCCTCCACACCCCCTACTTACCCTTGAAGAAACCCTTCCCAGTAATTACCTCCTGTTTCAATTGTTCCTTATTCCTATTTAATCAAATGTTTCCTGTACATTAGGCATCTGTACATAGCATTCCTCTTTTCCGCTTTATTCCCTCCCTTTTACCTCTGTTATCTATACCTCTCCCCCCTTCCCCCCTTCCCCCCTTCCCCCCTTATCCCCCTTTCCCACCCACCTCCTACCCCTTCCCTTTCTCCCCCCCCTACCCCCCCCAAATCTCTATTCCTTGGTTCCATTTATTGTTTATTTTGTTGTATTTGGTTTTGGGTTTGTTTTTGCTCTTGCATTAGTTTTTTCATACTGTTTTATTGTCATTTTGTTATACTGTATCTCCCACCTGAGTTCATTGTAAACCGGCATGATGTGCTTCACGAATGTCGGTAGATAAAAGTTAATAAATAAATAAATAAATAAATAAATAACATGCGCGCGTCGACATGCGCATGTTACAAAATACAATACCGCGTCCAATTAAGGAGTGGACTGGGAGGGAACTTCCCTATCCCCCTACCTACTCTGCCTCCCTTTTCCGCTCTCTTCCCCGACCCCTAAAATCCTGCTTCTTACCATTTTTTTTTCAAACTTACTTCATCTCAAGAGATGAAGTGAGTTTCGCATGCCAGCCAGCTGCCGGTGCACACGTCCCCGGTACAGGGCATAGTGGCTGCTGTCCCAGTTGGCCCCCGCCCTGCTCAGATCCTGACCCCTGGCCTGTCCCTTTCAAAGAGCCTGGGACTTCTGTGTGTACGGTGGGGTATGCTCGTGGCTGGGCTGTTTTTAAAATGCGCTCGGCGTGCGCAGGCCCAACCACGCGCATATCCCCCAGTTTTTACGTGCTCCAGGCTTTTAAAAATTGAGCTTTAGCTTGTCTGTTGAGGTGAATGTAGTAACCACTCTGCATTATTTGGCAACTGTCACCTTAATGAGCTTTCATTGATGAGGAAATCCAGCACCAAGTTAATTATGCCAGTGATGCCTTCAGATTGTGATGTATCTTTTGAAAGCAAGACCTTTGGAAAGTGACCATGATCTTGGTTTATAAGCCTGTCGTACTGACCACTCTTCTTTACTGAAGAAACCTGCACAATTTATCAATGTCATATTAAGACCCTGGATAGCTTCCAGCATTAATGCTTGCATCAGATTCTGGGGATCAAACGGGAGGATTAATTTTTATTTATTTATATTCTACTTTTCAGCATTTCAAACAGATTATTCAGGTACTATAGGTATTTCCCTCTCCCCACAGGGCTTACAATCTAATTTTGTACCTGAGGCAGCAGAGGGTAAAGTGACTTGTGCAAGGTCAGAAGGAGCAACAGTGGGATTTGCACGCTGGTTTCCATGGAGTATAGCCCACTGCTCGAACCACTAGGCTACTCCTCTACTCTAATTGGCCAATGCATGTGTCCTCCACCAATTTTGAAGCTTTGCTCTGGAGACATCAACTACAATAAATGGGCTACTGTGTTCAGATGGCCAAAAATTGCCTCTCTTGACAGGTTCTTTTTTTCCAACTCTCTTTTGGCCAGTACTCTAAGGGCCAAAGAAATGGTATATTTCCTCACTGGGGGATTCAAGAAGGTGGCTGCTTGAGACATGGTGGCATTTGCTCTCTATATGATTTCCGTTAATTCTGTTTCCTGGATGAATGACAGGCAAAGGGGGAATAGGATCTACCCCTCACTGACTGTTCTTCAGGCCTTATAGACAACTTTGTGCTGTGCTGCTTGGTGGAGCTGATAGCAGCATCCCCCACACTGGTTTTCAATGGGAGCAGGGAGAGGAACAAACCACCCCCAAGTATTGTTTCCCTACTAGTAAAGATGCTTCGTTCTGCAGAAGTTTTGCTTCTAACTCTTGAGGCCTGTATTTTCCTGGCCAGGGAAGGCAAGGACCACTCCAATGTATGGGATTTTCTTCTGGTACCAGTTGGCCCAATCTTATTGTTTAGGGTCAGAACTGGGAGTTTGCAATGGGGACATCCACACTTCCTGGCAAAACACTTACAGTGAAGTAGAAATGACTCAACACACTTCTGTATCAGCATGCAAGGGCACTTTTTATGCTGAATAGTTTTATGTTTTTTATTATGAATGTTTTATTTTGTATACCGCATTGAACATTGGATATTGCGGTTTATATATGAATGAATAAATAAATACTTTAATTGGGAAAATGGGATAGAAAACTAAACATTATATACACAGTCACATGACTGTATATAGGGATTCTGCTAGTATGATCAGCACAATAGACAGGATGGTGACTCCGACTCACTAATACAGGTTACATCCTATATCCAGGTAACCTGACAGTACCATCCCTTCCCATACAGGGTCAGATAACATAGCCAGGGAATGTTAACTCTGGCTATCTAGTCTGGAGGATGACTTTCTGCTATCAGTCCTCCAGTGCTCCTTCTCCATGGCTGAACAGTTAATCCTCAAAGCCTATTCTTTTCATGAAGTGGCAGTGGTGGGCTCTGGACAGTGATTTTGTCAGTGCATCTGAGTCCAATCCTTCAGATGGGCAGAATTCAAGTTTAATAGTGCCCTTCTCTAGCAAGTCTCTCAAAAGGTGGTGCTTTACATCAATGTGCTTGGTGCGAAGGTTCACCTTCTCGGTCTGTGCCATCTTTATGCACCTCTGGTTATCCTCTAGTAAAGTTATGGGTTTGAGCATATTGACTCCAATGTCTGTCAGCAATTGGCTCTTCCAAATGGCTTCCTGATGTGGTTGGGCTGCTGCAATGTATGCTGCCTCAGTTGACGAGAATACCACTGTTGATCGCTTCTCACTAGCCCAACTGATGGTTTCACCTTCAAATTGAATGAAGTGGCTGAATGGTGGATTTTCAGTCTGCCACATCAGCGGCCCAGTGCATATCCATGTAGCTAACCAGTTTTCGGCTCTCAGTACCAGTCTGGCCCAATCTTGCTGTTCAGAGTCAGAACTGGATAGGGATGTGAATCGTTTTTGAACGATTAAAATTATCGTCAGATAATTTTAAAATCGTCCAAAATCGTTAGAGTGCACGATACAATACAAATGCCCACGATTTATCGTCAGGGGCATTTGTATTGTATCGTTAAATAGGGGGTGGGAAAACCGGCACACCAAAAAAACCCTAACACCCACCCCGAACCTTTAAAACAAACCCCCACCCTCCCGAACCCCCCCAAAATGTTTTAAATGACCTGGGGTCCCGGTGCGATGATCCCGGCGTGATGTCCCGCTCTCTGCCCACGGCTGCTGTGAAGAGAAATGGCGCCGGTGGCCCTTTGCCCTTATCATGTGACAGGGCAAAGGTAGCGCCAGCACCATTTTGATTCCTAGCTCCCGACGTCACGCGTCCAGGAGATCGCTCCCGGACCCCCGCTGGACCCCCAGGGACTTTTGGCCAGCTTGGGGGGGCCTCCTGACCCCCACAAGACTTGCCAAAAGTCCAGCGGGGGTCCGGGAACGACCTCCTAAACTCGAATCATTTTGCCGTACAGCAAAATGGCGCCGACCGTACCTCCTGCGATCGCAGCGGCGACATTGTCAATCTGCACCAGGGTCAAGAGTGAAGGATTGGCGTTCTCAGGAGCTAGCGGTGTTCACAGATTCAGAGGACTCAGAGTAACTTCCCCAGGTAGTTCTGACGCTCCCTCGCTGAAAACCACAGCGGGGCTATGCTCCCCCTCTATTGGTGCCATTCCGGGCATGTAGGAGGTGATTAGGCGCTATCCAGAGAGGAATGCAGTGTCGGGGGGGAAGACACGCACTTTCCCCTTTCTTTCTGAGGGCATCTTCAAGAAATTAAATATTCCAGGGAGAGCGCTGACCTACAGAACTGCTCACGCCGCCATCTTGCCCCGAGCCCATTAATTCTGTCCTATATTATGTTGAAAAGATATTTTCAAGATATCTTAAAATTTGAAGATAGCCAAATTCCCTGTATTAATAAGTTGTATTTTTTTGCCGGTCTCTGTTAATTTCTTCGAAATCGTCCTGAGGTGTTAACATAAGAACATAAGAAAATGCCATACTGGGTCAGACCAAGGGTCCATCAAGCCCAGCATCCTGTTTCCAACAGTGGCCAATCCAGGCCATAAGAACCTGGCAAGTACCCAAAAACTAATGCTATTCCATGTTACCATTGCTAATGGCAGTGGCTATTCTCTAAGTGAACTTAATAGCAAGTAATGGACTTCTCCTCCAAGAACTTATCCAATCCTTTTTTAAACACAGCTATACTAACTGCACTAACCACATCCTCTGGCAACAAATTCCAGAGTTTGTGCGTTGAATATAAAAGAACTTTCTCCGATTAGTTTTAAATGTGTCCCATGCTAACTTCATGGAGTGCCCCCTGGTCTTTCTATTATCCGAAAGAGTAAATAACCAATTCACATCTACCTGTTCTAGACCTCTCATGATTTTAAACATCTCTATCATATCCACCCTCAGCCATCTCTTCTCCAAGCTGAAAAGTCCTAACCTCTTTAGTCTTTCCTCATAGGGGAGCTGTTCCATTCCCCTTATCATTTTGGTCACCCTTCTCTGTACCTTCTCCATCGCAATTATCTCTTTTTTGAGATGCGGTGACCAGAATTGTACACAGTATTCAAGGTGCGGTCTCACCATGGAGTGATACAGAGGCATTATGATATTTTCCGTTTTATTCACCATTCCCTTTCTAATAATTCCCAACATTCTGTTTTCTTTTTTGACTGCCGCAGCACACTGAACCGACGATTTCAATGTGTTATCCACTATGACGCCTAGATCTCTTTCTTGGGTTGTAGCACCTAATATGGAACCCAACATTGTATAATTATAGCATGGGTTATTTTTCCCTATATGCATCACCTTGCACTTATCCACATTAAATTTCATCTGCCATTTGGATGCCCAATTTTCCAGTCTCACAAGGTCTTTCTGCAATTTATCACAATCTGCTTGTGATTTAACTACTCTGAACAATTTTGTGTCATCTGCATATTTGATTATCTCACTCGTCGTATTTCTTTCCAGATTATTTATAAATATATTGAAAAGTAAGGGTCCCAATACAGATCCCTGAGGCACTCCACTGTCCACTCCCTTCCACTGAGAAAATTGTCCATTTAATCCTATTCTCTGTTTCCTGTCCTTTAGCCAGTTTGCAATCCACGAAAGGACATCGCCACCTATCCCATGACTTTTTACTTTTCTTAGAAGCCTCTCATGAGGAACTTTGTCAAACGCCTTCTGAAAGTCCAAGTATACTACATCTACCAGTTCACCTTTATCCACATGTTTATTAACTCCTTCAAAAAAGTGAAGCAGATTTGTGAGGCAAGACTTGCCTTGGGTAAAGCCATGCTGACTTTGTTCCATTAAACCATGCCTTTCTATATGTTCTGTGATTTTGATGTTTAGAACACTTTCCACTATTTTTCCTGGCACTGAAGTCAGGCTAACTGGTCTGTAGTTTCCCGGATCACCCCTGGAGCCCTTTTTAAATATTGGGGTTATATTTGCTATCCTCCATTCTTCAGGTACAATGGATGATTTTAATGATAGGTTACAAATTTTTACTAATAGGTCTGAAATTTCATTTTTTAGGTCCTTCAGAATTCTGGGGTGTATACCATCCGGTCCAGGTGATTTAATAGTCTTCACTTTGTCAATCAGGTCTACCACATCTTCTAGGTTCACCATGATTTGATTCAGTCCATCTGAATCATTACCATTGAAAACCTTCTCCATTACGGGTACCTCCCCAACATCCTCTTCAGTAAACACTGAAGCAAATAAATCATTTAATCTTTCTGCGATGGCCTTATCTTCTCTAAGTGCCCCTTTAACCCCTCGATCATCTAATGGTCCAACTGAGTCCCTCACAGGCTTTCTGCTTCGGATATATTTAAAAAAGTTTTTACTGTGAGTTTTTGCCTCTACAGCCAACTTATTTTCAAATTCTCTCTTAGCCTGTCTTATCAATGTCTCACTATAGAGAAACTACAAACTAGCAGAATCCCTCCCCTCAGTCACACAGACAGACCCTCCCCTCAGTCACACAGACAGACCCTCAAACATTGAATAAAGAGATCCTAAAGCATAAATAGAAACAGGCAGACAGAAAATGAATGGGAAACCAGAACAAGGCAGACTAGTTGCATTGCAACAATGGAAAAAACAGAAACCGCACCATTTCTCGTAAAGCATCAAATAAAATCAAGAAATATAAAACAATCATAACAGGGGATCCAAGATGGCAGATCTAGTTATCCATGCATGAGCTGACTGTTTACCTTGTTCCTACCTTTCTGATAATATGCCTCATTCTGGTCGAAAACAGAGGGACAAGGAGAGAGAAGTCTCAGCTGTCCCTCCAGAGAGTCCCGTGGCCGATCTGGTGGATGCTCACGTGCAGCAGGTGGACTAATATCCCAGGAGTAGGATCACTGGAAGCCATGCAAGAGGAAGAAGAACTCAACTCCTTTCTTGATCCATCAGCATCTCTGTCCCCGGTTTTGTGGATGCCTCCTCTGAATCCTGCTGAGGCGAGATCGCTCACCCTGCGATGAGGCATGGCACTTGTCGATGACGTCGAAGTAGCTGAGTCTTGTCCTGAGTCCGCGGAGCTGGTAGAAATTGCCTCAGAACCTAATGGCATTACAGAGGGAATCTCTGGAGGTGAAACTCAGTGGCAGTATGAAGGTATTATCTTTCAATCAGAAGCTTCTGTGGACTTACTGCCGATTCAACCCATCTTTGACAGTGAGACCAAGTATTTTCACATTGGAATCTATTTGGGAAGCAATTCAAAGTTTAAATAGTAACATCTCTCTTCAAATAAACCCGGTGGTGAATCCTGTACATGCTTTAGAAACTCAGGTAAAGGTGCTGGAATCTGAAAATAAAGACTTTGGGAAATTTTCTGAGGCATTTAAAATGGCTTTAGATAGCTCTTCAGCTTTGCAACAAGCTTTAATAAAGGATAATCGATAGTTCAGAAATCAATTGGAACGAATGGAAAATCAAATTTGGTGGAGAAAGCTTTGTTTTATTAATTTTACCAAAGACCTGTTTGTTCCTCCTAAAGATATGTGGAAAAAGTATGTGATAGAAATATTAAAAACACCTGAGCAAGCTGTACCACTTACATCAAGGGTTTATTATTTACCACCTTTTAAAAAGGATGTTGCTAATAAACAGAATGTGCAGTCCCTTTCACTGATTGAACCAGTTTTAACCTTACTGCGATTCTCGAGATTTCTGAGAGTGAACTGGTCTCTCCAGCAATTCTCGTTCTTACATTCTTACTGGAGGAATCTGATGGAAACTGGATTTTGAGAATGTTTTTTCGAAATCAAAACTTTTCTTCATCTAAAAGTCAGGGTTTATCTGGACTTGGGAAGACAGAGTCAGAAAAAAGCAAACTGAATTACAGAGAAGGAAGCACATTTTTTAACAGTAAAATATCCAACATGCCCGGTATTCTACACGGTCCCCAAGATTCATAAATCATTAAAATCACCACTAGTGTCTTCAAAAGGGTCGCTCCTTGAACCTCTGTCACAGTTTGTGGACCGTTCAAGTTATTTTGAAAATTACCCCCTTGATGGCATATACTAAACAGAACTACAAAAAAAGTGAGGGAAGGCAGATTCAAATGTGTGAGGTGTCTGACTTTGAATCTTTGTAAGTGTTTCTGTTTTTTTATAATAATGAAGAGCTCAATGTATGCATGTATTAATTTATTTAAAACATTTTGTTATCCTCAGCGGTTTGGGTCTCCAATAGATGAAAAGCATCCAAAATAACAGGTTTTTCTCAAATATCTTTTGTCATAAAAGGAACCATTTGGCATCTAGTCGATGTGATTTGAAACACTCTAAAAGTTATTCAGAAGGACCTGAATAAAAATATTCAGCACACATAGGAAGTGGACCCTTATCTATATTATCCATTATCAGGCTCCTCTCTGCCTCTGCCTCTGTCCCTGCTCTCAAATGGTTATTCACCCACCTGGATATGTGGCTTTCATTCATCTCTCTGAGGTCTTTGCTCCAAATATATTTGCTTCTTTTCAAAGCAAGAGTTACTTTGTCTGCCCTCTCTTTTTTCCCCATGCATCTCCCATTCATTTTTGTAGGAGGAAAAATATAAATGTAATTTTTCTCCCATGGAAAATCATGGGGTCTGGCCCATGCAACCCTCTTTCTTTTTACTGAAATGGAATCAGAAAGAAAGAGTTGCAGAAAAGTTCCGTTTTTGAACTGTTTCTTGTTGCTTAAAAGAGGGCAATTTTCCAAGCAATTTATTGAGGATAAAAGCATTTTACCTGCATAAAATGAGTGTCTGGAAATTGCTCTCCATCAATGTGGCTAAAAGTTCATGTGTTGATCCGCAATGTATCTACTTTTAGCTGTACTGAGAAGAGACATTGCCAGGGGCACGGGTTTTTTTTTTTAAATTTTATTTTTATTAATTTTCAGCATATACAAGTAAGATAATCCTTACTATAAGTAAATGAAAAATAGCATATCTTAAGAAACGCAAGAAGAAACTAACAAAATACAATATGGATATGCATTTCCTATTCAGGTGAAACTTAATGGAACAGAGAGGCACATATATTTAAGGGAGATGAAATCTAACCTTAAACAAGAAATCAACTTCTGAATCTTCAGACCTAGGTATTGCCAGGAGACAAAAAGCATAGGCTCCTAGCATTAATAAGGGAGGAAGAAAACAAAACATTCATTTTGGGAACAAATAATACACTTACAGGCATATCTTAGAACAAAAGAGAAACCCAAAGCATCAATCTGTGATTTCAATGTAAGAAAATCCCGGCTCCTTTCCTGCGTAGCTCTGGCACAGTCCAGGTATATACAGACTTCTTGCCCATAAAAACTAGCAGTAATGTTCCTAAAATACCTTCTCATTACCTCACTTAGGGGGTCATTTTCAATAGCTTTCGCACGCTAGGGACCTTTTATGGTATAGTTATTTTGAAGGCACGCCCCCTGCTTCGCCCCTTCCCCCCCCCCCCCCCCCCCGCCCCCCGGTACCGCGCGATTCACTATTCTCTGCGAGAATAGTGAATCCAGGCCTTAATTCCTTTTCAGAAATAAATGAGACTAAGAGAGTAACACGTTCTAATATTTCATCCTTAGAATCTTCCAGGAATTGAGTTAGAAGGTACAGAGAAGGTACAGAGAAGGGCTACCAAAATGATAAGGGGAATGGAACAACTCCCCTATGAGGAAAGACTAAAGAGGTTAGGACTTTTCAGCTTGGAGAAGAGACGACTGAGGGGGGATGTGATAGAGGTGTTTAAAATCATGAGAGGTCTAGAACGGGTAGATGTGAATCGGTTATTTACTCTTTCGGATAGTAGAAAGACTAGGGGGCACTCCATGAAGTTAGCATGGGGCACATTTAAAACTAATCGGAGAAAGTTCTTTTTTACTCAACGCACAAACTCTGGAATTTGTTGCCAGAGGATGTGGTTAGTGCAATTAGTATAGCTGTGTTTAAAAAAGGATTGGATAAGTTCTTGGAGAAGAAGTCCATTACCTGCTATTAAGTTCACTTAGAGAATAGCCACTGCCATTAGCAATGGTTACATGGAATAGACTTAGTTTTTGGGTACTTGCCAGGTTCTTATGGCCTGGATTGGCCACTGTTGGAAACAGGATGCTGGGCTTGATGGACCCTTGGTCTGACCCAGTATGGCATTTTCTTATGTTCTTATGTTCTTATGATCTATAACAGCTTGGCTTGTTCCGTTTTCCTAACAGAAGGTGCATTAGTATTCTTGGACCTGGTGTAACATTTACAGTGATGTCTTTTCATAGGTAGGGTGGTTACTGTTTGTGGTGGCTTTTAGGTATAGGGGATTTACTATATTGTTATTGTAATTCGGTTTACTCGTGGCTTTCTCAGGGTTAAGACCACACCCAGCACGCGTTACCACATATGGGTTCCAAGCATCTTTTTTGCTTTTCTGGTTAGCACCACAGCAGTGCATGTATAATATACATGTTGTTAGTGATATTTTTTACTCAGAGCACTGTATTTGTAATGTTCTTTTCCATGTATTCTAAATGTATAATTTTTAATTGTGTGTGGGGAAGGTGTTACTTTGGGGGAGGGGGGTGTGCGAGGCTTTAAAGGGGAGGATGGAGCCACAAACAACATGCTGGGATTTCATTTCGAAATTCCTGCAGGTGCTTTATGGTGTTGACTTTGTATCTGCCAGAAAGCAAGAGCAAAGTCGGTGGGTGTGCAAGTACCCACAACTACAGCTGGCCCCCAGATTTTCCAAGAAAGAAAATGTGTGGGCAGTTTCCCAGCCTCTTACATTGTGTACATTGGATATATGTCTTATGATATTTGAATCATCTGATCTATTCATAACTTACAGAACAAATATTGTCTATGCTCATTTCAACATTAGAAACTTAACAAATTTAAACACGATGAACAGTATTTGATGTGCAGATGAATAAATATTTTTCTTTGTCTCGTTTGTGAGCCTTTGGATGGTTATAAGTTTTAATGTGCATGTCATTTTGCATCCTGCCTAGAATTGCAGATACAGTGGGCTATACCTTTTTACAAATAAATAAGGCTCCTGGAGCTAGGATCCCCATATTGGTTCCAATTGAGCTGGAAGCCCAAAGGAACAGGAGGGAAAGTGCTGGGTCAAAATAAAAATAAAAGTCAAAGCCCCTACATTTAATAGGAATCTCCAAGATTGTGGTGTTGTATGTTGTGTTCAGGGTGAGGGCACACTATTCCACTTGGCCATTGGTGCCAAATGGCCTGACTACGGCTCTGCATACATCTGTCTTATCTGGCTAACTTTGGTATTTCCAGATATATTCAGTGATGTGGCTGCACCGCTGAATATACAGTGATAATTAGCTGATAAGTTTATCTGGCTAATTAGCAGAACCACTCAGCAGCTGAATATGGATGCCATTAGTTTTAATTATTGGCTGTTATTTAACGTGACTGTTGTTTTGGAATATTTTATTGACATTTTGAAATTTTTTTACATTAGTTTTTAATTATTGGATGTCATGCTATTTGTCATTCTATTTTTATTAGTATGATTTTACTATTATTGATTTATATTTTCTGATGGTTTATGAGGAATGGTAATGTTTCTGTTTTTCCATTGTTGCACTGCATTTAGAATTAGGTATCTTGTGGTTTCCAGTTCACTTTTTGTCTGTACGTTTCTATTTATACTTTATGGCCTCCTTATTCTGTAGTTGGTGAGGGTTTGTGTTCTGCATGTATGACTAAAATGATGCATTCTGCTAGCAAGTAGTTTCTGTGTAGGGATCTAGAGTAGCTTGATGTGTTCTGCTTTCAAAATAGGAAATGTATTGGTGTTTTAGAGCCTGGTGTAATGTCTGCAGTATTGCCTTTTCATAGGTAGAATTGTTACTGTTTGAATGCTAGCAATCAGTGCTGTTTTGGTATGGGAGTTACTATATTGTAATTGTAATTTAGTTTTCTCATGGTTTTCTGAGGACCAAGCCTGCATTAAAATAGATTGAATGCCATAAGGGCTCCAAGAGTCTTTTTTGCAGAGTTTTCTGGTTGGCACCAGATAAGTCATGAAAATATAATATACATGTGTGATATTTTTATCTCAGAAAACTATACTTTGAATGGCCTTTTTCATGTAACATCGCTTTTCATAAATACCGTATTTTTCGCTCCATAAGACGCACTTTTTTTCCCCCAAAGGTGGGGGGAAAATGTATGTGCGTCTTATGGAGCGAATATAAAAAAAAAACCAAACAAAAATCTAACAAACCCCCCCCCCCCCCCCCGACTCCCCCAAGACCTGCCGACTTAATTTCCTACAACCCCCCACCCTCCTGACCTGACAAATTAATTTCCTGCAACCCCCCACCCTCCTGACCCCCCCCCCAAGACCTGCCAAACGTCCCTGGTGGTCCAGCGGGGGTCCGGGAACGATCTCCTGGGTGTGGGCCGTCAGCTGCCAGTAAACAAAATGGCGCCGACGGCCCTATGCCCTCACTATGTCACTGAGACCGACCGCTGCTATTGGTCGGTCTCAGTGACATAGTGAGGGCATAGGGCCGTCGGCTGCCTGTAAAATGGCGCCGACGGCCCTATGCCCTCACTATGTCACTGAGACCGACCAATAGCAGCGGTCAGTCTCAGTGACATAGTGAGGGCATAGGGCCGTCGGCGCCATTTTGTTTACTGGCAGCCGATGGCTCACGCCCAGGAGATCGTTCCCGGACCGCTCCTGGACCCCCGCTGGACCACCAGGGACGTTTGGCAGGTCTTGGGGGGGTCAGGAGGGTGGGGGGTTGCAGGAAATTAATTCGGCAGGTCTTGGGGGGTCAGGGGGGTGGAGGTTGTTAATTTAAAGGGTTGGGATGGGGGGGTTTGGGGTTTGGGGGTTCCCAGAGAAAGAAAAGTTTTCTGATCTGGGGAGTGGACCGAAATGGCCCTCCCCAGACCCGAAAACAAAATGGGGAGAAAAAAAAAAGCTATGCACTCCCCTAATTTGCTCCATAAGACGCCCAGACGCAGAGCCGGTTTAGCACAATTTTTTTTTTTAATTTTCCCCCTCTGAATCCTAGGTGCGTCTTATGGTCAGGTGCGTCTTATGGAGCGAAAAATACGGTATATGATGTTTTTTATTTTATGTGTGGAGGGCGCAAGGCTGTATGGTTTGCCTAGGGTGGCTAATATCCTTGTACAAGCCTTGGCTTCTGTAGAGAACTACTACTTTATCTACTTGGTTGATCAGTGAGAAATGGAATATTGCTCTAAAAACGATCTATGTCCCCATTGAAATAAGGTGCACTGGGCTAAACACACATTTTTTTCTGCATAGACTTTACTCTTGGGCTTAGATTCACAAAAAAATGTGCGCATAAAACTGTGCACACAAATTCCATGTTAATGGAGGCATTAGCTGTTACTCTCTGATGCAGGGAGATATGTAGGATTAACTTACAGTTACTTAACAATGGAAATGTAACTGGCCAGAGCTGGAGTAGTTACTCACTTACTCAAGCTGATGTTAGGCTATGGGGCTGAACCCGAAGTTCATGCTGCAGGGGTCTATACTTGGAATTTATGCACAGAAAATACAGTTTGGGGCGGATTTTCAGAGCCCTGCTCGCGTAAATCCGCCCAAAACCGGGCGGATTTACGCGAGCAGGGCCCTGCGCGCCGGTGAGCCTATTTTACATAGGCTCACCGGCGCGCGCAGAACCCCGGGACTCGCGTAAGTCCCGGGGTTTTCGGAGTGGGCGTGTCGGGAGGCGTGTCGGGGGCGGGGCCGGAGCGTGCGGCGTTGTGGGGGCGTGTCGGCAGCGTTTTGGGGGCGGGTACGGGGGCGTGGCTACGGCCCGGGGGCGTGGCCGCGCCCTCCGTACCCGCCCCCAGGTCGCGGCCCGGCGCGCAGGAGGCCCGCTGGCGCGCGGGGATTTACGCCTCCCTCCGGGAGGCGTAAATCCCCCGACAAAGGTAGGATGGGGGTTTAGATAGGGCCGGGCGGGTGGGTTAGGTAGGGGAAGGGAGGGGAAGGTGAGGGGAGGGCAAAGGAAAATTCCCTTCTAGGCCGCTCCGATTTCGGAGCGGCCTAGGAGGGAACGGGGGTAGGCTGCGCGGCTCGGCGCGCGCAGGCTATACGAAATCGATAGCCTTGCGCGCGCCGATCCAGGATTTTAGCCGATACGCGCAACTACGCGCGTATCTACTAAAATCCAGCGTACTTTTGTTTGCGCCTGGAGCGCAAACAAAAGTAGGCTGTTCGCGCTCGTCTGAAAATCTACCCCTTTGTGCATAATTTCTTAAGTGCACAAATTCTGTTTTGCGCAGAAGCCACTATCTGTGCATACTTAGAGGGCAATTTTCTAAAGGATTTACATGTGTAAATGCACCTACTATTGTAGCAATTTTCAAAAAACATTTTCCAGCATAAAGTGCACTTATGTGGATAAATCCTTTACAATTCAATGGCATATGTTGTAGCGATTTTCACAAGCCCACTTAAAGGGGTAAATTTCATTTACACATGTAAAACCCATTTTTAAGCATGTAAATGCTTTTGAAAATTGCCCCAATATGTTTGCTGTGCAGAAAACATGTTTTATGCATATAAGTCATATGTTATGTATACATTGTCTGTATACATTGTTGGATTAGTGTGAGGTTTTTTTAAACTCCTGATACATTACCTTACTGCAAGCGTTTACTCAATTGAAAAACTGAATTTACTAAGAAATGTGAGCTGACGTCTAGCTCACATTTTATTATATCAGTCCCTATATAAGAAAAACAAAGAAAGAGGTGCGTGAGTGAGGGGTAGGGTGGAAGGGACTTAAGAGGAAAGGGCACCTCTAAAGAATCTGATTTAATTAAATATGCAAATTTAAATTAGTTTTTTTATACAGTTAACATACACTTACAATGGTTTGAAAGAGATTAATTCATTTTAAATTGATGGGAGAAAGATGTTATTCTACAGGTGAATGAAGGAGCATTTATACACAAAAGCCAGCTACAGATAAAGTCATAATGGGAGTCAGGCGCATCACCTCCAGCAGCAGATCTTATCAGGGTGGAAAATCTGTTCTTTGATCCTCTGTCAACAAGGCAAGAAAGTTGGAGACATCTGCCACCCACGGTCAGCAATGCTTCACCAGTAACTCATAAAACTTTTATGGCACCTGTAATAAACTGAACTGATAAGGAGGTGAACTCTAGATTTCAGCAGTCAGCAGCTTCTAAGAAAAGGACCTTCCTTTAAACTCCAATGTTCCTTCAACGAGCAAACAAACCACATTCATTTAATCCTGCCATAAAATTTGGGAGCAAAGGGTTTTCAGGAGCACGAGTAACTGCTTAATATGTTTGCAACATATTTGCTATCAATCTTTTCTTTCTTTTTTTGTTTACATTTTCTATTGAAATTAATATTTCTGAAATGTACCTCTGAAAATGACCGCCTTCCATTCATCCTTAGAGCTGTTACAGCATGAGATGTAACAGTGCAAGATTCCTACTCAGCTCTGCCAATGACCAGGGCTCTGTTTTGGGGGGGGATCACGTTTGTGGGCTGTCAACACAGAATGATAAGGAGATAGAAATAAGCAAATCAGGCTAAAGGACATGGAGTTCTCCTACCAGCTCATTTCACAGAGGCCACCGCATGGTTATCAGAAGGTAATGACTTTGAATCATCCTTTGATTTGGTATTCTTTGATATCAGAAGAAACCTTCAAAACCGCAAGCATTTAAAGAACAAACCTCCAGTACATCAGTCAAATTATGCAAGAGGAATTAACTCTTGGTACTCATTATTCACAAGGAACAGTCATCATAGCACCTTTAGGAACCAACTTCCACTACAAAAATGTGTGAATTGACTCAGTTCAAAAAACATAACGAACATTCAATGGATATTAAAAACAAAAAAAAAAACATTGCTCCAATCTGTAAAACCCTTCGTCTCAGAAGCAAAAATGTCTTCCCCTGTTTTGAGTAATTCATGCCACATCTGGAAAAAGTTTAATCTTGCACTGGAGAAAAAGCTCCTCTGTTTCTCCAGGCTCAAGGTAGTATCTATGATTAAGGAGAGAGATGGCAATCCTTCCCCATTTTCCCTCCTGACTTTCCCCATGACAAATGAATCGGTGAATGGGCCTAGGATCAGAGGCTATCACTGATTCAGCTGGAAATATTTGCATCTTGCCTGTCCTCTTCACTATAATAAACAGTAAGCAAGCAACAGAGAAAGGAAACAGGCAAAAGCACAGTTCAGCGGGGGAGCCTAGAGAGCAGCTCTCCATCTTTCTCCAGCTCAGGGGGAGGAGTTTTGAAATTGAAGATATGACTATAAGAGAAGATGCACTCCAGTTGTTTCAAATAACTGTAAAACATAAGCAGCATGATATACTGGATTTGGTTAAAGAATAAAGAAGATCAGCAATAGGGAAAACAAATAAGCAAGGGGGTAACATGCTGATGTGGCCGTTACTACCCTTAACCAATAAGCCTGATACTTTTGATGCAAC
The DNA here is from genome assembly GCF_901001135.1 of Rhinatrema bivittatum. Lineage (NCBI taxonomy): Eukaryota > Metazoa > Chordata > Amphibia > Gymnophiona > Rhinatrematidae > Rhinatrema > Rhinatrema bivittatum. The sequence continues at coordinate 91,877,727 of NC_042619.1, forward strand.
ACCAAGATTGCTCTCTGCTTCAATGGCAAGAGATAACAGGGAATTGGACTCAGACAGCAACCAAGTGCCCTGACTTTGACGGTCTGGGAAACTGACAAGTATGGGGGGTGACCTGTATGGCACGGCAGATGCTAACAAAAGCTTGCTGGGCAGACTAGATGGACCATTTAGTTCTTTTCTGCCATCACTTCTATGTTTCAATGATCCACAGAGAGGGAACAGGGTCAAAGGCCAGGCAAGTTGATGGAATATAAGTAATACTGCTGTTTTCAAAATATTTCCTGAAGCAAAAACTGAAGGGAAGCATATTTGTCAGTACTCAATACCAGTCCTTGTCACCGCCCTATTTAGGAGGAGCCAGAACCCACTCCCTTCTCCCTTTAAGCACAAGAGAGGCGCTGGCACCTCTCACAGTGTTACTGGGTAGAGCGTCCAGGAGCAGGGTCGGAGCAGTAGATGCTATATAAATTGTCTAAACTGAGCCACTTAGCACTAAGAGTAGATTCAATGCTTCTGTCAACTGCGGGATGCATGAGAAAGAGACAAGAAAGAGATGGGAGAAAGAGTGAAAGAGAGGAGATAGGAGAAAAGGAGCAGGACAAGGATTGAACGACCCAAGGAGGTGGGGAATGCTCTCACTTTTGTTTCCACTTCAACCCCTTACTTGCAGCCTCTCAGGTGAATTTTTAAAGCACAGCGCGCACGAAAGCCAGGAGATACTTGCAAAAGTCGGGCCGGCACACACCGCACGGGTTCTAAAAGACGTCCATGTACGTGGGTCTCTCCCGCTACACGCACAAATAAAAAGTTTCAAAAAGGGGAGGGGAATGGACGTGGTCTGGCTGGGGCATGGGTGTTCCTGGATTTCACATCGAAACCAGCACGAAAATACTTACACGCCCTGGGCACGCCAGGGTCCCCCGCCACATAAATTTACTTCTGCGTGTAAGTAATAAAATTAAAAAAAATCTAGGCAGATCAGCAGGGTTTTAAGGGTCGGGGCTAACACGGGGGGTAAGGAGGCTATTAAAGTTGGGGGGAGTTTGGACGTCCTATCCCTTAACTGGGAACGAACTGGGAAAATGGCCACTGACGATGGCGTGCGTGGCTTTTAAAATCTCCCCACTTAAGCATTAGAAGTGGCATTTGTGTGCATAAGCATGCTTGCACTTAAAATTGCGTGCACATGTGCACGTGCTCGGCCTATTTTATAACATGCGCACACACACACACGTGCATATTTTTATTTATTTATTTATTTGTTTATCTATTTCCTTATTTATTTATTTTGAAATACTTATATACTGTGCCCTCCAAGGTTCGGGGTGGTTTACAATAAAACATGCATAGAGTAAATTTAAAATAAAACATATATGAATTATAAAATAGCCGCATCCCTGGGCACGAGCCAGCAAAAGCGCGTACAGGTGCGCCTGCACACCTGTTTTAAAGTTACCGCCTATGTGTTCAACCACTCAAGTTTAGGTTCAATTTCTTTGTAGCAAAAACTAATAGAATTGCACGACTTTCACCAAATGTGGTTGTGCTCCATGACCAACTCCTCACCAGCAGGCTACAAGATTCAATCACCAAATCAACCCCTATTCTTTCTAAACTGAAGGTTCGAAATCTGAGGCATACACAAAATTCTAAGTATAACATCACTGAAGTAAAAGATAATGGTAAGGGAGCAGAAGAGTCCACGTGGCTGTGCACATGCCCTGAAAGCAGCTTGACTGCTGCCAGAGACCCCAGTTTCTTGTGATGGCTCGGAGTAAATTCTGCAGTAAAGGTTTTGAAATTCTGCTGCACATTTGAATATATTTACATATGGTAGATCTTATTTTATATGTAAATCTACTTACATTATAACAATTGCTTTCTACTCTTTCATTGCTTTCATTCTCCACTTTCTTCTGTTTTCTTTCCTCTCCCAACTTGTCACTACAGCCTTTTTCCTTCCTAAAAATGCCTTTTCTCTTGCCTACCCGCCACCTCCACCCTTAATTCTTTTCTCTCTTCTTCTCAAACTTTCTTTTTCCTCTTAATTCTATTCAATTCCTCCTGCAGTTTAGTCTCTCAGCCAAGTCCAGCGCAACTGGATGTGCACACCGTGCATTTGCACGGAGCGGCACACCCAGAGAGGCGGCGGCTTCAGGAGAGGCCGTGGGCCGCCGGTGGAGCCTAACCAGCCAGCGGCTGAAGAGAAAATGCCAGCGAAGGAAGGAGAGGCCCATTTATACGCGCACGCCCGCACACAGCATCTGCTCCCTGGGGGGGGGAAGGGAGGGGAGGGAGAGGAAGCTGTGCACGGGTGGGCACACCCACATGTGTCCCATGGTGGATAGAAGTAATGTGCTGGAGGGGTTCCTACTCCCCGCCAGCAAAAGCGATGTCCTGCGGTGCTGCCGGCGTTTCCTCCAAGCGGGCGGCAGAAGAAGAGGTCCTGCCATGCTGCCAGCCTTTCCCCGGAGCCAGCAGCAGATGAAGAGGCCCTGCCGGGCCGCCGGCCTTTTCCTTGAGCAGGCAGCAAATGAAGAGGCTCTGCTCTGCAGCCAGTAGTGGAAGAAGAGGTCCAAAATGTGTGTGAGAGAGTGAGAGATTGGCCCTGTGAGTGCCTGTGTATGAGAGAGTGGGGGTGCGTGTATTTGTATGAGGGTGCATCTGAGTGTGTGTGTATGAGAGGGTGCCTATGTGTGTGTGTGTCTGTGTGAGAACGTCTGTGTGAGTCTGTGTGAGAACCTGTGTTCTTATGAATGTGTCTGTGTGAGAACCTGTGTGTCACATATAGGCTTTCACACGTACGTATGCACACACACACACACACACAAACATAATGTTTCTCAGCTGTAGGGTTTCTCAGCTTTCTACATCTTTGATCTTATCCTATAGTTAATTCCTCCCCTTGTTCTTTTGCTTCCTGCATTTGTATTATTATCCAATGTTCTATGTTGATTGTAAAGCCTGTGGCTACATTACTTTTTCTGTAAATCGATTAGATGTTCCAAACGATTATCGGTATATAAAAAAATGCTAAATAAATAAATAATGTATCTATGAGGGTGAGGGAGAGGCAGCCTGGGTATGTTAGAGAAAGGGAGTGTGTGAGAGAATGAAAGTGTTATTGTGCATGTGTGTGAGAGAGAAGATAAAATGTGTGCGGCCCTACCTCCCCCAATCCACAACAATCTCAGGGTGACTGGAAATCAGATCCCAGGTATGGAGAGCAGATTTTTACATCCTTATTAGTTTTAATTATTGGGAGTAATTTAATGATTCTGCTCTTTTGAAATATTTTTTTTTGGGGAGGGGGGAGACTAGAACATTTTTTAATTGGATTTTTTAGTCATCAGATTTGGGAAATATCTTTTTGGGTGTTTGGGAAATCTTTGATATTCTAGCCATTAACTGGTTTGAAATATTCTTTTTATGAATATGACTTTACTATAATGATTAACGTTTTATATTTCTTGATTTTATTATTTAATGTTTTACGAAGAATGGTAATGTTTCTGTTTTTTCACTGTAGCTCTGCATGTAGAGGCTTGGCTTGCTGTGGGTTCCAGTTCAGTTCTTTTCAGCCCTATCTCCAGTCCTCTTCCTTTCCCCTCTTCCATCCTTTATCTTCATGCCTGCTTTTTTACCCATCCTCTCTTTATATCTTTCTTTCCCCATTCAAATCAAATCTCTCTTTCAACTCCCTTCTTTATCTTTTCTCTCTTCCTTTCCCTCTCTTTTTTCCTTCCATCCTCTCTAACTCTCCTCTGCAGCCTCTCTTTCTCTGTCCCACCACTTCACATCTCCTCGGCCAATCCTGTCCTCCCCTATGCTATTCTCCACTGATCCTCTTTTCTAGCCAGCAGGAGGTAGTGTTTCTTGTTGTGTTTGCCTCCTTCTCCTCCTCCTCTTGCCTGGGCCATTCTTGAACCATGTGAGACACCATAGTACTGGGAGGTTCACAGCATCAGACAGGTCCGTGTTGCAGGTGCCATCATTTTCCTCCATGGCTCTGATCAGCCTGTTGGGTGGGTAGTTGGATCATTGGGGAGAGAGGTGCACCCAGCCCGTTGCTGCCCTCCAGTTTCCCTCAATTCTGCGGGTGTTGCGACCGGCGCTGCCCGACGTCTCCACTCCGTCCACCTTACCTCTTTGGTGACTCCCTCTTTGGTTGATGGAAGTTTGCCTGCCGTGGCGTCATTTTGACGACCTCTTCCAGCGTTCCCAGACCAGCTAGACACTGCCTTCCGCCATGTTCTCCTGAGGCCTAAGGGCGCGCGCATGGCGCGGCCCCGACTCAAGTACCAGCTGTGGCGTGAACCTCAGGGGCGTCACCCCTGAGATGATGTCATCATCGCCAGATATTTAAGGTCTCTTGTTTTGCTAGCTAATCGAGTTAGCAAAGGGTTTCCTACCTAGCTGCCTCCAGGTATCACTGCGGATGAGATTTGCTCTCCACTTACCTTGCTACTCTGCCTCCTTGGACTTTACCAGGGGTACCCGCTCCTCAGGGGCCTCGCTCTCTCTCTTGCTTTTCAGATCGCATTCTGGAACCAGTACTCGCTCCTCGAGGGCCCACGTTCCCGGACCTGCTACTAAATACAACTTCTGCCAGGAAGTCACCACTGCCTACAACACCAGTGAGTTACCATCCTTCTCTCAGAGCTTTCCCTGGAACCAGGTACTCGCTCCTCGAGGGCCTACTTCATTCCAGCTCCTGGGCTGTTCCAAGAGACTGCAGTGTGAGTGCTACCATCAAGGTTCTGTTCCTGAACTCTGCATACTCTGCCTACTCACTATCTCAGTTTCTCTACAGCTCAGCCATCCTGGGATCGCTGTTCCAGTGCCTGAGGGACTACAGCCCAACCGGGCTCTTCCAGCTCACTACTGCCACCTCTGGTGGTTCTTTAAAACAGTTTAATTAAAGAACTAGTGTGTGTCTGTCTCCCAACTCTGAGCCTGACCGGTGGTCCCTCTCGGGATCGTCCCCCGTGGGCGTGGTCATCTACCACTGGCCCAAGGATCCACCCACAATTATCACAAATAATAACAGCGGGAACTGGGGAATTTTATGATAAGCAGTTGATTTTGCAGCTCTTGCCTTGTCCATGGAATTGTAGGAGGCCAAAGGCCCTGGGAATTGCTGCCAAACCTTCTGCCTCTGGAAAAATCAAGCTGGGAGGGGTGAATGAAAAAAAAGGAGGATGAAGGAGAAAGAACAGGGAATGAGCTGGAGTGAGGGAAAGAGGATCAGGGTTCAAGATGAAGAGAGGAATGACTGGTCTAGGGAGCCATCCAGTGGCGTAGCTACGGGTGGGCCTGGGTGGGCAGTGACCCACCCACTTTCCATTCAGGCCCACCCAAATTTCTTTGCAAGACACTGCAGCCAATAAAAGCAGGCAGCATCAGCAGGCACCCAAGGGAGAAAAAAAAATAAAATCAGCTGGTGTGTTGCGGCTCCCGGTGTCCCACAGCCCCAGTAATACTTCCCTTTACCTTCTTCCTGCCCCCGCGGGCCAATGGGAAACCTCCTATCTTCTTCCTGCCCCCGTGGGCCAATGGGAAACCTCCTCCCTTCTTCCTGCCCCCGTGGGCCAATGGGAAACCTCCTCCCTTCGACCTGCCCCCGCGGGCCAATCGGAAGCCTTCTTCCTGCCAGTGGAAGGAGGAAGCCTCTGATTGGCTGGTGGGGCAGGAAGAAGGAGGTCATCAGGGTGGGAGGAGTGGCAGTGTTCAAGCCACGGGCTGGAAATGCAGGGCAGGGAGGTGACTGGGGTGTGTGTGAGACAGAGACTGGGCAGGGAGGGTGACTGGGGTGTGTGTGAGACAGAGACTGGGCAGGGAGGGTGACTGGGGTGTGTGTGAGAGACAGAGCCTGGGCAGGGAGGGTGACTGGGGGGTGTGTGAGACAGAGACTGGGCAGGGAGGGTGACTGGGGGGTGTGTGAGACAGAGACTGGGCAGGGAGGGTGACTGGGGGGTGTGTGAGACAGAGACTGGGCAGGGAGGGTGACTGGGGGGTGTGTGAGACAGAGACTGGGCAGGGAGGGTGACTGGGGTGTGTGTGAGACAGAGACTGGGCAGGGAGGGTGACTGGGGTGTGTGTGAGACAGAGACTGGGCAGGGAGGGTGACTGGGGTGTGTGTGAGAGACAGAGCCTGGGCAGGGAGGGTGACTGGGGTGTGTGTGAGACAGAGACTGGGCAGGGAGGTGACTGGGGTGTGTGTGTGAGAGACAGAGCTGCTGCTCCTGGTATGTGCTTTCAAGGGAAAGGAGTAGGAGAGTTGCTGGAGATGGTAAGTAAAAGTGGCATTTTAAGTTTATTTTTCTTGATTGACTGCCATTTTAATTATTGAGTATTATGTGATGTGTCTGCTGTTTTGAAATATTTTATTGATATTTGGACAATGTTTAATAATTTTTATGAGTTTTGTTGGATGTTATTCTGTTCATCAGCTGTTTTGAAACATTTATTAATATAGTTTTACAGTTATTTCTGTGTGGGGCTCTATAGCAGCTTGGCTTGTTCTGTTTTCCTAATAGGAGGTGTATTAGTGTTTAGGACCTGATTTAATATTTGTAGTGTTGCCTTTTCATAGATAGGGTTGTTATATCTTCCATAATGCAGGTGTAACTTTGTGCGGCTTAGTTTGTGTGCATTATTGCAGATCCTGGGACTGTTAGGTGCTATATTTCTCTTTCCATTTCTCCAGGTTTGCACTGCATGCAGAGTGGCTTTTTTTGGTTTTCCATTCCAGTTTCTATCTCCATATTTATAATGTGTGGTCTTTCTGTACTTTGGTGAAGGTCGGTTCTGTGTGTGTGCCTGAGGTGAGGTATTTTACTAGCATGTAGGCAATTGTATCAGTCTTATTTGTGGATGCAGAGTGTATGTTTACATGATGATAGCTTAGTAAATGACAGGGCTAGATAGCCTTTTTCTCCTGTCTACCCAGTTATCCTCTCCACACTGCTAAGGATACATCCCAGCTGTCAGCCAAAGGGTGTGACCACCTTCAAGACATCTCTTTATCCAGAACAGTCTTTTTTTCTGTTCTTCCTTTGTAAAGAAATGGGGATGAATGTCAGGAGCCCCTGGACTCGATTCAGCAAATGTCAGCATCAGAGGAAGACTAAAACTAAATAGTTGAGTCATAGGAAAGGAAAATAAATCTTCAAAGATATTTATCTGTTTTATTGATACAGATTAATAAGGCATTTGCTCAATTATGGTAAATATTTTGGTACAAATTCAATGATGAAGGAACCCTCTTTCCTAGTTTCTTAAACTTATCAAACGCAGTAATTCATGACCATCATAATAGGCATCATTGTGTGGTAAAGTATACCTTTGTCACTCTGCCTTATGCTTAATCATAGGTCAGTCCATATTTTTAAGTGTTTTTGTTGCTTAATTCACCCCAGTGATATACTCCAAATTTCTAGCAATAATCTTGTGTTACATCAATTCAAGGTTACTTTTGTTGAAAATTATGAACCAAACTTATCTGGATAATACAATGTTATTACTTCTTCTTAACCACCATCGACTTTGAGCTTGATGCCCTCAAACTGTCAGCAATATGAGAATTCACTATATTGCTGTTCTATGCCCGACATTGCACAATGTTTCGGACTAGCATTGAGTCCTTCTTCAAGGGCGTAATATATTCCACAGCATGGCGTATCTTGGCGTGGCATCAAGCTCAAAGTCGATGGTGGTTAAGAAGAAGTAATAACATCGTATTATCCAGATAAGTTTGGTTCATAATTTTCAACATAAGTAACCTTGAATTGATGTAACACAAGACTATTGCTAGAAATTTGGAGTATATCACTGGGGTGAATTAAGCAACAAAAACACTTAAAAATATGGACTGACCTATGATTAAGCATAAGGCAGAGTGACAAAGGTATACTTTACTACACAATGATGCCTATTATGATGGTCATGAATTACTGCGTTTGATAAGTTTAAGAAAATAGGAAAGAGGGTTCCTTCATCATTGAATTTGTAATTAGTTTGAACCTAGTTCCATCTTAAAAGTACATTGCCTTTCTGAGCTTTTTTCAAGTAGAAATATTTTGGTACAACATTCCAGAGGGTTTTAAAACATCTCACAGAATACTGTGATGTATGATGAGATATCTGTCTTTATAGTAGACTAGTATATGGTTCTTTGTAAGTTATGAGATACTGCCACTTGAGATCTCTTTAAGTATAATTGAAATGCTTCCGTAACTATATATTAGGTTTAGCATTGGTAGCTGCTTGAAGTAATTGAGTTTAAAATATTAAAAGTATAACAGCTGTAGCAGATTATTTAGAAATCTATTGTCAGGTGTGTGTGTGTGAAAGTATTTATCAATAAGAATATGAATTCCATGGCTCAGACTTTTAGTGCCCACCCATGTTAACCTTGGGCCCAGCCAAAAATTCATTTCTGGCTACGCCACTGGAGCCATCCGGTGAGAAAGAAGGAAGGGAGAACCAGGGATCAGGGGAATGGGAACAAGAGAGGAATGGTTCAGGGATAAAAGTTGGAGGGTGAGAAGGACTGAAGAATGTGATTACTGATTGCCCCCTGCATGTACCCCCCTTGTCTAAGACGAAGTGGATACCAGGCTGCATTGGCCCTGGCTTAGGACATTATATCAGCCCTACAACAAGCAGTTCACATGGACAATAATTGTAAATAGTCTGTAGGATGGCGGTACCTCTGGACCTCTGTACAACAAAACTGTGATGGCCTAAAGGCTGCCTACTGCCATTTTGAATCAGGACCAGGCATGGCAAAGATGCCTAAGGATCACTCCTGCTCCATTTGCATTTCTTAAAACTCACGGATGGGGTAGGGTGGTCCGAGGCAGGTGAAGGAGAGGAAGCATGCATGCCCGAGAGGGGAGTGCTTTATTTATTTTTATTTTTGCAGCATCACCACCATTGTTTTTCAGCAGGGAAGGAGGGATCCCAGCCCCTTCCTTTCATTTTGGTTTTTGTTTTGTTTTTCTTTCGTTTTTTTATTTCAAATAAATGAAATTAAATGAAATACGTCTTTATTGAGACAAAAAAAAAAAAAGACAAAGAAAATGAAAAACTTCAGTGCACACCCTTAAATGAGACTTCTGATATTTTTTATTACAAGGAGAAGGATAATGAATACTCCAATACCATTTGTACCGTATGGGAAGACAGGGTCCTTTAAGAAGGAACCTCTATCCTGATCAATTGTTTAAACCACAATATCTTAAATTAATTCATCCAAATGCTAAACTTGCCATTAGTCATTTTTCAAAGAGAAAGATTTCTAGCATTACATTTGATTTAATCAATGTTCACTTTCGCTTCTTTACTTACTCTGTTATCTATGACTTAATTCTTACAATATTCAGATTTTCTGTATCACAGAGACTGGCTTAAACCAGGAGAGTCACTATACTATGCCTCTTCCAAGCTTCTCCCTCTACATTTTTTATTTTTTATTTTCACCAACCTAGGATGTTCAAATATGGGGAAGCACTGCAGCCATTTATTCAGAATTGGTTAAGATTACAGAGTTATCTTTGTAGGCCGTGAATGGGATAGAGGTGCTTTTTCTTTAGATGGCTCCTTCATTAGATTCTATACTGCTAGATTTTAATCTTCCTGATTCATTGAATATTTATATCTTAGAAATGATTGAATTGATCAATGAATGTTTGCTGAGGAGTTCTCAATTAACAGTTCTGTGTGATTTTAATGTACAGGTCGAGAATCCTACTAAACTATTTGAGAAGCAGTTTGTCTATGAACCCACTCACCAAGCAAGTGATTCCTTTGATTTTATATTTTAATCAAACAATATTCAATTTATCACCAATTCTCTTCAGTTATTTCTGTATCTATGGACAGATCATTTTTTGATATCTTTCTCTCTTGGGACCATAATCACCCCTGTTTTTTTCTAAGATGTAAGCAATTATTCAGAGTAGTTAAATCATGGGCAAATAGTGATACATTGCAGGAGGACCTTGTGAGACTGGAAGACTGGACATCCAAATGGCAGATTAAATTTAATGTGGACAAGCACAAAGTGATGCATATAGGGAAAAATAACCCAATCTGTAATTACACATTGTTAGGTTTCATGTTAGGAGTTACCATTCAGGAAAAAGATCTAGGCATCATCATGGATAATACATTGAAATTATCAGCTCAGTTTGCTGCAGCAGTCAATAAAGCAAACAGAATGTTAGAAATTATTAGGAAGGGAATGGTGAATAAAACGGAGAATGTCATAATGCCTCTGCATCGCTCCATGGTAAGACCACACTTTGAATACTGTGTTCATTTCTGGTCACCGCATCCCAAAAAAGATATTGATGCACTGGAGAAGGTGCAGAGAAGGGCAACCAAAATGATAAATGGCATGGAATGGTTCCTCTATGAGGAAAAGCTAATGAGGTTAGTGCTGTTCAGCCTGGAGAAGAGACAGCTGAGGGTGGATATGATGGAGACCTATTAAATCACGAGAGGGCTAGAAAAGGTTAATGTAAATCGGTTTACTCTTTCCGATAATACAAGGTCTAGAGGGCATGCCATGAAGCTACAAATGGCACATTTAAAACAAATTGAAGACAATTGTTTTTCACTCAATGCATAATTAAGTTCTGGAATTCATTGCCAGAAGATATGGGTATGGCAGTTATCTGGGTTTAAAAAAGGTTTGGACAAGTTCTGGAAGAGAAGTCCATAAACTGCTATTAGTCAGGTTGACTTAGGAAATAGCCACTGCTTATTACTGGCATCAGTAGCTTGGGATCTATTTAATGTTTGGGTACTCGCCAGGTACTTGTATCCTGGATTGGCCACAGCTGGGCTTGATGGACCTTCAGTCTGATCCAGTATGACAACGTCTTATGTTCTTATTGGTAGAAGTTTAAAATATAAAAAATATTGACCTAGCTTCTTTGACAATAGTTATTTCAGTTCCCTGTGGATTTTTCAGACTTATCTTTAGAAGCACAGTTGAAGCCTTGGAGAAATTTGCCCAATGTGTTCTCTGCCAAGGGAGAGAGTCAAAATGGCATCTATGGTTTCACCCTGGTTTAAGGGTTTTAAAAAGACAGGTCAGACACTATAGGCAACTATGTTGTACTTATAAAGCCAATTTATGTAAAAGAATGTCAATCTAGCATTGCCTTTTATCAAAAAGGGATTAAACAGGCTAAGAAAGCATATTTAACTGGCATTTTACAACAGGCTGAAAATGCACCAAAACAGTTGTTTAGATCTATTTTCCAATTCTCTTTTAGGAATTTGAAGCCTAACACAGATATTGCCCCTTTCTTTGGAGAAACATTTGCCGAAGCCTTCGACACATTCAAGAGGAATTTTCCTCTGAATCAGGTGAAGTTGCTGGAGAGGCGAACTCAGACTGGAGTGATTCCTGTATTACAATGAGCAGTTTCTTCTCTTTCAACACGATATCAGTAATGGGAGTGTCTAAAAGTTTAGCTATATCTAAATGTATTAAACACCCAGAGTTGGGTCTCGTAAATTCTATCACTTCTATAGTGAATGCAGGCTTGAGGCAAGGTTAAGCTCCTGAAGTGTTAAAGCAAACAGGAGTTTGACTATTATTAAAGAAACAATCTTCAGGACATCAGATATCAATAATTTTAGACATGAATGTAATCAAATCCATCATTTCTTTTGAAGATGCAGGAAAAAGTGGTTTATGATCAACTTTCTATCTTCTTGGACAAAACATCAGCCTTTCATCTCAGGCAATCTGCTTTTTGCTGAGGCTATAGCACAGAGACAGCCTTGGTGAATGAGATATAAAGATGATGGTGGGAAGACTGTGCTCATTCAAAGGTGAATTTTAAAAGCCTGACGTGCGCATCAATTAGGGGATACTTACTCACACGAGTCGAGCTCACGTGCACCAAGTGGACTTTAAAAACCACCCAGATATGCGCATATCTCCCTGAGCATGCACATCTCAAAACTTTTCCAAAAGGGGCAGGGTATGGGAATTTCAGGGCGTGATCCAGAGATGAGCGTGTAAATACTTACATACCTGGGCACGCACCCAGAACCCCTGCCATGAAAGTTTACGTCTTCTATGGAGGAAGTTATAAATTAAAGAAAACTAGGCAGATCTGTGGGGTTTTAAGGATCAGGGCTAACTAGGGGAGTGAAGGCTTTTAAACTAGGGGGGTTTGGAGGAACTCTTAATTGGGGATGAACTGCTAAAACTGGGAATGGCATCGTCGCATGCCTCTTTTATGACTTACAAGGGGGGACGCGGGATTTGCTCACCCACGTGCCCGCCTGCTTAACATTTCGCGCACATGTGCAGCTGGCCAGGCTATTTTATAAAATGCATGCATATACATGCACAGGTTATAAAGTAGCCACATCCCTGGGCGCAGGCCAATGTAGGTGCGCAAATATGCACCCACGCGCTGGTTTGAAAGTTACCATCCCTGGGTAATTTTTAAAAGAAAAATGGAAATGGAAACTACTATTGTAGCAATTTTCAAAAGCTCATTTACCCACATTAAGGGGCGGATTTTCAGAGCCCTGCTCGCCTAAATCCGCCCAAAAACCGGGCGGATTTAGGCGAGCAGGGCCCTGCGCGCCGTGAAGCCTATTTACATAGGCCTACTGGCGCGCACAGAGCCCCGGTACTCGCGTAAGTCCCGGGGTTCTCCGAGGGGGGCGTGTCGGGGGCATGTCGGGGGGCGGGCCCGGTCGTCGCGGCGTTTCGGGGGCGTGTCGGCAGCGTTTTGGGGGCGGGTACGGGGGCATGGCTACGGCCCGGGGCGGTCCGGGGGCGTGGCCGCGCCCTCCGTACCCGCCCCCAGGTTGCAGCCCGGCACGCAGGAGGCCTGCTGGCGCGCGGGGATTTACGCCTCCCTCCGGGAGGCGTAAATCCCCCGACAAAGGTAAGGGGGGGGTTTAGACAGGGCCGGGCGGGTGGGTTAGGTAGGGGAAGGGAGGGGAAAGTGAGGGGAGGGCAAAGGAAAGTTCCCTCCGAGGCCGCTCCGATTTCGGAGCGGCCTTGGAGGGAACGGGGGTAGGCTGCGCGGCTCGGCGCGCGCCGGCTATACAAAATCCATAGCCTTGCGCGCGCCGATCCAGGTTTTTAGCAGATACGCGCGGCTCCGCGCGTATCTACTAAAATCCAGCGTACTTTTGTTTGCGCCTGGAGCGCAAACAAAAGTAGGCTATTCGCGCTCCTTTTAAAATCCGCCCCTAAGTGCACTTAAAGCAGGTAAAACCTATTTACAAATCAACAGCCTATGTTGCTGCAATTTTCAAAGGCTGGGTATTCAAGGGAATGAACTTGATAGGTATATTTCTTTTCTAAATCATCATTCATAGCAAGTAAGTTGGAAAGGTGAATTATCTTCTTGGCTGCTGTCTTGTGGTGTATCCCAAGGTTCAGTTTTATCACTCCACTATTTCACAACAAGTACGCAGCCTTTGTATTATCATTGACAGCAATCTCATGTTTAAAAAATTCATCGCGGATACGGTAAAAAACGGTTTCTTTAAGCTATACACGCTTAAACGTATTAAATCTCTATTATACCAATATGATTTCCGCACAGTCTTACAAGCAACTATTTTATCAAAGATTGATTACTGCAATGCTCTGTTACTGGGTCTACCTAAAGCCACCATTCAACCTTTGCAAATGCTGCAAAATGCAGCTGCCCGCATTAGCACCGACACAAGCCGCCATGATCACATCACTCCAGCTCTTCAGTCTTTGCACTGGCTACCCGTGGCTTACAGGATAATTTATAAATCTATGTCGCTGATACACAAAGCCATTCAAAACAGAGAAATGCACTGGTTCACAGATCAACTACAATTCAAAACGTCTTCCCGCCCAACGAGATTCCAGAATTTAGCCAAACTAAATATCCCAGCACCCAATCTGACTAAACTTTCTAGTACAAAAAAACGATCTTTCATCATTGCTGGATCAACAATATGGAACACCATGCCCTCTGAATTACGCCAGGAACTCTGTCACATAAAATTTAAACAAAACCTTAAAACCTGGCTATTTAAAAAAGCCTACTATCAATGATCTGAATCCTCAACTACTCTTCCTAACTGCCACAATCTCTCATATATTGCTTATATTCTATTAATACAAAGTTATATACTATATTGTATTCGTTCAGTTACCATGTTATATTGTAAAGCGCAATGCTGAATTACTGTTTGAATGTAAACCGAGGTGATGTTATTTACGTACCCCGGTATAGAAAAATCTATAAATAAATAAAATAAATAAATAAATCACCTCTTTTGTTAAATTTTTATTTAACTCCTTTAGCCATTATAATTCAGAATCTTGGTTTAAGCTGTTTTCTTTATGCAAATGATGTCCAGATTATAGTTTATTTAGACCTGGATTGCCTTATACATATAGGGATCGATTTTAAAAGAAGCACACACGCGTTCATGTGCGTGGTTTCCGGCGCGCCCACATGGACGCGCCGATTTTATATCATGCACGCACTGGCACATGCATGTTATAAAATCCACGCACGCATGTGCGGGCAGCACATGACTCACACATGTGGGGGGGAGGGGGGTGCGGGAATTTTACAAAGCAATGTGTGGCACCATAATTGGGCCTCCCCGAGTTTCTGCCCAGTCCCCTCCAATTAAAGAGTGGACTGGGAGGGAATTTTCCTATCCCTAACCTTCCTACCTCTTCCCCTCTCCTCCCCGACCCTTAATCTAACCCTACCTATCCCTAATTTTTTTATTTTGTTACTTACTGCTCCTCTGGAGCAGAAGTAATCTGTGCGCGCCAGCTGGCTGCTGGCGTGCCCTTCCCTGGGACAGCAGCTAATGGCGCTGTCCCAGCCTGCACCCTCCACCTCAGCCCTCACCACCCAGACTATGCTCCCCAGGCCACCCCTTTTCCCTTGACCAACACTTCTACACGTGGCCAGGCCATTGTAAAATGCACGTGACACACACAAGGACAGCCACGTGTGTAAACCCCAAAATTTACACTCATAGCCCTTTGAAAATGTACTTGATAGAATATACCAGACAAAACTGTTTCTCGTATCAAGCACCATCACTTTGGAATGTTCTACTGCTAGATATATGTCAAGATAAAAATTATGCAACATTTAGAAAGGGCATCAAGACCTGACTCTTCCAGACATTTTTTAAATGAAGGGTCATCTATGTCTGGTTTTCCTTATTGAGCTTTTAATTATCATTTATACTGTTATTTTAATTTTAAAATGAGGATTTGATTATTACATATTGTTACAACTATTATTATGTTGATGCTTTTTAAGGTGTTTTATGTTTTATATTATGAATGTGTTTTTTACTTTCAACATTGATTAATTTTACATATAGAAAGGTGATTCAGCAAGATAATAAACTAAATTAGTGATTCACTCATTGTTTTTACTGTAATAAATAAAGAGGTTCATATTCAGCCGCTCTGCAGTATGTATCTGAGGCAATGGAGGATGAAGTAAGTTGCCCAAGATCACAAGGAATATCAGCAGGATTTACACCCTAGCTTCCCTGGTTCATAGCCTGCTGCTGTAACCAGGCTACTCTTCCATAATCAAGCATCTAATTCATTTCACTTCTTCACCTTGAATTCATACTTTAGGTCTTTCCAAGACTTGGAAAGACTTTAGTTCTTTCCAAGACAGCTCCATTGACTTCACATTCTGCTCTTATAAGCTTTTGTTCTTATAAGCTATTTGTATATAATTTGTTCTCTCCCTGTTCATTGTAAGTTATTATCCAAGTTTAACTCTCCCTGTTCTATGTAAGACATTATAAATTACTCTTTATATTGTCATTGTAATTGTTGAAATGTGAACCGAAATGATTAGTAACATTGTTACCTGAACTGCGGTATATAAAACTGTTAAATAAATAAATAAATAAATACTCCTCTTACTTTCTTACTCACTTGTTCAGTTTGGTTTCAGTTCACTTGCTTTATTGGCATTTCAGCATACAAGAATTGCCAAAGAATTTCAAACTATTACTATAAAACGAAAAAATAGTTGAAGGTAGTCACTGTCTTAGAATTTCAGCACAAAGTTTTCTGCCGAACTCACTTAGGTGATCCAGGAATGAAAACTCTGGTTCATAATATTACCCAGAGGTCACTGAAGTTGAAAAAATGAGAGTACAGTCCTAGAAACCTGACTTCCAATCTCCTGCTGTAACCACTTGACCAGTCCTCACTCCTTGCTCTGAGGTCTTCTTATTGGAATCTTATCACCAAGACCAGTGCCAAAGCAATGAATAAGTGATCTCATAGATCATAGTAAGCCATTGAGATTTGCGTGATGAGCCATTTGACAAAGGTCTATTAATTTGCATTTTACTATCATTAAAACATACCATTAAAAGGTGGACCTATCAGCTAACCATTACAATGAACGATTCTTTATTTTAGATGAAAACCATACATTTTTCCACTCTGCCCAAAGCATTGCTCTGATCTAGTGCAATGTCCTCATATCACATTTGTGATGGTGGTAAATCTAAAGGAGCGGTTCAGAGAAAATGCTTTGACTCACGAAGGCATCTGTGTAGGCATTGTGCTTTTGGATGTATACCATACGTATACAATACATGCTGTCTTATACATGACCTTCCAAGTCATCATGCGTGGAAACTGATTTCAACCATAATGGAGTTAATACTAATGTAGACCTTTCTTATTTTCTACATGAAAAGTTCTTCCTTCAAGGCCTGGCCTTTTCTTACCAGTCGCATGTCATTAACAGCTACGCGTGTTCCTCTGATTTGCCCAAGAATTTGGAGGAAAGCAAACCTGCAACCCCTTAACATTGCTCTATGTCTCAGGACTGCAGAGTACACGGCCCAGGGACTCTTATCAGCACATAATCCCAGCATCAACGCAAGGCTTCAGTGACTTCAGAAAAACAGCTTGGGCTGCAAAACCTGAAATAATAAGAGTTTTGTCCTGGTAATGATTAACAAGGCTGTGGCAAAAGTCTCTGTTTTCTTATAGTAATACTAAGAACTGTTGTCTTCACTATCTCAAGTGCAAGTCTGTATAGAAGGAGTAAAACCCTACTTTTGAAAAGTTCCATATAGTCACATTATTAGAGACATTCTTTACATATTTCTGTCTTAGCTTTTTATTGTGATCAGCTGGGATTTGTATAAAACAGGAAAACAAATGGGTTTTTATTAAACTGGGACTATTATCAGAAAGACATGGACGCTATGGTTTAAAGGCTGCCAGTACACTTAAGATAATATTAGCAAGCTTACATAGAAAATTGGAATATGGATGGTCAGTGGATGGATTCTATCCGTGGGGCTGAGCCATTTCCTGTGATTCTGTAGCAAGGCACATATTTTGTGCTAAAGTTATATCCTGTTGACATCGCTAGAGCTACAAAAATTGTGGGAAGCTGAGATCCTGGCTATAAACCTTACATGTGAGGCTTAAAAGAGTTAAAGATGGGTTTAGAAAAAGAGAGGGAACATGGACAGATGATGAAAACATTCACATATTTTAGGTACCAGAAGAAAGCATTTGCCATACATGGTGCATTTAAACAACTCCAAGGTTTCCATGCAGTGCAGGTGGGCCTCTTTCAAAGGAAAAGAGTCGCTAGAACAAGGGGTCATGGGATGAGGGTGAAACAGGGCAAACTCAAGAGTAATTGAAGGAACTATTTCTTTTCAGAGAGGGTTTTCCCTGTGGAGGTGCTGGAGACGAGGACAGTTTCTGAACTGAAGAAAGCATGGGATAAACACAGAGGATCTCTGAGGGAGTGGTGGGGATTGTAAAGCTGGTGTGGCTGGGCAGACAAGATGGGCTGTATGGCCTTTTTCTGCCATCATGCTTCTATGAGAAGTTCAAGGATAAGAGGTCATCGTAAGAGAAAAGGGGAAGATGCTTCCAAAGCAATGTGATAAAATACTTTTTCACTGGGACAGAGGTGGATCCCTGGAACAGACTTCCAGCAGAGGTGGTAGTAGTCAAAACTGTGATAAATTTCAAGCATGCTTGGGACAGACACAGGTTATGATATCTTTTATTGGACCAATATAAGAATTATCCAGCAATGTTATTGAATAATGAATATAACCTTTCAAGATTACACTGGCTCCTCCTTCACATGCTGTATTTAAACCCTATAACCAGATGTCCCAAGGATCAGATCTGAGGATCACTGCACTAGGGCCAGAAAAGTAGCTCACTTTCTCTGTCCATTCAAATATTTGGAATTTGTGGCTAGCAGACTGAACAAGAGTAGTCAAAATCATATTTACATATAAACATTAGGGGATCAGTATTCAAAGCCGTGTGAGTTAACCAATTAAATGGATAAGAACATAAGAAAATGCCATACTGGGTCAGACCAAGGGTCTATCAAGCCCAGCATCCTGTTTCCAACAGTGGCCAATCCAGTACTGAATATTCCCCTTTCCTATCTGGCTAAAAGGTATTAGCGCAATATGAAAGGGGAGTGTTGCGGGTGCTCCGGGGTAGGGCAAGTCAATCCTAATATCCTAATATCAGAGTTAGCTGGATAAGTATTTTACGTAAATCTAGATGTGCCCAAGAGCAGGTCTAAAGCTATCCGGGAGCAAGCTCCCAGATAATTTTAGACAGAACCAGCTATATTCAAAAGAATATAGCTGTATAAATGGTGAAATGAAACTTTAAAAAAAAACTTTTAAAAACTTTAAAAAAAATAACCCTCCTCCCTGAGGGTTAAATGACTGGGCCTTCAGCCCCCCACCCCATCCATTGAGAGAAGTAAAAAAAAATTCAGCTCCGGCCTGGTCTCTCCCCCTCCTCCTTCACCCCCCCCCCCCCCCATCTGTTCCTGGATCCAGTGAGAAATCTCAAAATAAGATCACTTTCAGGGCCCCCCCCCTCCCCACCCTAACCCTTACGCTCCCGGTACCTTTCAAGTTGTTTATTCTTCAGCTCGGATCACAATAGCATCCTAACGTGATCCGGGTCCGCCACTTCTGCTATTGCTAAGCAGCCACGGCAAAAGCATACGTTATCTTCTGCCTTTTCCTATGACAGTCTCAAGCTGGAATACAGTCAAAATCACAATTACAGTTACATCCCAGTATACAATCATCACAGGAGAGATATGAAGTAGATTGATGTGGTCATCTGCGATGTGGCAGAAAGCATGCTAAATCACTGGTCTACTGGTTAGAGTAGAGAGTAAAGACAGAGTCACAGGTAATGGGCACAGATGCATAAGTATGAGGCTGGCACCAAGTGTAAAAAGAGAAGAGTCCTTAAATAAAAAAAGAAATGAAGTTGATAAGGTGCGCTCATGATCAGAGCTTTGGTAGTCATTATAAGAAGGGAATTTGATGCCCACTGAAAGATTTCACATGGCAATTGTGTATCAGTGCTTGCCCTTGAGCTCCTGCCACCCCAACACTGAATCCACCAGGAGAACTAACCAGATGAGGATTATCATTTTGCATTCACCTGATGAAGGGACTATAGGAGTTGAAAGCTAGTCAAAAATGTAGTTACTTAGACCAGCAAAAAGCACAATCTGTAGCTCATTTATTGACCTTTATCTCTACATATCTAATTGGACTAACATGGTGCCACACTACTTTAATCAAGGCCCTTCCCATAAAAAGTCTCAATACTTGTTTAACAGTGGTTAATAAGTATTAATTCAGCACACCCTGAATTTTCCACAACTTATTTATAAATTGGAAATGCATTGAATTTACACTGCTTTAGATATTAAATAAGTAAACACAGCTTTCTTACTACTGGTTAGGTCCTGCTTTGCCATTTCTTTCTTTCTTCCACTTCCCACCTGTCTTACAGGCTGATTCAATAAAAGGTGTGGGAGAGCCGGTGCTCCAAGTTGAGCACCCGCTCTCCCGACGTGCGCCCAGGCACCTCTCCTGGGCGCGCGATTCTCTATTTAAATGAGGCCGGGCGCTAACAAGGAGGTGCTAAGGACAATAGTGCATCCCTAGCGCCTCCTTATTAGCCGAAGAGGTGGCTGACAGCAGGTCCGACAACCAACGCTTAATTTTACCGGTGTCTGTTTTCGAACCTGCTGACAGCCACGGGTTAGAAAAACGGACGCCGGAAAAATTGAGCGTCTGTTTTTCTAACCTGTTGACCAGCGGGCAGATTTCTTTTTTTTTTTTGTATTTTTATTTTTGGTGCTTCCGATTTAATATCGCTAGGATTTTAAGTCAGAGTGCATACAGAAAAGCAGTATTTTCTGCTTTTCTGTACACTTTTCAGGGTCAAATGTGCAGCTTGGCCGGACATTTTACTTTCTGTATTTCGGGCAACTAACTAATAGGCTCATCAACAGGCTCATCAACAGGTTTTTTTTTTGGGGGGGGGGTTGTCCGTGCGTTTTCCCCACGCTATTTCCACGCGCTCTTATTACCCCTTACAGTATAAGGGGTAATAAGAGCGCGTCTAACCCGCATAGCCAAACGATGGCTAAACGGTGCGCTCGGGCGAGCGCACCGCTCTGTATCGTCCTGATACTGTGCATAGGTTGTCCCTTGCTGTGGTTTTTGCTTTTTTCCCCTGTAACAGGTTCAATCACTTACTTAGAGAGGGTAATTGCATAACAACCCCCATAGTGGTAAAATCTGCGTGCAGAATGTGCACACAGACTTTACCGAGTTATTTTCAAAAATCCTTGTGTAATTAGCCAAAGGTATGCCCAGATGATCTCACACAAAGTTATACCTAAGCAGGGTGGGGTGACCTATGAGCATACTTTTTCAAATGAGTCATAATTCTGCCCAAACTCCACCTCCCTCCCTCCCCCCCCCCCCCCCCCGGGAATGCCTCGCCTCAATGTGCATAAAACTACATACAAAACCGAGTTGCACGTCTACTGTTATGTGCACTGGCCCCTGACTGGTTTTCAAAACACTACTTACATGCATACGTTGCTTCGAAGATCAAGAGAAAAAAGTAAAATACAAAGTCTTTAAGGAATAAACTAATCAAGGCACAAAATGGGAGAAAATACAATATAACTCAAGATCTCTCTATATAAAATGAGTGCATACATTTCTACTTGTTCATTAGTCACAGAAAAGTGTCGTTAATAACATTATCTCTACCTCAGAGGTAGAAAGTCAACTTGACTGAGAAAGTGACCCTGGTATTCTGGAAAATTTGTAACTGTTAAGTGCTCTGTTCATGAGCTTTATTTAGGTGTCATCTCTGCCTATCTCTCTTGTTGGTTTTCTTTTAACTAATTGCAAAATAAAAATAAAACACACCAGAGATTGTCAGGCAGTGTGACCAAGACACAGCTTTGACAGTGCTATCAGTGTTTATTGCACAGCTAAAAGGTCAAATTCACAAGGCATTCACAAGGCATTCTAGGCAGTTTTATGGTCATGTGGCTTTGTGCCGAGGAATGTAAAGTTTAAATAAGTGTAGAGTTAAAGGTTAAAGGATATATGAAGACGATTGTGAAGCAGGTATCAGGAATACAAAATTTATTGTTTTAGTTTATTATTACATTTTTGTATTTTTTTTAAATTATTTTTATTTTTGGTTTTTGTTGACTGCGAGCTCTTAATCAGACCATTGATATCCATACCACAGCAACAAACATTTTGGAGTACAAATGATAATGTACTGCTTGTAGCAAAGGTTCTGTTTGGGTGTGGTTGATGTCAGCACTTCAATGAGGAACCTATAGGCAAAATGTAATAAAAAATAAAAAGCAAAACTGAAAACAATTAAATTGTATGAGATATCAGCTTTAAAGCAAGAAAAGTATTTTGTATTATAAGATAACAGTAAGCCATAAACTATTCCTACCATGAAGTATGTGTAGCCTGTCCCGATAAGCTATCATATACAGCACTTTTACACTGCTCTCTATATCAGGATTCAGTCTTCTCACCTGCAGAACACAGAGATAAGCAAAAAAAATCCTGCATAGGAATGAAATGTTTGCAGAAGGTGGGAGGACCAGCCTGGGGGCCCAGTAGTGTTGCATTGCCATGTGGAGGACCTGGGCTCGAATTCCTGGGTTGGGTCTTCAACTCCCCAGATCATAAGAACATAAGAAAATGCCATACTGGGTCAGACCAAGGGTCCATCAAGCCCAGCATCCTGTTTCCAACAGTGGCCAATCCAGGCCATAAGAACCTGGCAAGTACCCAAAAACTAAGTCTATTCCATGTTACTGTTGCTAGTAATAGCAGTGGCTATTTTCTAAGTCAACTTAATTAATAGCAGGTAATGGACTTCTCCTCCAAGAACTTATCCAATCCTTTTTTAAACACAGCTATACTAACTGCACTTACCACATCCTCTGGCAACAAATTCCAGAGTTTAATTGTGCATTGAGTGAAAAAGAACTTTCTCCGATTAGTTTTAAATGTGCCCCATGCTAACTTCATGGAGTGCCCCCTAGACTTTCTATTATCTGAAAGAGTAAATAACCGATTCACATCTACCCGTTCTAGACCTCTCATGATTTTAAACACCTCTATCATATCCCCCCTCAGCCGTCTCTTCTCCAAGCTGAAAAGTCCTAACCTCTTTAGTCTTTCCTCATAGGGGAGTTGTTCCATTCCCCTTATCATTTTGGTAGCCCTTCTCTGTACCTTCTCCATCGCAATTATATCTTTTTTGAGGACTGAGGACTGTGATGAACGCTCCTGACGGAAGGAGGCAAACAGTTGAGAATTAGAAGCCAAGATGTCCAAATTTTTATATTCTTTATTGTAGAACTGAATATCTCTAAAAAGCCCGACTCAGGCCGAGTTTCGCCCTCATACAACAGGGCTGCGTCAGGGGCTAAAACAGATACATAAACAACTATATGTGTATGAACTTCATATACATGGTCTTTATTTGTACAGTTGTTTGACATATTGATTTCACATTTCTATGTTACCATTATATATGTCTGTGATTTGTTATGTATTTATGATTTATTTATAAGTGTTTATTGTATCAGTTTTAGCCCCTGACGCAGCCCTGTTGTATGAGGGCGAAACTCGGCCTGAGTCGGGCTTTTTAGAGATATTCAGTTCTACAATAAAGAATACAAACATTTGGACATCTTGGCTTCTAATTCTCAACTGTTTGCCTCCACGGCTTTGTTAGATCACCTTCCTTGTTGCTTTATCAATCCATCACTCCTGAGGGAAGGAGCCATGGGCAGGACGCAGGCACCTGGGGGCCGTGCTGGTCAGGGCACCCAGCCCAGGACTGCCACTGAGCAGGCTTAAGGGGCCTATTTGCTAAGGGTTTCTCCCATTTTGTTTCTGGGTTAGTTAGATGGGGCAAATATAGTGGGAAAAATCTACAGCGAGTTGTGAATGAAGGCTGTTGGCACCAGACCCCAGCCCTGAGTCTGACTGACCCGAAAGTACAAAGGAAAAGGAGGAAACTGTTGGGTCAAAAAAAGATCTCAATGGGACAGAGCCATGTACTCCCTGAACTGGCAGACATCCTTTTGGGATGTAAGGGGGTCATTTTCTATAGCTTTCGTACACAAAAAGGGACTTTTCGCATACGAAAAGGTAAGGTGAAAAGGTAAGGCCCCTTATCGCCGCCAGTAACGCGCCGCCAGTAACGCGCCCAATAGTGCGCCCTTTCACGGTGGCGCTATTGGTTTGCGAAAGCCGGCAGTGATGGCACCGCGGTGTTGCGATTGCTGCCGGCTTTCACAGGCCCGCCCCGCCCCGCGCAATTCACTAAGGCCTGCGATTTTAGAAAATCCAGGCCTAAGAGAAAAAATGTCATAGATCAAATATCTCCAGATATTTGCCATTTTATATGACTTAAGACTTCTGTGACATAGGGATCAAAGTGGCCAGGAAAAACACAACAGAGGCTCATTTAATAGATTTGTTACAAAAACAAGTTGGGTGGCAGTGGGGCCCTCATAAAACCTGTCAGGGGCCATAAGAAGCCCCCTGAACACTGCACGCTACAAAAACAACATTTTTCATTCAGAAACCCAGGACCATTCTGTGTGAGGCAGGACTTCCCAAACCTGTCCTCGTGACCCCCACAGCCAGCTGGGTTTTCAGGCTACCCACAATGAATACGCATGAGATACATTTACGCAGACTGGGGCTCATGCATCTGGATATCCTGAAAACCCAAAAGGCTCTGAAGGTCATCCAAACAGGTTTGAGAAGGCCTGGACCCAGGGTGAGGCAATTTTACAGTCTCAGCCCTTCTTAGAAAACAGGCCTCTTGGTATTTACTCTTTTCTTTCAGTTTTATAGATGATCTCTTTCCAGGTGACTCTGTACAAATCAATCAATAATATGTCATCTAAAAAGGAAAGAAAAAAAGTCCTGTAAACCATTATAGGCGCCTCTGTGTCGGAGGCTGTCTATGGATTATCTTTTACCTTCACCTGGGAACATTAAAATGATCTGATAAACTGAAATGAATAAGCGCTGCCGCGGTTCCAAATGTCACTTTTCAAGCCACCATAAAAAGACTCATAATTGCTGTGAGAGATGCAGGAGCAGCAGCAGCACAGTCATACCTTGAGTACACAGAGAACGGGAAGTCCACGCTAGCAAAGGTTCCTGCTAATTCATGTGCCGTCCCCGCCAAGGTGCTCTCTAGTGCTTATCTGCACAAATCTTTCCAGGGTCCATTGCTCCTAGACCGCTGGCAGCATTTGACAATTTGGGTTTCATTCATGCGGGATCTGTTTAATTTACATTCTGTAGTTTATTAAATCTGAGGTCTCAGGCAGGGTAATTTTATAACAACCCGTTTTACTTAGGCACTACCAAAGAGCGCAGTGGGTTGACTGCCCCCCCTGTGAACCTGCTTGCACTTCTCATAATAGCATGACAGATAAGATTCAAATGCATGTACGTAGGAAGAAATCTCACTTTACGAAAGTATTATGGCCACAGCATAAATACGGCTCAAGCAAACACAACATTAGCAGGCAATTACAATCAAAACAAAACAAACAACTGTAAAACTATAACCAAGTCACTGCTAGCAACATTTTACAGGGTGAGCAGCCGACTTACTAATTCAAACGGTGCTGCTTGAACATGCCTTCAGACTTGGCCATAGAAGCAGGGCCAGTGCAAGGGTATTGGGTGCCCTAGGCAACCCTTGCGCTGCCGCCCGCCCCCCCCCCCCCCCCCCCCCCACCTGTTTTGGCGCCAACTGTGTGCTTCTCAGGGCCGCGAGCAGTGCCCTGAGAAGCACACAGTCTCTATTTCTCTTTGCCGCGAGCGGGATAGGCCCCGCTTGCGGCACCACGTGGCTGCTCTTCGGCGCCCCCTACGGCTCGGCGCCCTAGGCGACTGCCGAAGTTCGCCTAATGGACGCGCCAGCCCTGCATAGAAGAGGTCCTGTGCTATATAATGCTTTTGCCCAAATGTCTGTGTATCAGTACCCCGATCTGTAAAAGTCGGGGCTCAGCATTGGCTGCTGGAGTCCAATTCCTAGGCCGTCAAAGCGTTGTTGCAGTTGTGTTGAAAGCATCAAGGCTAATTGGGCTTGAAAAAGCAATAGTGTCTCATAAGTAACTGCTGTGTGCCGCAACCTAGCCATGAATATGTGGCATCAAATCATGCAGGCTGATGAATCCATCGCTATACTGCCAGAGGACTCGGGGCAGGCGGGTGGGCAAAGCTGACGCTCCAGGAGCAAAATACAAGGCTCAGCAAGCTGAAACCAGGCCCTCTAAAGCTACTGGGTAGGCCTTCAGTGCCCCCCTTTGCTTCTTCCCCCCACGATCTCAGAACCCTTTTCCACTCCCCTCCACACTAAGCTATCCCTCACATGACCCTCCCTCCCAACTTTTTTTTTTCTTTGTAACTTTTCTACTCCTAGAATTTGATGAACCCCTTTTTCCTCCCCCTACCCCCTCCCTTTTCCTCCCCCCCTCCATGTTGTGTCCAGTCTCCCTAATGCGCAAGTCGCCTGGTTCTTAAGCTACGCTAGTTTCGAAAGCAAATATATGTATCATAATTTCGCTTTGAAAATTATCCCTAAAAGCGTGGTCAAACTAATCCCCACAAAGTTACAGCTGCTCTTCACAGGGCGCAATTTGTGCGGGTTAATTTACACGTGGAGTTTTTAAATTGAAAATATGCAGGTAAGTCCCAATCCTACCCCCCCCCCCCCCCCCCCCAAATGCCTGTTTTCGGTGCAGATAAATGTATGCCCAAAATCGGGTTACACCTTTCCTTTAATGCCCACAAACCACCGCAGAGTTTTACAACAAGCTACTTACATGCACAAACCCTTATTTCATGTGCTTTCAAAGTTACCCCCATAACTGAAGCAGGCTTTGGAGGTGCTGCCCATGTTAACTAAAGGAGCCACCTTTTTATGTTATCCTTTTCTGCTCAGGATTGACCAATCTGCCCAATTATTTGGCAGCTGTTCCAATAACTATTATCAGGTGTCTTTCTCTGCAGATAGAGGGACTCAGCTAGTGTGGACTGTTGTTGAACCACAGCTGTCAAAACCATGAAGGAGAAGAAAATGTGAAACCAGTGCAGACTGAACCCAAGTCTGTAACGTTGCACTGCATTATTCTACCAACGGGGCCATCAAGGTTCCTCTAACAGAACCTCTGGGCTACGTAAGATCCCAGCATGTATTATAGTCGTAGCCCTTCAGAGTAATATGCAGTCACATCTAGAACAGATGACCTAGGATTACATTTCTGGTATGAGGTCTGCCTGACAACTTCCAAGGGAAGACTAAAGAATAATGCTGTTAGTGTTAATAGTCAAAAACAACTGATTGTAGGTTATCTACTGGCTGTACAATGGACATAGACAATCTCTTCTCATCCTTTTATTATTAAAATATACTCGGCCTTTTGAGATTGGTTCTCCCACCTCTTGCAATATTTGTTTCATTATTAATTTTAGCTTGCCTTATCACTCTTCCATTCTTTGTTCCATACAAAAATTGTTAAGGGTCTTCACCTAAATACTTAGTATTATTGTAATTAATGAATAGAATTGCATTTTGATTCAAAGAAAAGGAAAAAAGACCTCAGAGATAACATCCCTGGTCCGAAAAACCTCTTTAAAGAACATATTTTATAGGCAGGAATGTGGTCTATAAATAATTTAAATAGCATAAATTACCACTAATATAATTTAAAATAAAATGTACAAATGTTTCATAAAGTTGTTCTCACTTTACACAAAAGTTGTCTGAAGCTTTCCTGGCTTAGCTAGTTCAAGTATAAATGTTCTTTCCAAGGGTCAACTCAGTCTGCTTGGTCATAACATATCTTTCTTCTTCTAGAATGAAAAAAACAGCTCGAACCTGTAATTCTGACCCTCAATTTTGACTTTTCATATTCATTCAATTTAGATATGGATCACTATTTGTAGATTTTATCCTTTAATTGAGCTGATTCATTGCAGGCCTTCAATTATTAGTTGTTAGTAATTTGGTGATTACGAGTTTCTTCCTTTACTGTTTGAGTTGTTATGCCATGTAATTGCCTACAATGAAGTCTGGATATCTCAAGCCAAAGGTGAGTGCATTACACAACCAATGACTATCACAATTAGAAATTAGATAGGAAGAGATTTCTTTGTAAACAACTTAATAATCCACTAGGTGGCAATATTATACCACATATGATTAGAAAACTATCTGTGCTCTGATGAAAAAATATCTGAACGGACCTGTGTGATCTTGAAAGGTCACACACTACAATATCTTTTGATTAGTATGTTGGGCCAATAAAATGTATAACAACCTACTAAGATCCTTAGCAGAAACCTGGGAATGCAGCAGCTGACTGGACACGTGCAGAACAATCAAAGATGTCATCTCTTCACCAGTGTGAGCAATATGCATATTTTGCTTATACTGTACTATTATCCATCCCCATTGAGAAAGGGTATGTGAGTCTACCATATTCCTTTATTCCTTCCCTCTCTCTTACACTTGAAATGATGAATGTGTGCAGGTGTCTGTCTGTCAATGTATAGAAGTGGGTGGGGGGTGTATAAGGGGAGACTGATTGGTGGAGTGGGGGTAGCAGGGTTTGATAAATTAGACCCAGAGGTTCTGCTCGGGAACTATAGACTGGAGAGGACTAGCCTCTTGAGTAAATACTCACCTGCAGATGAGAAAAAAAATGCATTGTTGAAAAGAAAGGACTACTGTATTACTTGGACTTTACTAAATCTAGATCTCATTGCCCAGGATCATAAATTCATGGCAGCTTGAGTTTTACTCCTATTGCACTGAAAGTTTTGTACATGGAAATGAATAAAGGGTAGTATTAAATAAATACAATGCTCAAAGCTTTATCATAAATCAAAACTGGGAGGTTTATCAGTGTTCCATCACATTTTTTCTCATTGCATCAGTTTTCCCTTGGCACTTTTCCTGTTGCTAATTATGAGATGGTTTCTTTCATAAATCCAGAACCATTTTTCCACCACAGCAAACCCGAGGAGAAACCACACACCAAAATAAATTGTTTGACGTGTAAGGTTGACAATAAAACTCATTGGATCGGATGTTCTAAGGGGTTTATATCACTTGGTGGCTATTAGAAAAATTGCTCAATACTTCTGTGTCCATGTGACTGTAGAAAACGAATGCTGGCATTTTATAGAAAAGTTTCAGAAGCATGAACATTTGCAAGTTCTGCACAGTAACTCTGAAAGAAGCCTGTCTATTCTGCTTTCTACCAGCCGTTTTGACAGGGACTGTAAATTGCAGCGGCATCAACACTTAAATGCAAGAGCAGCTGATTTCTGTGATGCTCATAAGTGTTACAGCAACCCCACAAATCCCTTAAATAACTCAAGTGTTACCTACACAGTACATGACAATTTACACTTTACTAGTCATGTGGATTTACAGGCTACCTCTGCTTTCAAAGTAGAGCTGGGTTAAAAAAATCAGGTTGCATAGATCACAGTCAGGGCCAATAGAAGAGTATCAAGCACTTTTCAGCCTTAAACCCCCATCCTCTGCCTCAACTTTCCTACTTACTGAGACAGGAGGAGAGAGTGGGGAAAACAGCAGTGATGGCCATGATCACTAGCCGTCTGGGGCCCGACCTGGAAATGAGGGTGAACCAGCAGCGGATGGGAGCATATCTTGACAGCTCCCATCCAATCAAATGAGGCGAGAAATCTGTCAGGAGAGACATAGCAGGAGCACTTGGGCTTAGTTGCCACTGTTGGTGAGTAGTAAGGCAGCTTCAGACGTTCTGGGATTTCCTTAAGAGTAGATGGGCAGCACCCTAAGTGTTGAGACAACGGCCTCGAAAGGCCTTGCATTCTGTTGAGACGACGGCCTCGAAAGGCCTTGCATTCTGTTACATTGGGGGTGTTTAGTGTGCTCTTGGGCCTCAGCCCGACCCCAGACGGATCCAGGACCGAACCGAGGGTTGGCGACGTGTCCCAGGATGGCAGAGATATGGTCTTACCCTTTGCCGGGCCTGCAAGCTCCCAGAGCCAACAACAAGATGATGTTTGTAGGTGAACGGTCCTCCGACCATTCCGAGCCCTTTTGGACCTGCCACTTGGATCAGCATGGAGCAGCAGGCCAGCCTGAGGATGAGGGCAGACGGAGGCCTTGACACGAAGACATGACACCAAGGTTGATGCGACGGCATCAGAGGCAAGATGAGGAACTTGACGAAGTCCAGACGAGACGAGAAGCTGGGCGGGTAGACATTGGCACTGTCTCTCAGAGTGCCCTACTCAGCCCACCTTCACGGGCAGACCCAATGGGCTGGTTGCGGACCACCCTGTCCCACTACGCACCCTACACAGCCCAAGGAACCTGGTCACGGACCACAAGGAGAGCGGGACGAGCACAGGGAAGAATCCAGTCGAGGTGGGACTCCGACAACGAAGCCAGATGTCATCCGAAGCACCATGAAGGCTGGCAGGACAGGACGGCTCAGGATCACAGGACAGAAGTCCACTGTCGGCATCTCCCATGACGAAGCTGCGTCACCCGGAGATCCACGGCCGGCAGAACAGAAGGCTCCGAAGCAAGAATGAACACCAAGGAAGGCTGGAACAGCAGGAAGCGATACACCAGGAGATGAGACACCAGGACAGGGACCTCAGGCAATGAAGACATGACACAAAGACATGATACGAAGCAGACAAGACAAGGAGCTCCACGAAGAAGATAGAAGACCTGATGGAGCTCTGGCAGGCAGGAGCCTCCAGACTGAAGTCACTCCGGATGCAAGGCAACGAACAATGGCAAGACCAGCCCTTTTATAGGGCTGAGCAGGAAATAGTCTCAAAGGTGGGGCCCAGGGCATGTCTGGCCGTGGGCCCTTTAAATATAGAAGAGAGGTGCAGCCGCGTGCCTAGAGGGAAGCAGGAAGCTGTGCAGGACCATGGACAGTGGTCCTGCACCAACGTCAGCGTCAGAAACAGCAGGGCTGGGCCTAGAGGTAGGCCGCGACGACGGCAGCGGCTCCAGCCGCTGCAGGAAGCCCCGAGGGTGGCTGCAGCCGCCAAGCAAGACTGGGACTTGCAGCCTCCAGCCCCGGAGGTGGATGGGACGTCGGCGGTGGCTCCGTGCCGCATAGGAAGGTCAGAAGTCCATGGCTCCGGCCGCGGTGAAGAGCGACCCGATGGGCAGGAGGAAATAGAGTCCGCGGCTCCAGCCACATAAGAAGGCCCGACCTCGGCGGCATCTGTGCCGCGTCGAGCAGCAGAGAATGCAGAAAGGTGAGCGGAGCCTGCTCGCGGAGAGACCCGCGGGCAGTGTTCATAACACTAAGGTTTCTGGGGTTTTGCCACCTCCGCCAAATTTTAATACTCAGGACAGATGCCTAGTTCGCCTAATGGAAGATCTGGCCCTGATCACAGTCCATAATTTGTCTCCTCATCTGGGTATTTCCCAGACAGTAGCTCGGGCTTCATGATCAGATTATTACAATCTAGTAGGCAAAGTAGGTAGCTGCCTTGAATGGCAAGATTTAGAGGCAACAAAAGGCTTGAAGTAGTAGCATCACTGGGGCCAGAAAAGCTGAACTGGGATATGCTGTGGTTTTAGGGCTGCTCTAGGCCTCAAGTGGAAGTTTTTAAATGTGGGAAGGGCTTGAGGGAAGGAGACAGAAGAAAGGGGTCCCTTTTTTTCTCCTTCTGTTGCCAATGATGCCTCCCAAACTGGGAAAAGGGAGATGAACAGAGTGAATTTAAATGTTTGCCTAGAGTCGCAAAAATGCTAAAGTTACACTGATCTCTATGTTAAAGTGAGGCCCCAAAATTCATCCCTTCTGCAGTAAAGTAGTTTGGTGAAACATGATGTTCCTTCATCTTATAACAACAGTAGCAGTACCCTTAATGCATTCTTGAAAATCCTCAAGCAGACCTACTCTTACTTGATTAACAGCACTCTGAACAGTTTTTAAATGATGAGAGAGTCCAAATACTCCCCAGAAATAGCCTATGTTATACCTACTTTTCACATAGGCACAAAATTATTATCATAATGACTTGCCTGGGAAATAAAACTTTTGTACGTCAGGCCTTTAATCAGCCAAAAAGCACAGCCTGTTCCCAATACTTCTGAGTTGCCTACATTCAAGAGTGTTCATTGAAGTAATGTGTGACTGCACTCTCAGCAAATGCCTAGAGGCAGATACAGAAGCCTTGCCCACATGCCCATAATGATGTTGTGAATGCCCTCAAACTCTCACAGTTATTTGTTTACTATTATTGGTCAAGCAGTTTAATTTTGCCACCAGAACACCAAGCAAGAATTCGTAATTAAACATTACAGCCATGAGTTCTGTACACATCTTCATGCTAACATGTCACAAATCAAAATGAGGTGCTGTTCACAGAGGCGTACAACTAACTAATGTCTTTGGTCCAGCCTTTGAAGTACTATCCCGCTATTATTAATGGCACTTGGAAGTTGTACATTGCTACAAGGAGTCCTCAGAAGAGAATCAATGAAACTATCCTTAGGATCAGACATGCTCAGTCCTGGAGAAATTTGCAGTTAGTTACATTCTGGACATCTTGTTGCTTCAGGGCAACTTAGTGACCTGGAATTAATTTGTGGTATCTAGAGCCCCGACGGCCAATCAGGAAGACCAGTGTCAGCGGCTTCACAGACTGTAAAAGAGGAAGTAGCAATGATGTCAATATATCGTGTCAGCGGGGCTCCATGAGCAAACAGAAGCAGGCAGGAAGGCCAATGGGAGGCAGCAACATCAAAGTCTATACGAGGCTAAAAGGAAAGAGGATGGCAGGCCAATATGAGGTGACAAAGTCAATGGGTCCATGAGAGAAAAAAAAGGAACATGCTAATAGGCTATGGGAGACGGGGAAGGTGGCGACGTTAGAAGCCCGAGCGGGGTTAAAAAGTAAGCGCTGTCAGCAGCAGAATACTGCTCGGCCTGCACATGCATCATTGATCAGACCAGATGCAAGCATAGCAAATAAGGGAGATTGCTTGGAAATGGGGGTGGCGTGAAAAAGAGGTTGATGCAGGGTGTGGAGAAAGGAGGGAGCTAGGTTAGGCCAGGGATGGCAAATTCCAGTCCTCGAGAGCCACAAACAGGCCAGGTTTTCATGATATCCACAATGAATATGCATGAGAAAGATTTGCGTGCACTGCCTCCACTGTTTAAAAATCTATCCCATGCATATTCATTGTGGATATCTTGAAAACCTGGCCTGTTTGTGGCACTCGAGGATTGGAGTTCCCCAATCACTGAGTTAGGCGCAACTATCGGGCTCTAGGAACCAGGCTCCAGTGCTTTTGGGCGACCTAGCTCTTAGATCAAAAGAAAATTTGTGAAGATCCAGATTAGCTCTTTTGGGCTCATTTGTTTGTAGACTGACTGAAAATTGAGGCGTGACATGGCATCCCCTCCAGCTTGGCATCATGGATGGTTACTCTTCTTATCCAACCCTTGCAGTGGCCTGCATGCAGGTCCAGGTATAATCTGTTACAGGGCCAGTTTAACCATCAGGCAAACTAGGCAGTCACCTAAAGCAACAGCTTAAGGAGAGCACCAAAGAGCTGCTGCAGTCACAGTGCAACAATAGTGCTGTTTTGGTATGATAGGTTTGCATTATAGGCTCTGAGTGTCTTTTTTTTTGCAGGATTTTGTGTTACTTCACAAAGTGCCTGATAGTGGAAAGAGAGTGTATCACTGTAACTGAGGTGACCCCAGAATTTGACATTTGGGTTTTTTTGCATAGAGACATCCTAGTTCAACCCAGCCAGACATTTTTAGAGATTACCTTTGACAAATATGATATGAATTTCTGTTAATTTATAAGTGTATTTCTTGATTTTATTTGCAAACTAATCCCAAAAAGCATAGATAATGCATTCATCAGACACTATAATAGAGATGTGAATCGTGTGCCCGATCGTCTTAACGATCGGGTTCGGCTAGAGGGGAGGAAAAATCTGATCGTGGGTGATGTGAATCGGAATTGGTTCCGATTCACATTGTTATTTTTTTTGTAGTGAGGCCCGACCCTTTAAAATTAACCCCTTACCTTCCCCCACCCTCCCGAACCCCCCCAAAACTTTTTACGATTACCTGGTGGTCCAGTGGGGGCGCGGGGACCGATCTCCCACTCTCGGGCCATCGGCGCTATTTTGGCTGCCACTCAAAAATGGTGCCGATGGCCTGATAAAAAAAACACCCACCCGACCCTTTAAAAACGACCCCTTAGCTTCCCCCACCCTCCCGACCCTCCCAAAACATACCTGGTGGTCTAGTGGTGGTCCCGGGAGCGATCTCCTGTTCTCAGGCCGTCGGCTGCCACTCATAAAGATGGCGCCGATGGCCCTTTGCCCTTACCATATGACAGGGTATCCGTGCCATTGGCTGGCTCCTGTCACATGGTAGGAGCACTGGATGGCAGGCTCCATCTTTAAAGATGGCGGCGGCCATCTTTACGACAGCGGCGGCCATCTTTAAATACGGCGGCGGCCATCTTTAACGATGGCGCCGGTCAGCCAGTGCTCCTACCATGTGACATGTTACCACAAAATGACAGGATTTCCGGAGGATGCATGATCAACGACACTGCAAATTTCAGCTGGAACCCGCCGCACAACTCAACCAACACCAACTATTGACTTTTTATATTACCATGAACAAAGAGGGGGAGGGGGAGAGGGGTGGGTAAGGGAATAACTCAAACAACCAAACGAAAATGTAATGGTTATTGTTGCCGTAATGTTTTACCTGTTGATTTGAATAAACATAGTTTAAAAAAAAACAACAAAAACATAAGAACAGAAAAATATAAGAATTGCAGGAGACCTTGCCATACTAGATCAGACTAAGGGTCCATCAAGTCCAGTATCCTGTTTCCAACAGTGGCCAATCCAGGTCACAAGTACCTGGCAAGATCCCAATCAATAAATAGATTCCATGCTACTAACGCACAGTGATAAATAGTGGCTGCTCCCCAAGTCTACTTGGTTAGTAGCAATTTATGGACTTCTCCTCTAGGAACCTGTCCAAACATTTTTAAACTCAGCTATGCTAACTGCCTTAACCACATCCCTTGGGAATGAATTCCAGAGCTTAAGTGTGTGTTGAGTGAAAAAGATTTTTCTATGATTTTTTTTTTAACTTGCTACCTAATAACTTCAGGGAGTGTCCCCTAATCTTTGATTTTTTAAAAGAATAAATAAACAGTTTACATTTGTACATTCAATTCCACTCATGATTTTAAACAACTCTATCATATCCCCCCTCAGTCATCTCTTCTTCAAGCTGAATAGCCCTAACCTCTTTAGCCTTTCCTCATAGGGAAGCTGTTCCATCCCCTTTATCATTTTGGTCACCCTTCTCTGTACCTTTTCTAATTCTGCTATATCTTTTTTGAGATGTGGTGACCAGAATGGAATAGTATTCCAGGTGTGGTCTCACCATGAAGCGATACAGAAGCATTATGACATCTCTATTTTATTCTCCATTTCTTTCCTAACAATGCTTAACATTTTGTTTGTTTTATTAAATGTTGCCACACACTAAGCTGAGGATTTCAAGTATGGTCCACTATGATGCCCAGATCCTTTTCCTAGGAGATAACTCCTAACATCTTGTAAGTACAGTGCAGGTTACTTTTCCCTATGTGCATCACCTTGCAGTTGTCCACATTAAATTTCATCTGCCATTTAAATTGTCCAGTCTTCCAGTCTCGTAAGGTCCTCCTGCAATTTTTCACAATCTGCTTGTGATTTAACAATTTGTAATAATTTTGTATCATCTGCAAATTTGATCATCTCACTCATTATCCCTCATTCCAAATCATTTATAAATATATTAAAAAAAAAAAACACCAGTCCTAGTATAGATCCCTGAGGCACTCCACTGTTTACCTTTCTGCACTGAAAAAAAATGACCATTTTGTCCTACTCTCTGTTTTCCATCTTTTAACCAGTTTACAATCCACAACAGGACATCGCCTCCTGTCCCATGACTTTTTAATTTCCTCAGAAGTCTCTCATGGGGGACTTTGTCAAACATCTTCTGAAAATCCAAATACACTACATCTACCAGCTCACTACTGCACTCCTCTGACTAGCATGGAATGGGGAAAGGGGGATCCTGGGGGAAGAGAAGAGAGAAAGGGAGGTCATGGGGGAGAGAGAGAGAAGAGATGGGGGCAAGAGAAGACTAGGGTGGGGAAAGAGAGAGAGACTGGAGGGAGGGCATCAGGACGTTTTGTTGATTTGAACCAACAACCAAAAGGGCATTCTAGTGCCTATAACCAGTTTGAACACTATTTAGCTAAAGGTAGCTGGATAACTTTAGAAGAGTGTATTCAGTGGAACATGTATCCCACTGAATATTCAGAACAAGATGCCAGCTTGTTAATTTTCTGAATATTGCCCTCTGTATGTCAAACAAGAAATTAAAAGTAATGTCTAATGTAATTTGTAACTGTTGTGATCTATTTCCTGTCATAATAAAACTCTAATGAACCAAAATGAGCTTGAAATGGACTCGTTATCTAATGAGTCAGATTGTTAATTCTGAGATCTTAGTATTTCATAAATTCTGTGGGCCATATCTCCCACAGTACTTATATCTCTAAAATATATAGAATTGTACCATTCTGTGCATTCCAAGTTTTTCAAATATTGGGCTGCAATGTGCTTCTCATATGTCTTTTTATTTCTGATGCTACCTCTAACAAATCCTGGATAAAAAAAATAGGAGACAAAGATGATGATTCTTGCATAGCACCATACAGACTATTATTTCCCTACCATCTACTTGTACTGTAGCTATCTCAGAAGGAAGAGTGGGTGAGTGTATCATATGGGAATCTAAACTCATGAGCTATAGATTGACACAGATGTTAATGGAAGACACCTCTGACTGCAGAACTATCTTCTCCGGCTAATGATGTACCAATGCCACTTCTGCTGAAAGCTTATTTTTATTTATTTATTTATTTATTTATTTATTTATATATAGGTTTTTATATACCAATTGCCGTTTGCATATCATATCAGTTTACAAAGAAAACAGTGCAAGTAAAATGGAGCATGACAGATACAGCTTATACTCTATGCTGCATTTGGCATGGTTTCTAGAATTGAAAGATTCTGCCATAACATTGCAGAACAATAGTTCAGAAACCTAGGATGTTCATTAAAAATAATTATTAAAAATAATTGTATTCTGCATCTTCCAATACAAATTTTCCAGTGTGGATGATAAAAAAAAAACCCATCCATTATTCACACTTCACAGTAACATAAAAACATACTCTGTCTTCACTTAGATTTCAGGACTCCATCCTGAGGATAAGGTATCAAAGAGTAGGTGGTGATCATCAGTATCAAAAGCAGCAGACAGATCAAGAAAGAGAAGGATCAAAAAGACTTTTGGTTTTAGCCATAAACAGGTTATGGTAAACTTTGGAAATAGAACTGAGAAGCTGGGTGGGAACAATTAGTGAGCTTGAAGGAGAGAAGATGGGCAGTTTCCTCGACTGTGATTTCAGAAAAGGAGCAAAGGGCCAGAGAAAGAGGAGAGGAAAAAAGTCAGAGAGGGGAATCTTGTCGCTGAAATATTCTGCCCTAGTTTGGGATTATATTGAAGAGGGGAGGGTGTCAGAGACAAACACAGTTTGAGAAGGAAAATGGTAGAGATGGCAAAGGTTGGAGGCAAGAGAGTTCGTCAGCTAAACATAGTAGTCTTGCTTGGCAAGTACAATAGCAGACTGGAAGGAGGTCAACATGAATTTGAAATCTATGAAGCTGGTTTAGACACAGGATTTTAGCCAGAGACATCCCTCAGAGTGGGCACAGGAAGCTAGGACGTGAATTCTGGGGGTAAGCCAAGGCTGGAGTTTGGTGTGTCTTTTGGGATAAGTAAGAAGAGTTGCAAGAGTGTCTAAAGAAGATGATAGCATTGAAAGAAGAAACTGCTCATCAATTGACTCAGAGTGTAGTAAAGGAGAGGAGACAATAGAGGAAAGGTTACAAGGGTCGATAGTCTGGAGATGTTTGTGGGCATGAGGCTGTGGGGGAGGGTGGTTTAATGTGAAAGTTATCAGATTGTGGTGTTAGAGGGGAAGAGCTTAGGTGGAGAAGCCTGAGATACAGCAGTTGGAAGAAAAGACTAGGTCAAGGCAGTGGCCATGCTGGAGTGTAGGGTGGTAGAGCAGAATTGGAGGTCAAACGAGAAGATTGATTAAGACAAAGAGTTTTGAAGCATAAGAGTCAGATGGATCATTGACATGGAAGTTAAAGTCTCCAAGAATAAGGGAAGAGGTAAATGGATTGAGAAAAAAAGGAAAACCATGAGTCAAAGTCAGTGAGAAAGGAGGAGGGGTCATGATAAATGGCAGCTACCCAGAGAGGTAGTGAGGTAAATAGGCAGATGGAGTGGGCATTCCAAAAGGAACATGAGAAAGGGAAAGAAGAGGGAAGGAGGAAGGGATAGAGATAAGATTGGAGTGGCAATATTTGATGTGCACAGATGGGGTGAAAGTTGCCTTGGAGGGCTAGGATTAGGATTGATATCCCCAGTTGAGAAGAGGTGGAAGTGTGATGAGACTAACAAGAATGAGATGCTCTCCGGGAGAGTAGAGATGGCTGGATGAGAGAGAGAGAAAACGTTGAAGCTCAAGAGTAGAGGACAGGACAAAAGACAGAGTGGCTGGTGAGGTGAAGAATGTAAAGAATGGGGACAGTAGACTTGATGCTAGTAGTGGTCTGCAGCAGGGAATAGGACTAAGGAGAATTACCACCAGGAAGAATAGATGTAATGGAACCATATGAAATATCTTCAACCATATACATCATTTAAAATCTATGTAAGAGAATGTGGAACAAGAAAAGAAAGCATCAAAGACATTCACATTTTGCAGTGTTTTGACCTGAGAATGCATGTTTTGGACTCTTGTTGCTGTTCTGCCTAAAACACTGCATCTTCCTTATTAGAGATTGTGCTCCTTCTCTTCTATGAGTTGTTGCTTCAGTAACCTTGGAAATCCATTCCTCTGTTCTGCACTCAGTTACCTAATTAAACCAAGCTATTTCCTTTCCACAGCAGTACTCACAGCTGATGAATTCCATTAATGTTTTGACTAAAATGTCAATCTGCTAATCACTGAGAAAGAAAACATATTACTGTTGACAGACTTAACTCCTGTTCTTTGTTTTCACACATGGTCTGCTTCTTTGCTAATTCTATACCAGTCTACTGAAGTCTGCTTTATAGCTAGATGCCAAACCTCTCATCTCCTACATATTTTCAGAACTTTTTGGCACCGCATACCACTAATGTAATCAAATTTTCCTCTACACCATAAGAATGCAATAGTTATTCCTATGCTAAAGAAAACGGCCTTGCGCATGACATGATCAGCTCAGTCAGCAAATGATCCATTGCTCACTTTTGTTATCAAAAAAATCCTTGACCTTGAACTATATATGGTTACACTTCCATGCCTATTTTCTTTGCTTTTAATCAGTGTTTCAAAATAAGGGATCTATGTACTAAAAACCATACTAAAATTGGTGTCTCAGATTTTTGCAAAGTGTGCACAAGCTCAAAGGGCCACATTAAAGGGAACATGTGTCTTTTAGTGTATGCTCCCTGCATATCATAAGTGTAATGAATCTGCTCCTGTGGAAGGAGGAGTTAGCAATCTTGTTATGAACTAGCTCCTATGGAGAGGAGGAGTTAGCAATCTGTTGTGAATCCGCTCCTCCAGAGAGGAGGAGTTTGCAATCTGTTATGACTGACTGCCGGAGTTAGCAATCCGTATGGATTCCTCCTGTAAAGGGGAGGAGTTTGCAATCTGTTGTGGACTTGCTAGGGAGTTTAGCAGTCTATAGTGGAGCGACTCCTGTAGAGGGAGTAGCAAACAATATGTTAGGGTTAAGACTGCGGAGTAGCAATCTATTATGAATCTGCTGCTGAAGACTCCTGATGGAGAGAGTAGCAATCTGTTACCAGCGGAGTGCTTGGAGAGGGCACTCAGCTGTAGAGGAATGTAGATAGATGGATCCTTGGGCCGATGGCAGATGACTGCGCCCCCAGGATATCCTGAGAGGGACCACTGGCTAGGCTTGGGTATGGAGACAGACACAGATAGTTATTTTATTGGACAGGTTAGTAGAACCACCAGAGGTGGCAGTAGTGAGCAGATATGCCCGGCAGGGCTGAAGTCCCTCAGGTACTGGAACAGCGATCCAAGGGTTGTGCCAACACCACCTTGGACCAAGGGTCCACAAACCCTAACAAAAAGGCAACACTACAAATATTAAACCAGGCCCTAAACACTAATACACCTCCTATTAGGAAAACAGAACAAGTCCCCACACAGAAATAATTGTAAAACTATACAGAATAATATCAAACATTTAAAAACATAAAAATTATTAAAAATATTTCAAACACCAATAAAATATTTCAAAACAGCAGACACATCACCTAATACACAATAATTAAAATGGCAGTCAATCAAGAGAAATAAACTTAAAAAGCCACCATTACTTACCCTCTCCAGCACCTCTTCTACTCATTTTCCTTGCAGGCCAATAGCACACACCAGAAGCAGCGGTGAATGCTGAAGCTCTGTCCTCACAGTCCTCTTCCTTAGGGCTCACAACCAGTTTCTCACACGCAAAGCCAATTACACCCCAGGACCAGTCTTTATTTATTTATTTATTTATTTATTTAGAGTTTTTATATACCGACCTTCTCGATATACATAATCGAATCAGGTCGGTTTCCATAAAACAAAACTTTCGCAAGTAAGGCGTTACATTAAACAATAAAACAGAGTATTGAACTAAGGCGTACAGCATAACATAAACAATAAACTGCAAATAGAACAATAAAACG
Source organism: Rhinatrema bivittatum (assembly GCF_901001135.1). Taxonomy (NCBI): domain Eukaryota; kingdom Metazoa; phylum Chordata; class Amphibia; order Gymnophiona; family Rhinatrematidae; genus Rhinatrema; species Rhinatrema bivittatum. Next base: position 91,918,103 of record NC_042619.1, read on the forward strand.
TAAATCAATAAATATAAATCTTATATATAGATATATATACATAAATATATATATATATAAATAAATATATAAAATATAAAATAAAAATGCTTATACATTTGTCAAATATCATGAGTAAGAGGTATTAACTGCAAATTATTGGTGGATGAAATGAGCTGGTAAAGGTAAACAGGTGACAGTGGGCATTTAAAATGGCATAACTATGAGACGAGCACGAGCTGAAGCTGAAGCAACAAGAAAGGGTCTTTCATAATAAGAGAACTGTCCAGGTAGTGCGTGTTTTGGTCCTGAGGGTGTATGGATGGTCATGGACTTTATGTTGAACTATTTTGTTCTTTGACCGGTGTCAAAGTGTTCCTGTGATTCCGGAAAGGCTTGCCGGAAGAGCCACGTTTTTAGGTTTTTCTTGAAAGTTAAATGGCAGGTTTCTAGTCGAAGATCAGGCGGTAAAGAGTTCCAAAGGGTGGGCCCGGCTGTGGAGAGTGCTCGTTTAGCTAGTGAAGTCTTAATCGGGGGAGCATGTAAAGAACCTTTGTAATTATATCTAATTGGTCTATTTGATGTGTGAAGGCGGAGTTGTGAGATAAGATTTAGGTGTGCGTTGCCCATGATATCCTTGTGGATCATTGATAAAGTCTTGAAGGTGATTCTAGCTTTTATAGGCAGCCAGTGGAGGTAGATCAGAATAGGTGTGATGTGTGCTCTTTTGTTTGTGTTGGTGAGTCTTTCTCAAACACCAGTGACCTCCCCAACCAGTTTTTTTCTCTCCCGCACACACAGTCACCTCCCTGACCAGTCTACATCTCACACACACACACACACACACACACACACACACACAGCAGTCACCTTCCTGACCAGTCTCTGTCTCCCACACACATCACCTCCCTGACCAGTCTCTGTCTCTCTCACACACACACATACCAGTCACCTTTCTGACCTATCTCCCACACATACATACACACCAGTCAAATCCCTGCCCAGTCTCTCTCTCTCACATACACACAAACACATCACCTCCCTGACCTCTCACCCTGTCAATCACACACATGCTCTTTCATTTAGACACATACTGTCAATCACACTTGCATAAATGCTCTCTCTCTCTTACATACATGCTGTCAATCACACATACACGCTCTTAAATTCTGGCTCGCTCTCACTCATGACTCCCCACCCCTCCCTAACACAAATGGCAGCTGCAGTAGCCTCCTCCTCCAGCCCCTGCAGCTCAAGAATGAAGAATCCCATTGGTTGCAAGGGCTAAATCTGCCCTTTCTGCCATTGCTGATCACCGGCTGTGCTTCATTTTGTCTGGGTTCACACTTCAGCTACTTTATGCAGCATGATCTTCTCTTCTTCCTGTGCACCTCACTGTACATCACTTCCTGTTCTGGGCCGTGGGGGCGGGAAGAAGAAAAGGCCATGCCGCTGATATTACCAGCTTCCACTAACTACTGCCATTCCTGCCCGGACAGAATGGAAGTAATATTAGAGGAAGAATATGTGCATCTCGCCTCAATAAAGGAAAGAGAAGGAAGCACAACCAGGGCAGCGAGACACCAGGAAGACGTGACACACCTGACAATGCTTGGCAAAACACTGGTTGAGAATCATTTTTCTAGAGGAAAGGCGAGATACGGGAGATATGATAGACATTTAAATACCTGCAAGATTCCCATGCATGGAGGCTGTAGAGCAAAGGGTCATGGAATGAGGGTGAAAGGAGATAGACTCAAGCTTAACCTTAAGAAATATTTCTATAAAGAGAGGGAGGTGGATGCATGGAAGTGGAGGTGGTAGAGACAAAAACAGTATCTGAATTTAAGAAAATAAGAAATAAATATAGGGGATTTCTGAGGGAGTGATGGGAATTGTAAAACTAAATTATGTTGATTTTATGATAAAATAAATTAGTTGCGTGGATGGGCAAACTAGAAAGGCCATACAGTCTTTTTTTTTATCAGAAACATATTTCTATGTTTCTGTGTCATATGATACAGTTCACATGATTCTGTTCAGCCCACTGTACTACTGTCATCAGAGATCGAAAATTACAGGCAAGCAATTATTTTAGGCATATCCATCTCACCAAGGCCAGTAGGAAAAAGACACATTTCTTGCACTGTTTATGCAGAGCAAGCCATACCACCTAATGTGTATCACTTGTGTGAAATGCAACGCAGAGGACAAAAATCCTATTGCCCACAATTGTGATCACACAAGAGAGAGTCTATAAAAAGAATTTCCCTCATTGCCTGACTTATGGTTGATATGGCAGCTTCACCGTGTGCTGTCTTTCCCTTCCCTTACTTCCTGCTGGTTTCCCCTCCTCCCCCCAAGATATATCATATATAGGGGTATCTAGCACATACCCTGGTGGATCCTCCTTCCTCCTCCAGTGTGTCATAATATTTCTTAGGAACACTCTTGCGAGGTGCAGTTAGGTGTTTATATCATAGTTAATATGTACTATTATTTGCTATCTGTGTTTTTGTGTCTACATTTTTGCGATTGCACTAATCAAAGTTTTATTTTATTGTATGCCTAGTGTGCAGTTTCACTTTCCATAAACTGTAATCTTTTATCTCTGAACACTAATACAGGATTCATGCTTTGTTCCTCCAGCAATAGCAGGCAATCAAGTTGCAGAGATGGAGAATGGCATATCTTATCATAATATTAAGAAGAGCAATATTAATTCCTTATAAGTATTATCAGCATACTGTGTGCAATAAAAGAGAACATAGCTGTATTGATCCCTCCCCCTCAAGGTGTTTACAATCTGTGTTTTAGCACTCCCAGGCTAATAAGGTCTATCAGTGTGCAACAGAGATGGGATTTGACAAGCTGTATTCAAAATAATGTCCCTTACCTTTCAGGATTGTGAAAAAAAATAGAAATGAAAGAATGGTTCTCTGAAACTGGGTATTCAAACTGGGTTATCATCAATGTTCTTCCTTGATATGATCATACAGTAGGGATATTGTAACGTATTTTTTCCCCACAATTTTTTCCATCTTATTTTAAACAAAATAAACTTTTACATTTCTGGGTATTCCAGGGTTTTGTTTTGTTTTTTTTAATCCTTTGCATTGTATTCCTCCATGCAAAATATTTTTATAATGGAAATATATAGTAGTTAATATTTCAGATGAAGTTATACATTTGTGGTGTTTAGTAATGGCATACTGCATTTCACACGTCCTTTGGTGATTTATTGAAATTATACCAAGGATTGACAGATAAAAGCCATAAATAAAATCAAACAAATATGACATTATAATATAAATGCATGTAGTGATAATCATCAAAAATGCATATACAATGTTGCACAATAGCCAAAACCAAAATTAAAAATAAAAAAAACAGAAGGAGATGAGTCAAATCATAGCTCTGTCTTTTCTCCAGATTGTTTAAATATATCATCTCGTGCATGGTGCCACAGGAAAGAAGTCTTGGTCAACAAGGAGTTTATCCATCTGGCAAAACTATGGAGTTCACCATTTGCCAAAACAGGCAACTCATTCTACAAATCAGATCATTTTAAAGAGAACATCCAAATAAAAACAACAATAATGATGGCATCAAGTAGAAGATTTGTGTCCAGAGCAGACCCAGATGATGACAATCCTACCAGAGCAAATAGGATATCTTAAGTCATTTCTATAAAGACTTAGCTCTAATTTTCATATGTGTGAACAGTACAGATGAGTATTACTACAAAGATTTATATTCAACTATCTATATGGGATTGTTCTCAAAATATTGATAAGTTTTGCTGAGTATCTCAAGTAATTTTCTCCATTGATTGTTCTGCAACCATATATCCGTGTGGGAACTAATATTGCAGCGCGTTAGCTTCAGTTGGTCTGTTTTTAAGAAAATTTTGCATTAGAAAACAAAACTAAAAAATTCCAAAAAGTAGTTATTAATTAAATAAAGCAAATGGCCCGGTAACCATTATCTTGAGTTTGATCCATAAACAAACTCATTGAGTGTGGGTCCTACAAAGAATACAGGAGTATTGCTGTACATGTGGCTATAATTTAAATGGTATAATTTTGACCAGTGAAACCTATTGTGCTTTATGAGTGTATTTCATATAGCTCACCCAGTATAAGCACAGAATCAGTACTTTTTATCACAGAACAAATTTCAATTTATAAATAATTATATCTAAGCAAAACATAAAGCTAAAAACAAAACAAACATAGAAACAATGAAAATTTGCATTAGTTTACTGATATCATTTGAAGAAAAGGCAACAGATGGAAGACAATTCCACAGTCCATCCCTGTTGGATAGCTGATGAATTTGAAGGATGATATGGCTTGCATTCAATTTTAATTTTTAGATAACATGGTACAGTATTCCCTCTGGGATTTAATTATTATTATAAATAGATATCTTGGATAAATTGTTTTTAGAAGGCTGTATATTTTCCTGAGATTAAATCCAATGCTATGCAATTCTTGATTTACTGGACAACTTTATTTATTTATTTATTTAAAAATTTTGTATACCATCATTCGCAAGAAACATCACAACGGTTCACGTCATAAAAAACGGTTCACATCGTAAAAAAAAACATAAAACAACAATAATATTATTGGTGGTTAAAATACAATAACGTATTCAATATAAAAAATAAAGTTATTAATAAAAGGACGGGTAAAAGAAAAACACAATAATCGCTTTTTCATTCTAGCTATTTCTTTTAAATTCTGATTCTAGACGTAATTCAATGGGCATTGTGTTCCAAATACAGGGACCAGCAATAGAAATGGACCTGTCTCCTTTTTAAGGACTTAATTTACTAAGCCTTTTTTCCCTAGACAGAATGAGAAAAATGTAAATCGGGCCCTAAGATTTCAAGGATTTGAAGTGATCTCTAAGTCATTCAGAGGGCAATAACTCTGTTTTATTCACAGAAATGGGCTGTTTGATTATTGCCCATTCTCTACACAGGTAACAGTACAAATTGGAGGCAATTTTAAAAGGAATTACACGTGTAAATGTAACATACTATTGTAGCAATTTTAAAAAGCTATTTATGTGTGTAAAGTGCATTTACACACGAATAAATCCTATGGACAATTCAATGGCATACATTGTAGCAATTTTCAAAAGCCCACTTACACGGGTAAAACCCAATTATAAGCGTGTAAATGCTTTTTAAAATCAGGCCCATACTGTATGTGTCAGCAAGTGTATTTTTACCTTTGTATTTCCATAGGTGTTCCTGGAGAGGCAATTGTACACACAGTTTTGGATATTCAAAAGTATCAGGTCAATTTTAAATGGCCATATATGCACGCATGTGGGCTGCACGCAAACAATGCGGATTTTAACAAGCTGCAAAATACACGCATTTGTACCTGTGCGTGCATGAGGAATAAGGCGGCGGAAAGGGGGCAGAGTGTGGGCAGGGTATGGGATTCCAGGGCAGAGTATGGGATTCCAGGGCGGGGTCAAGACTTACTTGCATAACTCTGAATTTTAAAACTGAAAAACCACAGCGCATGTACGCTAGATTCCTGCATAACGTTACTGCTGCTCCTGCTGAGGAGCACATCTGTACATCTCGAGTCTTAGGGCTTATAGAATGGGACCGAGTCAACTGGGGGCTGTGCAGGATGAAGAACCAGAGAAGTCTGAAAGAGCTCGCTATTAACTGTACAAACTGGTAGACTAATTGCAAAACTGGGAATGTGCCTTGTGTGAGCATGTTTTAAAATTTGCTGGATCCCAAGATTACGTGTGCGATGGGTCCAGGAGAGCGCTTTCGCTTTGCAGAACAACAACCTTTCCAAATGCTTTCCAGGAGGTGCAGAGCCTTATTACCAACAGCTACCTACGGGAAATGCAGTTCAAATTTCTACATTGGGCATTTATATCTCAGCAAGTGGCATTTAAGGTCCATGTAGCTTTCACCGCCCGGTGTGTGAAATGTAACTTGGACATTGGTTCATTAACTCATTTATTTTGGATTTGCCCCAAAGATTTGCGCTTTTGGTACAAGATATTGGGCATTCATCAACAACTTGCTAGGGGTAAATATTCCCTTATTACCAGAACCTTTGTTGTTTGACGTGGATCTATCTAAATATGTGAGGAAGGCTGGGGGAAAACTATTGGTAAGGAAATTACTAGCTCAGGGGAAACGCTCCATTTTGTTGGTATGGAAAGATACAGTGCCCCCTTATTATTGGCAATGGCGTAATGGTATACATAGTATGATGTTTGTGGAGTCAATGGCAGCTCACTCTTCCCCCAGTGCCAAGAACGGGTTCCTGGAAATTTGGGATCTGTATATACAAAGCCTTTCCAGTAGAATATGAAGTTCCATCCTAAATACTTTCTAGGAGAAAATAGTTATTATCACACCAGACTCTAGCCATACAATAAGGATATCAGGGATGTGGGAGGGGGAGGGGGAGGAGTAAGGGAGGGTAGGGTAAGGGTAAGACTTCCCCACTGCGCCCCCTTTTTATTATTTTGGGGAGAGCGCAAAAGAACACGGCACCCACTCTCGCTACCCAACAATGTAATGGACTAATGAAAGACGGGATGCACAGGGAAGAAGGGAGGGAATTTAACGGGGAAAAAACTTTATGTGATTGCACAATATGGGCGATGAGCTGCATCTCTTAAGGATTATTCCAACAACTATGTTACATAATTATTCTATTGTGTTATTTCTTGGTGGTGTTTCTGTACTGACAAATGCAGTATTGCTTGTTTTTTGAAGAAAGATATTATAAATAAAATTTGCTGACATATGCATGTAAAATCCGACAAGTTCCTATGGAAGACACGTGAGCGCTGGCTGTGCTTGAGTAACCGCTTAACATTTAGGCACATAATTATATGTGGTTGGTGCATCGTAAAACATACGAGTGCAAAATGCATGCACATTAAATATTCCAACATATTCTTGCTAGCATGCCAATACGTGCATGTATGGACACATGTATGCTCATTTTAAAATTGACCTCTGTGCATGTTATACCTTAAAAAGGTACCTGCACAAAAAGCAGAGACAAATTTGTGTGGGTGCATTTCAGGAGACAATAATCAAAGCAAAATTACCTGAGTAGATTTGCTTTGATTTCTGTGGCAAACCTCCACTGGTAAAAGCTACCCACGAAGTTTGCCAGACCATGAGTAGTTTGATTATCTACCCCTCAATGAGTAGCAATAGAGACAATTCATTATTATATAAAGAAGCTTTCTGCATTTTTTAATTACAAGTACCTGCTCCTATGAGTTCAAACAGTAACTTGGATTGAACATATTTTTTACAACCGAGATAAAAATCTAGAATACCTCTCACATTTATTCTGACATCCCTGGAAATTATGTAATTTTGCACTTAATCACTTATAACACATATAACTGTGCTAATTTGCATAATTCCCAGCATATGGGGGTAATTTTCAAAGGAGTTACGCGCATAAATGTAACTACTATTGTAGCAATTTTCAAAAGCCATTTACTCACGTAAAGTGCACTTATGCGAATAAATCCTATGGACGATTCAATGGCATATATTGTAGCAATTTTCAAAAGCCCACTTACTCGAGTAAAGTGCATTTACATGCGTAAAACCCAGATTTACGCATGTAAATGCTTTTTAAAATCCGCCCCTATGGCTAGAAGTAACATAGTAATGACGGACGGCAGAAAAATATCAAAATGGTCCATTTAGTCTGCCCAGCAAGCTTTCCAAGGTAATAACTGCCGCTCCATGCAGGTTACTCCCATGTTTCTCTTAGGGAAGAGATGGCTAGGAAAGAAGAGAGTGGCATCAGCTTGCATGGACCAGATGAAGGAAGGTACTGTCGGAATGCAGGGCAAGAAGCTGGAGCCAGTATTGGCCCACATACACAGAACAGAGGAAGGCAGAGTCAACTAGCACTGGCCAGAATCAGAAGGCAGCATCAGACCGATTATCAATGGTGCCCCAAGTCATGTCTGTTGTTCAGACCTCTTTTATGAAGTTAAAGCTTCTTCGCTACCTTAAATCACTACTAGATCCAAACAACTTCCATCATGTTCTTCAGGCCCTGATTTTTCCCAGTTTGGATTACTGTAACTTGTTATACTTGAATTCCCACAGAACACGTTAAAGCCGCTCCAAATCATTCAAAATTCTGCAACTTGTTTAGTAATAAAAACTCCCCTTCATGACCACATCTCTCCCATTTTCATATCCCTACTCCGGCTGCCTATAAAATGGAGAATCCAATATAAAACAGTGGTCATTATCGAAAACTCACCTTACAATGTTCCCTCACCATGGATTAATTCAATGCTATGGATTTATACCCCTGTTCAAACTCTTCGTTCCTCCAATCAATTCTTACTCGATATTCCATCTTCCAGGTTTGCCTCCTTATCAATAACCCGTGAGTGCTTTTTCTCTATCTTCAGCCCCACTTTATGGAACTCACTGCCAACAAATGTATGGCTCATGCAAGACCCAAAAAGCTTATTAAACCTCACCTTTTTAATGAAGCATTTGATTCCTTTAATTAGTTCTTTGCAATGCTTGGGCCAACAACTCCAGATCCTATGCATGTATATTTGTAGAAAGTAATTGGTATTTGCTTTGTTTTTATGTTGTTGGGTTGGGTTTTTTTTACATTATATATGTTTTGTTGTACCCCACCCTGAACTTATTTTGGAAGGGTGGGTAACAAATAATTTTAAATAAGTAAATAGACTGCATGGATAGCTGGAGGAAGATGATATTGGCTTTCTCAAGGGTCCTGTTAGAAAGTGGTAGTAGCCCGTACAGATAGGAACAGCCCAGATGCAAAAGTAGAAGAGGTGGGATGGGTTAAAGGCTTGAGTGAGAGATGAGGACGAGATAGTGCGTGTCCGCCTGCTGGATTGTGGAAGACGAAATTGGTGAGGTCTGGCTTGGGGAAGTGGGAGGAAGACAGAAAGTGGAGGTGGTTGGCTTGGAGGGAGGAGAAGAGAGAGAAAGCAGTGGGGTCTAGCATCAGGAAATGGGGGAGGTAGAAAGTAGTGGATTTAAGCTTTTGGGGTTGGGAGAGAAAAAGGGATGCGTTCTACCTTAGGGGGGGGAGAAAGAGAAACTAATGAGGTCTGGCTTAAAGGGAGAGAGAAAGTGGTGGGCTTTAGCATGGAGGAATGGGAGAGGGAGAAAGTGGAGAAGTCTGGCATGGAGGAAAGGAAGAGAGAGAGAACAAATGGTGGGGTCTATTTTGCAAGAAAGAAGAGAGAGAAATTGATGGGATCTGGCTGAGAGAGAGAGAAAGATTATGGGGTCTGGCTTGGGTGGAGGAAGGAGAGAAAGAAAGTAGTGGCATACAGCTTGTGGGGGAGAAGTGAAAGAAAATTGGTAGGTTCTGGATTGGGATTGGGAAAGAGAGACAAAGTGGTTAGGTCTGGCATCGGAGAAAGAGAAAGAGGTAGGGTCTAGTTTAGGGGTTGTGGAAGTAGGAGAGAAAGTGGAGGGATCTGGCTTGGGAGAAAAAGAGTCAAAGTGGGAGGATGGGAGAGAGAGAGAGAGAGAGAGAGAGTGGTGGGGTATGGCCTTGAAGGGGTTTGAGAGGGAGAGAGAAAAAGTGGTGGGGTCTGGTCTGGGGGGAACGGGAGAGAGAAGAAGTGAGGGAAAGTAGTGGGATCTGGCCTTGGGTGTTAAGAGAGACCGAGGTGGGGGTCTTGCCCTGCGGAGGAGTAAAAGAATGGTGGCATTTGATTCGGTGGGGGGAGGGGAAAGGAACGTGGCAAAGTGAATGGTATAGGCATTATTAAGTTGTATAATATGCTAAGTACCTGCATTTATTTCTAAGAATGTTCAAATACTCATTTAATAAATTGCTTAAAAAATTAAAAGCAATTAATGTTACATAAATTTACATATTTTAGATTTTTTTTCTCTGTGCATAATTTTGCTATTTTATGCATAATTCCATGGAGTGTAAGTATATTGTCATTCATAAGGAAAGCTTTTAAATGGGAATGACAGTTTTGTTTGTGGATTAGTAAAGATTATTACGAATTGGCGTTGTCTGGCTACTACATTGTATAGCATCTTGGTTTTGGAAGGTAACCCTTTAACCCATGTATGCCCATTAGATTCTTCTCTTTGTTGTGATTTGTAATATAATTTTAATTATTCTCTGCTACATCTTTAATTCGGTTTTCTTAAGCAAGCTTTGTTGCAAACAAGCACAGAGGGAAAAATAAAACACTTGAAAAAAATTCCCACCATGACAGAGAGACCAGTGTGTTTTCACCTTCCCCTCTTTCTCCAGTCAAACTGTCCAAACCAGCCTCAACCGTCAGCTTTTCTCAGATGGCTTTGAGAGAGATAAAACTGAAAATAACTGCTCTGATCTTCAGCCCAGACAAATCATGTGATTGATTCTCCTGGTCCTTTTTGGGGTCAATCCAGCAAAATGGAATCAAACCCAAATTACAGTGGCCAGAAACACATTTAAATTAAAGAAAAAGCTGGAAAACCCATTTGAACCGCATTTCATACTGGACTTTTTCATGGCATTTCAATTCAGTCTTAGTGTAAACATGAAGAACAAAATAATCTTTAACCATGAACATACACCTAGTTTCATCTCATTAAGAACATAAGAATTGCCATACTGGGTCAGACCAAGGGTCCATCAAGCCCAGTATTCTGTTTCCAACAGTGGCCAATCCAATCACAAGTACTGGAAAGTATCCAAATATTAAATAAATCTCAAGCTACTATTGCTTATTGATTAATAGCAGTTTATTGATTTTTTTTCTCTAGGAACTTATCCAAACCTTTTACAGTAACTGCTGTAACCACATCCTCTGGCAATGAATTCCAGAGCTTAACTATTCATTGAGTGAAAAAGAATTTTCTTCATTTTGTTTTAAATGAGCTACTTGCTAACTTCATGGAGTGCCCCCTAGGCCTTCTATTTTCTGAGACAGTAAATAACCATTTTACATTAACTTCAAGTTCTTTCATTATTTGGTAGACCGCTATCATATCCCCCCTAACTTCCTTAGCCTTACCTCATAGGGCAGCCGTTCCATGCCCCTTATCATTTTGATAGCCCTTCTCTGCACTTTCTCCAGTGCAGCTATATCTGCTTACAATATTCAAAGAGTACTTACCTAGGTGAAATGGCCAGACTGAAACCCGTCCTCACTCCGCACAACTAAACAGTGCACCTGAAGGTCACATCCTGTGTGTGTTTTGCCACATTAAAAGGGGCGTTCCCAGAGGTGTGTTTACATCAGGGAGTAAAATACTTGCTCAGAACTGAATTTTCAAAGAAAACATGTACATAGTTTCCCTTTGAAAATTGCCTAAAAGGATCAACCAAATTTGCCCTTCCACAGGAATGAACTGCCTGTGGCATTCTGCTGAGAACTGAAAATGACAGGGACCTGTGGGGTCAAGAAAAGCAATGGGGAAAGGCCCAGGACAAGCACAGCGAGAAACAGACAGAACCTGGATTAAATGTCCATCTCCCAAAAGCAACACTGTTGTGGCAATGGATTTCATTGTGGCATAACTGTTCCTCCCTATCATTAGATCTAACCACAAGGGGCCATGCATGCTGCTATCACGTAACTGTTAAGTGGCCCTGAGACCAGCAAGTGCCGCTCCTGAATGCCCATTGCCCTGAGAGGGGCCCACTGCTGCAGCTGCACATGCCCATTTGATTGAGTAGCACTGGAGTATCTCACAGGGCTACAGAATAAATGCCTAAACTGTAGTAACACAAAACACGTTCGGTGTTCCTGTTTTCCATAGCTGCGTCCTGCAAGTTATTCGATTTTGCTGTGAATTAGTCAGACATCCTTTTTGTATTTGCACCAGCTGACGTAAACCACTTACAGTAAATGATCGTTAAAAGAGGAATCCTGAAAACATGACAAGGAGTGATCTACAGCTGGAAATCCAGAGTTCCGGTCATGCCACAATAAAGCAGAGCAATTGCGCAAAAGCGAGCAGCATTAATGTCATCCTAATCCTAACAGCTTCTGACGTGAGCCAGTGTTTCCCTGTCCTTTGCTAGTAACTCCAAATACATGTCTGCATATCTTTGGAATGTTTTTCTCCTTAGTTAATGCTGTAATATTTTTATGCATCTAGTGTATGCATATAAATCATGTATCGTAGCGTGTGCTCATACCACAGGCAAGGGAGGGAGTCTGAGGCAGTGTTTGCAGGTCAGAAATTGTTAGTGAAATCAAGATCACACATGCCACATATTCTCCTAGGATTATCTTTTTTATTTTAAATTGTTTGTATATGCACAAAGGCTGCATATTCAAAAATACAAAATGCTTTAATCCAAAAAGATGAACTTTTTATCCAAAAAAGTTATATATATACTGCCCTAATTAAAACAGAAACACACAATATTCTGTATAATACAAAAGACCTTTAATTGCTAAAGTGTATATAAAAACACTACTTAAACTACCTTAATATTTCCTTTTATCTTACAATATCTTATTAACACAGTACATTTACTTTGTTTGACAAGTGGACAAACATTACTCCATTTATATTAATCCAAAATCTTATTTGCACAATTCATCCAAAAAGTCCTTTTCTATAAAGAAAGTCTTATCAAAAATCATAGAATGCTTGCATAGAAGATTCCATAATTTTAGCGGTTTAGACGAAACGCCATCACTCGTGCAGGTATAACTATTTAAACAAATGCCATCATGGCCGTTTTTTAAACAGAGCACATCTTACCCAATACAAACAAACACTGGGAAAACTGTAAAAGAGTTTAGGATATTTTCTTTTACAACATTTCAGAAAAAAAGAGGTTGAAAATAACACAGAAACCATAAAGAAGCAGAAGAAGTTAGTTAGGAAACTCTCATGCAAAACTAAAAAATGTCAAAAGTATTAACACATCTGTATCAAGTGATAATCAAACATTTATGTCTCAGAGTTACTGGGCACAGGGCCAGCTGGTGTTTGATCTCCAGGGGTCTTCTCCTCCCTGGAGCTGGGAATCCTGCACACAATGCTCACAGTGCCTAGAGGGGAAGGTTTTGTATTCATCGCCCAAGGGTGACAGTAAGTGACACCGAAAGGAGCCCTAGTGCAGGCCCTGGCCCAGAAACCTCACTGCTATGACTAGACTAGGAACCCTGGCTGGAGAAGGTATAAAAATGGAGGGAAAATCTCCAGGCAGTTGCTAATGAAGGCTAATGGCACCAGGATCCCAAGCCCTGGTTCAGACTGAGTATAGGCCTAGTGGGACAGGCAGAAACTGCCAGGTCCAAGTTAAAGAATACAGATTTATAATCATGTATCCCAAATTTTGTGGATGCTGCTGGTGTCCTTTTCATGGGGCTTTGTGCTTTCGTTATTTTGGGGGTTTGCCTGAGCATGTTTCCTATACCACTTCTTTGGTTTCCTTGGGGCAAGTTTCTTTTACCAGATAGCTGTGGAGACCTTGCTAGTGCAGGCAGCGTCGGCCCGAAAAAGAGAAGAGAGGTGCAGCCTGAGGAATGAGCAGCGCGGCTCGGAGAAAAACGAAGAACAACGTCAACCCCCACGGCCAATGGGACTCCTTCTCCGCAAGGGCTGAAAGTGAAGGAGGTTGTTGCTGCCTTTAGGGTTGGAAGTGGAGGAGGCAGCTGCTGTCGCTAGTTCGGGGGGGGGGGGGGGGGGGGGGGCATGTAAGTGAATGAGCAAGCATATGTGTTTGAGGTGTTGTGTGTGTGTGTGAGTGAGACAGCATGTATGTGAATGATTGAGGCCTGTATATGTGAAAGAGAGTATGTGTGTGATTGAGAGCCTGTGAGAGAGAGAGAGCATGAATGTAAGTGTATAACTGAGAAGCTGTATGTGTAAGTTTGTGATTGAAAACCTGTTTTTGTGAAAGAGTATGCGTGTGTGATTGAGATCCTTTGTGCGTGAGAGAGATCGTGTGTATGTCTGATTAAGAGCCTGTGTGTATAAGTAAGAGAGAGATCATGTGTGTCTGTGTGTGATTGAGAGATGGTTTAGGTGAGGGAGCATGTGAGTATGTGATTGAGAGCCTGTGTGTAAATGAGAGAAAGAGAGAGCACATGTGTGTAAGCATGTGAATGAGAGTCTGTGTGTGAGAGAAAAAGGCAGCATGTATGTGTATGATTGAAAGCCTGTATGTGTAAGCGTGAAAAGACAGACAGCATGTGTGTAAATGTGTAATTAAGAGCCTATATACATGAGAGAGAAAAAGCATATATGTGAGTGATTGAGAGCCAGTGTGAGAGAGAGAGGAGAAAGTTGCAAGCAAACCGTCCCTCCTCCTGCTAATTCAAAACAATCTCAGGGCACCTGGATATCAAACGTTCCCAGGTATGCAGAGCAAAACATCCATAATATATCGGGCTTGGAATGTGTCCGTCAGTGTTCGCTGATGTTCCACAGCCCGCCGATAGATGGCGCTATAATATTTATTTATTTATTTTTATTTATTTAAAATCTTTTCTATACCATCGTTAAGTTAATTCACCATCACAACGGTTTACAAAAGGCACAAATAGTTGATTGGTATAGATTACATATTATAGATGTGCCATTAGTGAACGGTAACATGTTTTTTATAATATAAAAAGCTATGTGTTGATTTAGCTTATATGTTGGTTGAAACTTCTTTAAGGTTCCTACATAAATTTAACACTCTAATATGTATTAGGAGATAGGAAAGAAAAATTTTAAAAACAGATTACTTGGTGCTTACTTATGCACTCATTTGTTTTCTTCGTTCTCCTTATAAAAAGCCTGTTTAAAAAGCCAGGTTTTTAGACTTACTTTGAAAAGTTTAAAGCTTCTCTGCAGTCTAAGTTCGAGTGGCATTGAGTTTCCCAGCCCGCCGATAGATGGCGCAGGCGGCTGAAACACGGCACAGGTAGGAAGGACAGCAGTCATCGCGGGAAAGGCAGAATATAGCAGAGGAGACCCTGGCATGCAGCGAACAGAGCGCGTCCCGCGGCACACGCTCTGTTCGTGTCGAGGAGGAAGGCCTGGCGCTCCTTTCGTGGCGAAAAGGGAAGGCCTCCTTATGCCGTGATCAGCACGCCTGGGCCTCAATCTTCACCACGAACGTCGCGCCGGGCCTTCATCTTCGCCGTGAACAGCTCGGGTCCCGCAGCTTGCCGATGAGAGATAATGTTTGTCTGGGAGGTGAGGGTAAGAGAGAGCAGGCGGGTGTGAAACAGAGCATGGGGGGGATGCCAGTGAAAGACAATGTGTGTGCGAGAGAGGGGGGGTGACAGAGAGCATAGTTGGTGAGATAGAGTAGGGAGGGTGTGAGAGAGAGCCTTGGGGGGGGGGATGCCGGTGAGAGAGAATGTGTGTGTGTGTGTGCGGGGGGGGGGGGTGATAGAGAGCATGGCTGGTGAGCAGGGGTGGAGAGGCTGTGAGAGAGAGCATGGAGGGGGGATGCTGGTGAGAGAGAATGTGTGTGTGAGAGAGGGGGTTGACAGAAGCATGGTTGGTGAGAGGTGGGTGGGGAGGGTGTGAGAGAGAGCATGGGAGGTAAGAGAGGGTGGGTGGGGGGATGCTTGAGTGTGGGTTTCAGAGACAGGGAGCCTATATGAGGGGAGGTGTGTGTGTGAGCGAGGGGGCATGACAGAGAGCATGGTTGGTGAGCAGGGGGTGGGGAGGGTGTGAGAGAGAGCATGGGGGGATGCTGGAGAGAGAGAATGTGTGTGTGAGAGAGGGGAGTGACAGAGAGCATGGTTGGTGAGCAGGGGGTGGGGAGGGTGTGAGAGAGAGCATGAGGGGATGCTGGTGAGAGAGAATGTGTGTATGAGCGAGGGGGGGGTGACAGAAAACATGGTTGGTGAGCGGGGGGTGGGGAGGGTGTGAGAGCATGGGGGGGGATGCCGGTGAAAGAGAATGTTTGTGAGAGAGAGGGGGGGTGACAGAGAGCATGGTTGGTGAGCGGGGGGGGGGGAGGATGTGAGTGAGAGCATGGGGGGATGTCAATGAAGAAGAATGTGTATGTGAGAGAGGGAGTGGCAGAGAGCATGTTGCTGAGACGGGGGTGGGGAGTGTGAGAGAGAGAGCATGGGAGGTAAGAGAGGGAGGGTGGGGGGATGCTTGAGTGTGGGTTTCAGAGACCGGGAGCCTATATGAGGGGAGGTGTGTGTGTGAGAGAGGGGGCATGACAGAAAGCATGGTTGGTGAGCGGGGAGTGGGGAGGGTGTGAGAGAGAGCATGGGGGGATGCCGGTGAGAGAGAATGTGTGTGTGAGAGAGGTGGGGTGACAGAAAGCATGGTTGGTGAGCGGGGGGGTGGGGAGGGTGTGAGAGAGAGCATGGGGGGGATGCTGGTGAGAGAGAATGTGTGTGTGAGAGAGGGGAGTGACAGAGAGCATGGTTGGTGAGCAGGGGGTGGGGAGGGTGTAAGAGAGAGCATGGGGGGATGCCGGTGAGAGAGAATGTGTGTATGAGAGAGGGGGGTGACAGAGAGCATGGTTGGTGAGCGGGGAGTGGGGACGGTGTGAGAGCATGGGAGAATGCCGGTGAGAGAGAATGTGTGTGTGTGAGAGAGGTGGGGTGACAGAGAGCATGGTTGGTGAGCGGGGGGGTGCGGAGGGTGTGAGTGAGAGGATGGGGGGGATGTCGATGAGAGAGAATATGTATGTGAGAGAGGGGGTGACAGAGAGCATGTTGCTGAGAGGGGATGGGGAGGGTGTGAGAGAGAGCATGGGAGGTAAGAGAGGGTGGGTGGGGGGATGCTTGAGTGTGGGTTTCAGAGAGAGGGAGCCTATATGAGGGGAGGGGATGCCGGTGAGAGAGAATGTGTGTGTGAGAGAGGAGAGGGGGTGTGGGGCAGTGCGAGAGACAGCTTGGTTGGTAAGAGGGGGAGTGCGCAGGATGCTTGACTGTGGGTTTCAGAGAGGGAGCCTATATGAGGGGATGTGTGTGTGTGCCAGAGAGTGAGGGAGCCTATATGAGGGTGTGTGTATGTGGAAGGGACACTCTTACAGTAAATTTCTAGGGAAATTCGGCTCAAAACAAGAGCAGATGTGCCAATAAAAAGGCTCGCCGCCCAGGCGTAGAACGGGTACAGTTGCTAGTTGTTTGTATCCTTATTATTTTTCATTATTGGGCCTTTGTGTCTGCTATTTTGAACTATTTTATTGGTATCTAGAAATTTTTTATATGAATTTTTAATTATTGGATATTCCATTCATCAGCTGAATTTATATTTCTTGATTTGTTTTATAAGGATGGGTGATGTTTCTTTTTTCCTTTATTACACTGCATACAGAGACTCTGGCTTGTTGCAGTTTCCAATTCAGTTTTTGTCTGCATGCTTCTAGTTATGCGTTTTGGTCTCTTTATACTTTGTTAGGTGAGGGTCAGCACATGTGACTCAGGTGAGGTTTTCTGCTGGTGTGTAGTTTCTGTGTAGGGCTCTATAGCAGCCTGACTTGTTCCGTTTTCCTAATAGGAGATATAGTGGTGTCTTAAGGCCTGGTGTAATATTTTCAGTGTTGCCTTTTCTTAAGTAAGGTTTGAGTACTGGAAATTGGTGCTGTTTTGGTGTGGGCTGTTTATTATTTATGCAATTTCTGTCCAGACAGTATATGTATCTTTCTCTTGTGTCATTCTTAACATTAAAAATAATACTGGGCCTTTATTTTTTATTTCCACCGTGAATTGTAATGAGCAGTGTGTCACACGTGTGAGCGTGGTCTGTCAGGTGTGTCACGATGGGAAAAGGGTTGAGAACCACTGCTCTAAATGGACCCTGCACATCACAGTCTCAAGACCAAGTATACATCAGAAACCTACTTCTGTAATGACTTGTCACGTAGTATCTTTTCTCCCAGGATCAGGAAAGACTGCTCACTCTAAAATCTCTTTCTCCCAGCTCCCATTCAGGCATTAGGCAGAAACTTCCCCAGTGTCCTGAGTCTCACCCTTCTGGTGCTCTCAACTCCAAATTCTTAGCACCAGCTGAAAGCTTCCCTCCATTTCACTCCATCTCCGGGACTCTTTCAGGAGGCACACCACTCCTTGGCTGCTTCCCTGTGATTTGGCACCTCCGTTTCTGAAAACCAACAGGAGCCTAAGAGATGCCAAATGGCAGTCGATTAAAACAGAGCCCCGTCTGAAGGGTGTTATGAAAGTAATTAGGAGTGTAGACTCAGGATCCAAAAGCATCTGCAAAACCCTGAGTAAGCATCCAGTTTAGAAAATAATTTTTCTCCTCTAAGTTGCTCCAGAGTGTGTTCTTTGCAAGGAAGGATGTGTTGCTCCTGGCAAACTTTCATTTAGTGGAATCAACACATATCCGTACTTTCCAGTTTTGTTTCAGAATGACCACCATGTCTGCACATCATGAACAACAAGGTTAGTGACACTCTCCGTGGTGTAGAAAGAGTGCAAAACTTTGTGTCATGTCTTAATACAATCTTGTAGGCCCTTTTCATTCTGCCCAGGCCTTGGAGCATTTTCGGAAATTTGTTCCTGAAATTTATTGCAGAAGCAGGGGTAATACTATCAATCGGCTCCAACATATGTAGAGTCTTAATTGCTAGCTGATCCAGAAAAGCCATGTGGAGGCCTTTAACAACATATATGTTCTGGGATATAGTTTCCATACAATGTTGGAGGGTGATATAGATTTTGCCTCTTATATATCTAGGACAATGTGACCAGGCCAGTTTAATATCTTCTGAGGGTCTTGAAATAATGGCACCTACAGAGAACTGAGGATCATGGTCCCATCTGCCCCGTATCAATATTAAACTCCTCGTTGTATTCCTATAATAATCATGGTAGACCATGGGATTCCATAATTCTCTATGTAATTATCTCCAGCAGTGGAGCTCAGGAAGGAAACTTCCAAGTCATCAGAATCTTCTTCATGACATATTGCTGCAATTGTATTTTTAGAGCATCAACGGCAGCTGATGTCCCCTTTTTTGACAGTGTCTTCATATCATGTTCTGAGCAAGACATTCTCATCACCAACAGGTGATTTACCACACAAAGGGCAGTTCGTTGCCTTCTTGGTGCAAGTGCCGTTTCTCAGTCTGGATGGAATTGACACTAGGGACTTTTGTTGTGGGGATACTGCTGCCTTCAAATGTGCTGTAATCATACCACTTCTTAAAAAGCCCTCACTGGATCCTACCTGTCCTGCCAACTATCATCCCATCTCTCTTCTTCTTTTTGCCTCCAAAGTACTTGAATATGCTGTTCACTACTGCTGTTTTGACTTTCTTACATATCAAGCCATTCTTGATCCACTCCAGTCTGGTTTTCATCCTCTACATTTAACTGAAACGGCCGTTGCCAAAATTTCTAATGACCTGTTTATGATTAAAGTGAAAGGTCTTTACTCTGTCCTGATCCTCCTTGTCTGCTGCTTTTGACACTGTTGAACACCACCTACTCCTTGATACTCTGTCCTTGCTTGGATTTTGGGACTCTGTCCTGTCTTGGTTTTCTTCTTACCTCTCCTATCGCACTTTTAACGTTTCCTCTTGAGGTTCCTCCTCTACTGCCATCCACTATCAATTGGTGTGCCTCAGGGCTCTATCCTGGGCCTTCTTCTCTTCTCACTATATACTAATTCCCTTGGGATTCAGATTTCCTCTCAAGGCTTTCAATACCATTTTTATGCTGATGATTCCAGATCTACCTTTCTACACCAGAAATCCAGTCCCAGATCTCGGCCTGCTTGTCTGACATTGCTGCCTGGATAACCCTCTGCCACTTTAAACAATAAGTGCAAGACAAAGCTCTTTAACTTTCCCCCCAAGCCCACCTCTTCTCTTCCTCCTTTCTCTGGTTCAGTGGATAACATGGTCATGCTCCCGGACCTATCAGTCCGTAACCTAGGCGTCATCTTTGACTCCTCTCTCTCTCGTTCTCTACGTATATCCAAAACTCTGCTATATCATGCTGTTTCTTTCTCTATAACATTGCCAAAGTCCACCCCTTCCTTCCTGAACACACTACCAGAAACCTTATCCACTCTCTCATCTCCTCCCACATAAGACTATTGCAACCTGCTCCTCCCAGGTCTCCTGGTAAATCATCTCTCTCCACTGCAATCTGCCGTAAATTCAGCTGCGTGACTTATTTTTCTCCATAGTCGTTATACACACAGTACGCCTCTTTTGAAGTCACTCCATTGATTCCCTATTCACTCTCACACACAGTTCAAGCTTTTTCGCACCTACAAATGCCTTCATTCTGTAGCATCTCACTACCTCTCCTCGTGCACTCTGCTCATTGGCCAAGTCACTCCTATCTGTGTTCTTCGCCTCTACCACCAATTCCAGACTCTGTGCTTGCCATCTGGCTGTGCCATGTGCTTGGAATAGTCTTCCTGAACTGGTGAGTCATTCTCTCTCTCACACCTTGTTTAAATCCCATCTAAAAACTCACTTTTTTGAAGTTGCTTTTAAATCTTAGGCCCGATTGCCTGCTTGTAGCCTCATTAACTAACTTGCTTTTCTTTCTTTCTTTTTTAACCATTGTCTTGCCTTATGAGATACCCCAAGTCTCTTGTCCTGTATGTTTGTCTTATTAGATTGCAAACTTTATTGAGAAGGGACTGGCTTTTTTTTTCTGTTTATACAGCACTGCATGTGTTGTGTAACACTATAGAAAATATTAAGTAGCAGCAGTAGTAATAGTAGTAGGGATCAGTGTTTGAAAGACATGGTAGAACCCCGAAGCAACTTCCTTGCACCCTTGATAGTTCCTACCCTGAAATTCTGATATTAGGATTTAGAGCAACAAATCCAAGTCCTGAAATTCTGATATTAGGATTTAGAGCAACAAATCCAAGTCCAGGCAAACTAAGTAATCTTGGGCATGTAACATCATCATTGGGGCAAATACCTAATTCTCCCATCAATGTGCACTGAATCATGCACACTGATGTGCACGCATGCCCTAAGCACCTCTTCACCGGCTCCTAATATCACACGCATCAGAGCATCCAGTGGCAGCTCCCTGCTATACAGTGAATGTCCACCGCTGAGGAATCTGGGAAGGCAGCTGGATTCTAACACCGCCATGTTTTTTTTAGGTCTTGATACTGCTGTTTTGGGTTAAAAGCACAGGTCTATGCAATGTACTTCATTTCCATCCTCAGATACAACTCCCATGGCTCCTTTTTGCACTTATTCAAAGTTGATATTGCAAAGTGTTAAGAAGTGGTTATTCAGTGCCACTTTTATTCTGTCAAACTGTATCATCTGGGCAGCTATAATTTACCACAGAGGATTATAGTCTCTGAGACTTGGTCCACAGTATTTGTTTCTCTTCTGGTTGTTTATCCAGGTCAGAGGTCTGGGAAAACCACAGAAATGTGTTAATCCAAAGAGGTGGAGGCTTCCAAGTTCCAGAAATCAAATTCTGCCAGGGGTGCAACTTGGAAGCAGGCAGGGGTGGGGTGCCCTGCCCTTAGCTACCAATCTGAGTAGCGGAAGAAGACTTGCTCATAAGTGTAGGCTAAATTGTCTCAGTTGCAGGCTACTGTGGTGGCTGAGGGCTGGAGATGTTTTATGCAGGGGCAAGGGTATCAACAGGATTTCCAAGAGGCAAGGTAGATGTTTCCTGGCTCTCCCCCAACGTGCTTTTGTGAAGTAGTTGTATGGTACAGATGGTGCAACTAGTCTCCACTTCTGATAGCAGGTGATGTTAACAATGAGATATGGACAGCATGTTGAGCTAGAAAATGAAACTTTATTCTCCTTATCTCCAAGTGGCCCTGCTGTTTATACAACTAATACCACAAGCTCTGGTGATCAAAATCAGGCCGCCCATATGGCAAACCACAGCACTGTTACTGAGCAGTCAAGCTGGCTCTTGTATGTATCATTTCAATTCTGACTTCTAACTCTCACTAGAGGCTGTCCAAGTCTGCTGACCAGGTACAGCATAGGGAGAAAATGAATGTATGCAATGATAACATGATACACTTCCAGATCTATCACAATAGATCTAATATAGATCTGCAATGTGCTGAGGAAATTCCCAAAACTTAATTATGAGCTATTTCAGAATCAGCTTGGATTGGACTATAAAACCACAAAAAAAAATCCTACACAAGGGAGAAATCCCACAGTACAATTACAGTGAAAAGTACAAGAAAACACACTGCAAACCTTATTGTTTTGCAATGCTCCCCTGTGGGTGTACAATGCTATTTGCAAACACTATATAGCCCTAGGTGGAAAATTAACTTCTTCATAACTACAAAATAGCACACACTGTCTGATGCTTTCTTGGTAACACTGTAACCCCCTGCTATGCTTCTGCTCCCAAAGCTACTCCCAATCAGGTCACAGCAGAAGATGATGGACAGCTGACAGCACAAAACCCAAAAGAAAACTATTTAATTGTGCTATTTTCTGGTTCTCGAATAAAGTTGCCAACTACCTGGCACTGAATTGGAACGTTTGTTTTTTTTGTACTGACCATATACTAATAACCTGATTGTACAACCGTCGAAAACATGTAAAAAGAAAGTGGTGAATAAAATTCTCACGATATTATACTCAAAAATATGTGACACCGAAGCAAAAGTTCATAGATTGCATATCTATGGGGTATGGTTAGAAACTGAGTTAAAGCAGGGTGAACTTGTCTCACCCTGTGAAAATAACGGGTGGCAAGAGAGCGAGGCCTCAGAGAGGAAGGAAAAAAGGGGCAGGAGTTGGAAAAAGGAGGGGGGTGGTGAGGTAGGGAGCCAATGGAAAAAAGGAATTTCAAACGTGGAGCAGGGATTGGGTGAGTAAGGTGAGTCATAGGGAGCAACCGTTGCTGCGCCTCAGTTGGCGGGGAAACGGCCGAGGCAGCAGGCAAGAAGCTTTGCTGTGGAGATTCGAGTAGGGTAAAGACAGAATTCATTTAAGATATTTCGGACTAAATAATAGTTAAGAGAACTAATAGATTCGATCAGGCAGGATACCCTGACCACCTGGTTGGAATTGTTAAGATTAGCATTAGGCAGGTTTACCCCTGGCATTCTCCAGTCATGTCTAGCAGAGCAAGGGAGCGTGGCTGCGAGCCGCCGCAAGGGCAGGAGTTGAGCAGAGAGGAGGTAGGCCCACCCATCGCATCGCATGTCCTGCTTGCTGCTGAGGCTGCTCCCGGCCAGCTCACGCGCCAGGGAGGGTCGGGGCCGCGGGCTGTTATTTCGGCCTGCCTCAGCGATACTGCTAACCCGGCATCCCAGCGTGTCCCGTTAGCCCGCCCATGGTATCAGAGCCGCAGGCGATCATGGCGGCAGATCGGGGGAGAGCGGCCCCAAGTCTGCTGACGTAGAGATTATCTCCACTGACTTAGAGGAGCCAGGCTGGGCATCCCCTCCGAAGCGGTGGATGATATTTCCCTTAACACATCTGCCATGGAATTTAGTTTTCTGTCGGACGGGGTCCCCCCCACGATGAGCGATTTATGAGTTCATGAGGTTGGGGGGGCAGCGAGCCTCCCAGCCAGGCGAGCAGCGGTTTGCAAGGGGAGGGGGTACAAAAAACCGGTGCAGCGAGGCGATAGTTCCAGAGGAAAGGCAAGGAAGCAGGCTGGGTCAGCTGGGAGGGCTGCTGTTAGGTTGATGTGTGAGGTAGGAAGGGGGAAGCAGGAACAGGTCTTTGCTCAAGGCAGTCTGGGTAAGAAGGGTAGTACTAGGGAAGTAATAGGCAAAGGAAGGGGAATTCTTGGTGCACGGGCTGCAGGTTTAGTAGCTAAGACACCCCTCCTGTTCACCACGGGTGGGAGGGAGGCAAGCTATTGCCAAGAAATAGCACATTAATTATGAGTCAGAGGCGCCAGGGAGGGTTTTTCAGGGGGAGACAGGATACGTTTGGGTCTGAGTTAGGGGAAGGGGTTGGGAGGAACTGGATGCAGGATATGGGTAAGAGGGACGATGGTAACTTGGGTGCCACGGAGAGTTTTGGTGGATGGCCGGAATGGAGGGATAGGGAGTTTATGACCAGTGGGCTGGTGCCCAGTGCAGGTCCAGCCGGTCTAGCAGTGAGTGTAGTGAAGAGGAGGGGGTTACAGGAAGGGAGTTTAGGAGTGCAGAAGATCAGAGGGTTTAAATGTTCAATAGAAGGGGCTCAGAGGGACAGAAGGGTAGGGAGGGTATCCTTTCTTTCAGAGCCGGAGGAGGCGGCCAGGCCAGGGACTTCGAGACAAGAAGCCTGGAGAGAGAGGGAGTTCTTGCGAGAGGAGACAGGTCATGATTGCAGCAGTTCCCGGAAGGGAGGTTGGCACGATGAAATCAGTTGAGAGAGGGACGTGCCAGCAGGCCCAGGTGAGAAAGAAAAGGAGGGGAAGCATAAGAAAGGGAAGGCAAAAAGAAAAATGGAGGGATCATCATCTTGTTCATCGTCCAGTTCATCAGACTCATCAGAGGACTCCTCCGATAAGAATCCCAAGTACAAGGAAGTGTTAGGGGAAGGGCCTCAGCATGGGGTTGGTCACTCAGTGAGTGCAACTTTAGCGGAATTATGGGAAGGAGTACCGAGAAAACTCCGTAGGCGCATACGTAAGAGAAAGTATCTGCAGGCCCTAATGGCTGAGGCATTGTTGTCCAATGGCTGAGGCATTGTTGTCCAATTCTGCAGGCCCTAATGGCTGAGGCAGAATTGGACATTGTTGCTATCACAGAGACATGGTTCACAGAATCTCATGATTGGGATACAACAATACCAGGCTATAACTTGTTAAGGAAGGACAGAGAGGATAGAAAAGGGGGAGGTGTGGCTCTTTATGTCAGAAACAACATCCAAGCATCTGAGCTACAAGGAAGTTGGGGTAAGGAAGAAGCTCTATGGCTCGACCTAAAAAAAGATGACGGAGCGTCCATTTATATTGGAGTGGTTTACAGGCCTCCAAACCAAAAGGAAGAGCTGGACAGAGACCTGGTTGAAGACATCCATAAGATAGGTAAGAAGGGAGAAGTGGTGATCGTGGGTGACTTTAATATGCCAGATGTAGACTGGAAAATCCCATCTGCAGAAACTAAAAATAGCAGAGCGATAGTGGATGCCATGCAAGTATCTTTGTTCAAACAAATGGTGTTGGAACCCACCAGAGAAGGAGCTATACTCGACTTAGTACTCACTAATGCAGATAATGTCTCAAATGTCCAGGTGGGTGCCCACCTCAGCAGCAGTGATCATCAAACGGTATGGTTTAATATCACTAAAAGAATAGGGAAAAGAACCACAAAGACCCGAGTTTTACAGTTCAAAAACACAGACTTTGAGGAAATGGGGAAGTACCTGGAGGAAGAACTAAAAGGATGGGAGCACGAGAGAGATGTGGATCAGCAGTGGACAATCTAAAAGGAGCAATCACCAAGGCAACTGCACTATACGTTAGAAATGTAAAGAAAAGCAAAAGAAAATTGAAACCTATCTGGTTCTCAAAGGAGGTGGCTGACAAAATTAAAGCTAAAAGAACAGCATTCAAGACATATAAAAGATCCCAAAGGGAGGAACACAAAGAAGAATATTTGTATCAACTGAGGGAGACAAAGAAATTAATCAAGTTGGCAAAAAGTCAAGCGGAAGAGAGGATTGCCAAGGAGATAAAAAATGGTGACAAAACATTTTTCAGATACATCAGCGAAAAGAGAAAGATCCAAAGTGGTATAGTGAAATTGAAAGGTGGTAATGATCAATGTGTGGAGGGAGACGAAGAAATGGCAGAAATATTAAACGAATACTTCAGCTCTGTGTTCACTAAAGAAGACCCTGGAGAAGGACCATCTCTACACAACAAAAAACTGGTGGGAAGTGGAATAGATGAAAATCCTTTTACAGTAGAAAATGTGTGGGAAGAGCTAAAGAACCTGAAAGTGGACAAAGCCATGGGGCCTGATGGGATTCATCCAAGGATATTGAGGGAGCTCAGAGATGTTCTGGCAGCTCCGCTGTGTGACCTGTTCAATAGATCCCTAGAAACGGGAGTGGTGCCGAGTGATTGGAGAAGAGCGGTGGTGGTCCCGCTTCACAAGAGTGGGAACAGGGAGGAGGCTGGCAACTACAGACCGGTCAGCCTCACTTCGGTGGTGGGAAAAGTAATGGAGTCACTGCTGAAAGAGAGAATAGTGAACTATCTACAGTCCGGAGAATTGATGGAACAGAGGCAACATGGATTCACCAGGGGAAGATCCTGTCAGACAAATCTGATTAACTTTTTTGACTGGGTAACCAAGGAATTGGATCGAGGAAGAGCACTCGATATCTTATACTTGGATTTCAGCAAAGCTTTTGACACGGTTCCGCACAGGAGACTGGTGAATAAAACGAGAAGCTTGGGAGTGAGTGCCGAGGTGGTGACCTGGATTGCAAATTGGTTGACGGACAGAAGACAATGTGTGATGGTAAATGGAACCTTCTCTGAAGAGAGAGCGGTTTTAAGTGGTGTACCGCAAGGATCGGTGTTGGGACCGGTCCTGTTCAATATCTTTGTGAGCGACATTGCGGACGGGATAGAAGGCAAGGTTTGTCTTTTCGCGGATGACACTAAGATCTGCAACAGAGTGGACACGCCAGAAGGAGTGGAGAGAATGAGACGGGATCTAAGGAAACTGGAAGAGTGGTCGAAGATATGGCAGCTGAGATTCAATGCCAAGAAGTGCAAAGTCATGCATATGGGGAGTGGAAACCCGAATGAACTGTATTCGATGGGGGGGAAAGGCTGATGTGCACGGAGCAGGAGAGGGACCTTGGAGTGATAGTGTCTAATGATATGAAGTCTGCGAAACAATGCGACAAGGCTATAGCAAAAGCCAGAAGAATGCTGGGCTGCATAGAGAGAGGAATATCGAGTAAGAAAAGGGAAGTGATTATTCCCTTGTACAGGTCCTTGGTGAGGCCTCACCTGGAGTACTGTGTTCAGTTCTGGAGACCGTATCTACAAAAAGACAAAGACAAGATGGAAGCGGTACAGAGAAGGGCGACCAGGAAGGTGGAGGATCTTCATCGGATGACGTACGAGGAGAGATTGAAGAATCTAAATATGTACACCCTGGAGGAAAGGAGGAGCAGAGGCGATATGATACAGACTTTCAGATACTTGAAAGGTTTTAATGATCCAAAGACAACGACAAACCTTTTCCATAGGAAAAAAATCAGCAGAACCAGGGGTCACGATTTGAAGCTCCAGGGAGGAAGATTCAGAACCAATGTTAGGAAGTATTTCTTCACGGAGAGGGTGGTGGATGCCTGGAATGCCCTTCCGGAGGATGTGGTGAAGACCAGAACTGTGAAGGACTTCAAAGGGGCATGGGATAAACACTGTGGATCCATAAAGTCAAGAGGCCGCCAATGAAGAGTGGGTGACTCGCCAGAATGATGGCTACTGCCTGGAGACAATACCCTTATTCAATAAACGTACACATGCTTACTGTGACTTCAACATCGTTCTAGCTTCAACAGCAAGAGGAAATGTGGAATAAAGGATCTGCACTCACAAAGGGGGGAGCAGCTGGCTTGTTACGGCGGTTACTACCCCAAATCAAATAAGCCTGTTACTTCAATTTCTATGCATATACAGCATAGTTCTCTTCTTCAACGGCAGGGGAGAAGAAAAAACTGATACTACACACATCCAGCAGAGCTCTCTGCTTCAACGGCAGGGGAGAAGAAAAAAGGGTTCGCACTCACAAAGCGGGGAGTAGCTGGCTTGTTACGGCAGTTACTACCCCAAACCAAATGTGCCTGATACTTCACTTTCGATGCATATCCAGCATGGCTCCCTGCTTCAACAGCATGGGAGAAGAATAAACTGATACTTCAAGCATATCCAGCATAGCTCCCTGCTTCAATGGCAGGGGAGAAGAAAAACAACCAATAAGGGCTGTATAACATAGTCTGGGTAAAACAAATAAGCATGGGTGTAGCTTGCTTATTGCGGCGGTACTACCCCTAACTTATCAAGCTAGATATTTCACTTGGATGCAGCTCCATCACTGCTTCCTACATTAATGGTGGGGGTGGAAGGGAAATAGAACCAAGAGCTAAGAGAAACAGATAAGTATGAGAGAAAAAAGTGTGTGAAGCTTGCTGGGCAGACTGGATGGGCCGTTTGGTCTTCTTCTGCCGTCATTTCTATGTTTCTATGTTTCTATGAATATTTTTAGCCTGTTGGAAGGGAGGAGAGGAGCTAAGGGGAATAAGAAGAAGGATAAGAAGAAGAAGAAGAAGTCAGGGGGTCCGAAATTAGGGAACAACATAGTGAATTGGGTGAGGGGTTTTTTACGCCTGGCTAGTGTGGTTGGGCATTATAATTCATCGCAATACGGAGCATTGTTGTCTTATGCAGACAGCATTCTGGGAATGTTCCGGGATTATGAGGGTTGGGCATGGCTCAACTACGATGAAAAATTCCGGGACAAGATGGAGGGTAGTAGAGGCATGTCTTGGGGTTCACAGGATATTAACCTGTGGCTAACCCAAATGACGTATAAAGGGTCGAGGGGTTCAAAGGTGGTGGGACAAGGGAGCGGTAGTTTTGTAGGCGGGGCAGGGTCAGGAGGGAACAGCGGGATGATGAGTTCCTTTCATGCCGGAGGACAGGGTAGTAAAGCCAGTTCCGGGAATAAGGCGACAGCAGGAGGGAATGATGTTTGTTGGCGGTTTAACAAAGCTGCCTGCTTATTCCCTGACTGCAAGTTCCGACATGCATGTTCCACATGCGGAGGAGCACATTCAGCTGTCAGATGTGCGAAGGGAGCTAGCGGAGCACAGGGTGGGGGAAGCAAAGCGTAAGGATTTGAGTTGCAAAGCTAACTCCCCAGTTTCATTACATGCAATGGGTTACTGGTTGGGTCAATATCCTGATAGGAAGGTTGCTAGTTTTTTATTCGAAGGGTTCAGTGAAGGGTTTGTTATTCCATATGTGGGACCGGGTAAAGGGACAGGGGGTAAGAATGCAAGGTCGGCAAGCACACATGCAGCTGTGGCTAGGGAGAAAATAAGGGCAGATGTTAGGGAGGGTGGCAGGGCCGTTTGGATTGCAGCCATATGTAAATATGCATTTGTCTCCAGTGGCAGTGATTCCAAAAAAGGAGCAGGGTAAGATTCGCATGATTTTAAACTTATCATACCCTAAGGGTAAGTCAGTGAATGATTATATACCTAGAGAGTTTTGTTCCGTGCCTTATGCTTCCTTTGATGAGGCAATTAGTTTAGTTAAACAAGCAGGAAAAGAGGCATTATTGGCAAAAGCAGACATTGAATCTGCCTTCAGGTTAATGCCTATTCATCCAAGTTGTTTTTCTTTGCTGGGATTCTGTTTTGAGGGTCAGTATTATATACATAGGTGTTTACCGATGGGTTGCATGATGTCGTGTGCTTTCTTCGAAGCTTTCAGCACATTTTTGCAGTGGGTGGTGGAGCAAAGTACGGGATGCGCAGGTATTATGCATTACCTTGATGCTTTTTTGTTCGTGGGTCCGGCTAAGTCAAATTTATGTCAAAGGCAGTTAGAAGGGTTTTTGCAGGTAGCACCAGCATTGGGTGTACTGGTAGCGACCAACAAAACGGAGGGCTCGGTATCTAGGCTCATATTTTTGGGGATGGAGCTCGATTCGGTAGCCTTGGAGTCACGTTTACCGGCGGAGAAAGTGCTGAGATTAAAAGGGTTGGTACAGAGTATACGCAGGGCTTCTAAGGTCACTTTAAGGCAAATGCAGTCTTTAATTGGTGCATTGAATTTTGCGTGTAGGGTAATTCCTATGGGAAGGGCATTTATTAGGAGGTTATCGAGCACCACAGTGGGGGTTCGGGCCAGTCATCACTATATCAGAGTGACCCGTAGGATAAAAGATGAGTTGGGTGTGTGGGAGGTTTTCTTGGAATCTTTTAATGGGGTATGCATTATGCAGTGTGCGGAAGTATCAAATTGTGATATAGAGCTTTTCACTGATGCAGCGGGTGGGTTTGGAGTTTGAGTTTGGAGCATACTTTCAAGGAAATTGGTGTGCTGAACGGTGGCCGAAAGAATGGAAGGAGGAAGGGTTGCTCAGGAATATTAATTTCTTGGAGCTATTCCCGATAATGGTAGCGTTGAGTATATGGGGACGGCAGTTGGCAAATAGGAGAGTTTTGTTTTGGTGTGATAATTTGGGAGTAGTTCAACTAATTAACAGGCAGTCAGCGAAATGTTCTAGAGTGTCAGAATTGTTAAGGGAGTTAGTTTTTCTGTAGCTAAAATGGAATGTCAATATTAGAGCGAGACATGTGCCAGGAGAACAAAATTTAATAGCGGATGCACTCTCTCGTTTTAAGTGGCAGGAATTCAGAGAACTAGCGCCGGGAGAAAATTTGACGGGCGATCTGTTTCCGGAACATCTTTGGCAACTGGGTCGGTTGAAGCATGGACGTTGATCATGAAGTCGGTGGCTCCGGCAACATGGGATTCCTATTTGAGGGGTTATAGGGTGGTAACACAGTATTTGGGTACAAGGTGCTGGAAGGGAGGTCCAGTGGAGGATGAATATCTGGTAAACTTCATATTGTGGGCAAGGATTGAGGGATATTTGTTGACATCGGTGCGTTTTCACCTTGCGGGATTTTCCTTTTTCCAAAAGTTGAAGGGATGGAGAAATCTGGTTACGAGTTTTTTTTGGTAAAAAGTGTTGCGATCCTGCCCATGAGGAGCGCGGGCAGGCTCTTACCTCGTGCGGCCAGTCGGGCCGCTAACGCTGCTGCCACTGAGCCTGTCTCTCCGCAGCCTCCGGCCTCTCCTCCGGCCGCCTTCTGCTCCGTGCAGCGGGGCCGACCCGCCGCGAGCTCTCCCTCGTGGTCAGGACCCCCGCTGCTGTTTCTGGCTCTCCCCGGCGTGCTCTGCCGCTCCCGGGGTCCTCAGCCGGCAGGGAGGGCGTCCCTGCCGGTGCCCGTGCTGCAGTCCGGGTCCTCGCCCGGCAGGGAGGCCATCCCTGCCGGTGCCTGCAGCCACTTCAGCTCCCTGCAGCCTTACCTCTGCTTCTTACCTGATGTCTTTGCGGCTGGGAGCTGCTCCTGCAGCCAGCACCTCTCCTGCTTCAGTCCTTGCATCTAGGAGCTGCTCCAGCGACCTGCCTTCACCCAGCTTCAGCCCAGGGCTGCTCCGCTGCTTCCCTGGGGCCCTCTACGTGGCTGGATGCCACCAGCTTCCAGCTCTTCTCTCCAGCTTCCTAGGGCATGGGCGCGCGCCTCTCTACTCCTCTTCTAGGGCCAGCCAGGTGTGGCCCCTTGCTGACCCCTCCCTGGGCGTTGTCATCGTCAGCCCTACTAAAGGGCTCAGCATTCAGTTTGTCTTGGCCTTCACAAGGAGTTGGTCACTCCTGGGATTCTACCATCCTTGCTCCAGGAGTTGTCCGTGTTCCAGCCTTCTGCAAGGTCCAGGGTTACTTGTTCTCTGTCGGAGCTCCTCGTCCTGTCCGGATGTCTACCTGCTGTTCCAGTCCTGATGTCTGCTTGATGTACCAGCCCTGATGTTTGCCTGTTCATGTTCCTGCCCTTGGCCCGTCTTCCAATCCGGTACCCGTGTTCCAGTCCAGATGATTCTTACCTTGCCTTTGTCTGCCGGTGTGCAGCAAACCTTACCTTTGGCTGCCGGTGTGCAGCAAACCTTGCCATTGGCTGCCAGTGTGCAGCAACCCTGCTTTAGGCTGCCAGGAGTGCAGCAACCTGCTTCTACCCTGTTCCTGAATCTCCTGAAAGCTAGCACCTCGTTCCTGTGTCTTCAAGATGTCCTGGTGCCTTGCGGCAAGCCATGTCGTGGCCCGTGACCAGCCCCATGGGTGGGCTGAGTAGGCGCTTCGTGATGCGAGCCATGCACCTCAATTCTGAGTCTCTGAGAAAGCCTTACCTTGTTCCTGAATCTCCTGAAAGCTAGCACCTCGTTCCTGTGTCTTCAAGATGTCCTGGTGCCTCGCGGCAAGCCATGTCGTGGTCCGTGACCAGCCCCATGGGCGGGCTGAGTAGGGCGCTTCGTGATGCAAGCCATGCACCTCGTTCCTGAGCCTCTGAGAAAGCCTTACCTTGTTTCTGAACTTTCTGAAAGCCTGGTATCCTGCGGCAACCCCTGTCGTGGTCCGTGACCAGCCCCACGGGCGGGCTGTGTAGGGCGCTTCGTGTTGCCAGTCTCGTACCTCGCCCTTGAGTCTCCTGTATGCATCATACCTCATTCCTGACTCCACGTCTCTACCTCCAGTACCTCGTTCCTGAGTCTACGTTTGCACTTCCAGTACCTCGTTCCTGAGTCTATGTCTGCACCTCCAGTACCTCGTTCCTGAGTTTACGTCTGCACTTCCTGTACCTCGTTCCTGAGTCCACGTCTTTGCCTGAGTCTACCTCGTTTCTGAAGTCTCGTCTGCATCCATGTTCCAGTCTTCGCTGCCCTGGCCTCCATCCGGCCTGCCACTTCGTGCCGTACTCTGCGGCAGGTCCGAAAGGGCTGGGAACAGTCGGAGGACTGTTCACAAGACCAACATAGCGTTGTTGGGTCTTCCGAAGCGTGTAGGCCCGGAGGAGGGCCTGTCTTCCAGTCATCACTCCAGCCTTGCTTCCATCCAGCCCATGCTCGGGCATGCCACGCCTCCCACGGCACCTCCTCGGAGCCCTCTGGGGTCGAGCCGCGGCCCAAGGACACACACATCTCTCAGGAGTGGGATCGCTCTCCTAGCGCTCCCCAACAAAAAGGGTTTTGGGAGGCTGGAACAGGGAGAAAGGATGCACACTGGATAGGAGGCTTCCCATCCGGTATGAGGACCTCATAATAATAGTGGAGCGTTTACAGGAGGTATGTTGGTCAGGGTACGAGGTGTTGCTGTTCCGGACAGCATTTGTGCTGGCATTTTTTGGTGCAATGAGAGTGAAGGAGTTAGTTGCAACTTCAAAAGCAAACACAGCAGGGACAGGAATAATGTTAAAGAATGTGTGGGTTTGCAGTAGGGCAGTGACAATTTGTATTCATCGTTCCAAGGTAGATCAACAGGGTAAAGGGCAATTTGTAACTCTGGTGCCAGAGGTAGATAGGTTGGTGTGTCCAGTACGCAATACTCAGAATTTTGCGGAGGTGAGACCAAGAGTAGGGGGTTAATTTTTAGTGCATCAGGGTGGATCGCCGTTGACGGTTTATCAGTTTGTGCAGGTGTTGAAAAGAGTCTTGGGGATCTTGGGATGGAATTCGCAGTGTTATACCTCACATTCGTTCAGGATCGGAGCGACGACATCAGCGGCGGAGAGTGGTTGCCCTAGCGGGGCAATACAATCCATAGGGCGTTGGAAGTCGAAAGCCTTTTTTTCATATGTGAGACTGGGCTTGTAAAAAAAAAAAGGGGGGAAGCATACAAGGGTGGGGAGGGGAGGCATCAGAGAGAGGTAGTGACCGTTATGTCTTTCTTGCAGAATGGAGTGTATGTCGGGGGGTGCAAGAATGTGCCTGGGTCGTGGGCCATTCTTTTGTGCATTGGGTGCAGTGGAGAGCAGAACAGAGGCCGTATGGAACACATCTCGGGTTGGAAGCGCTGAACTGGAACATCAAATGGTTTAGTCATCGGGGGATGAAGTGGGATGGATTATTATCCTTTCTGCACAAATGTATTATTGAACATGAAATGCCACAAATTTTGTTAATTCATTTGGGGGGAAATGATATTGGTGAGTGGTCATGCAGGGAAATGGTGTTTAAAATCAGGAAAGATTTTGGTACACTTTTGAATGGGATACCTAACACTATGTTGGGATGGTCGGACATAATTGTGAGGTTTAAATTTTTGGAGTCACCACTCTGGTACAAAGGTGTCAGAAAACTGAATAAACAAAAAGGGAAGTGGTTGGAGAGACAGGGTGGGTTTTGGGTGTGACATGAGTGGGCTTGGGAGGTGATTCCAGGTTTAATTAGGTCTGATGGGGTCCATTTGTCTGATGTTGGAATTGATCTATTCAATAATGCATTGCAGGAGGGTCTGGAGCATGCTATTACCAGAAATAGGGGCCGCAGTGGGGGGGGGGGGAACAGTGACAATGTGGCGTTGTCATTGTTCTATGGCGGTAAACCCGAGCCCAAATGTTGTTGATTTATTGTATTGTTAAAAGGTATGCAAAAGGGGGGGGGGGGAAGAATCTTGTGCAGTGCAGGGGGGCTGCTGCACGAGATAGCCAATGAGCAAGAGGGGGGCCAATGCTCAGAGGCGATATCACTTACTCACGCTCGGACGAGGTGGGGTAAGAGATTTGGAGGATACCAGGTGGGGGCAGGTTAAGAATGATGTTACAGGGGGGGGGGTCATGTTTTAGCTTTGTAGTAAAGTTTTGGGGCTCGGGTCTGGTATAAATAAACTGCGGCCTTTATTTGACCAAATAAAAGATGTTTGTCGTTTTTGGGGAAGCAAGGAGAAAGGGGGGGGGGGGATGGGAGGTAAAGGGAAAGTGAGTCTTACCTCTCCCAGTTAGTTAAAGCAGGGTGAGCTTGTCTCACCCTGCGAAAATAACGGATGGCAAGAGAGCGAGGCCTCAGAGAGGAAGGAAAAAAGGGGCAGGAGTTGGAAGGAAGGGGTGGTGAGGTAGGGAGCCAATGGGAAAAAGGAATTTCAAACGTGGAGCAGGTATTGGGTGAGTAAGGTGAGTCATAGGGAGCAACCGCTGCTGCGCCTCAGTTGGCGGGGAAACGGCCGAGGCAGCAGGCAAGAAGCTTTCCCTCCCTCCCAGAGGTGGTCTTTATTGTATTGTTAAAGTGTATGGTTATATGTATTTGTCGCAGTGGTGGCAGTAAACCCGAGTCCAAATGTTGTTGATTTATTGTATTGTTAAAAGGTACACATAAGGGGGGGGGATCTTTTGTAGCGCGGGGGGGCTGCTGCACGAGATGGCCAATGAGCAAGAGGGGGGCCAATGCTCAGAGGCGATATCACTTACTCATGCTCGGACGAGGTGGGGTAAGAGATTTGGAGGATACCGGCGGAGCTCTACCACTCGGACGAGGTGGGGGGCAGGTTAAGAATGATGTTAGAGGAGGGGGGATCATGTTTTAGCTTTGTAGTAAAGTTTTGGGGCTCAGGTCTGGTGTAAATAAACTGCGGCCTTTATTTGATCAAATAAAAGATGTTTGTCGTTTTTGGGGAAGCAAGGAGAAAGGGGGGGGGGGGATGGGAGGTAAAGGGAAAGTGAGTCTTACCTCTCCCAGTTATTAAATCCAACAAAGGGTAGTAGTAAATGGAGTTCGCTAATGATGTGCTTCAGGGATCAGCCCTTCAAATCTATTCTTTTCAACATTTTCATAAGCGATTGTTGCGGAAGAACTATCAGGAAAGGTTTGTCTTTTTGCAGAAGATACCAAATTCTGCAACAGGCTAGACACCCAGGAAGGTGTGGAAAATATGAGGAGGAGGGATCTAGTAAACCTTGAGGAATGGTCCAGAGTCTGGCAGCTAAGATTTAATGCTAAAAAATGCAGGATCATGTATTGGGAGAACAAAAATCCAATGGAACGGTAAGTATAGGGAAGACATTCCTCTATGCACGAATCAAGAGTGGGATCTTGGAGTAATCATATTTAATGTCTCAAAGTGGCCAAATAAGTGGAAAAGGTAACAGTGAAGGCCAGAAAGATGCTTCTTTATTCCAAACATACAAAGTACAATAGTAATAAAAAATAACACAACCAAGTTTCTCCCATTTATGCCCCAAATAATCTCACAGGAAACAGCTTGTATTATTTATTAACCATCAAA
Organism: Rhinatrema bivittatum; assembly: GCF_901001135.1. Lineage (NCBI taxonomy): Eukaryota > Metazoa > Chordata > Amphibia > Gymnophiona > Rhinatrematidae > Rhinatrema > Rhinatrema bivittatum. The sequence goes on from NC_042619.1 coordinate 91,953,819, forward strand.
ATGCTCAAATTACATTATACCTTACAAACAATATGAGAACATAAGGTGAAGAAGCACAAATAAACAGCCCTCCACTTCTCTATATTCAGAGCTGAGGTTGGACATTCACTGGCAAAGTGTTTATAAAGTTACCCCATACCCATTTAAAAGGTTCCTTCAATTTTTTATTTTTTTTTAATGATGCTTTTCTAAACTCCATAAGAACATAAGAACATGCCATATTAGGTCAGACCAAGGGTCCAGCAAGCCCAGCATCCTGTTTCCAACAGTGGCCAATCCAGGCCATAAGAACCTGGCAAGTACCCAAAAACTAAGTCTATTCCATGTTACCGTTGCTAGTAATAGCAGTGGCTATTTTCTAAGTCAACTTAATTAATAGCAGGTAATGGACTTCTCCTCCAAGAACTTATCCAATCCTTTTTTAAACACCGCTATACTAACTGCACTAACCACATCCTCTGGCAACAAATTCCAGAGTTTAATTGTGCGTTGAGTAAAAAAGAACTTTCTCCGATTAGTTTTAAATGTGCCACATGCTAACTTCATGGAGTGCCCCCTAGTCTTTCTATTATCCGAAAGAGTAAATAATCGATTTCACATCTACCCCTTCTAGACCTCTCATGATTTTAAACACCTCTATCATATCTCTTCTCCAAGCTGAAAAGTCCTAACCTCTTTAGTCTTTCCTCATAGGGGAGCTGTTCCATTCCCTTTATCATTTTGGTTGCCCTTCTCTGTACCTTCTCCATCGCAATTATATCTTTTTTGAGATGCGGCGACCAGAATTGTACACAGTATTCAAGGTGTGGTCTCACCATGGAGTGATACTGAGGCATTATGACATTTTCCGTTTTATTCACCATTCCCTTTCTAATAATTCCCAACATTCTATTTGCTTTTTTGCCGCAGCACACTGAACCGACGATTTCATTGTGTTATCCACTATGACGCCTAGATCTCTTTCTTGGGTTGTAGCACCTAATATGGAACCTAACATTGTGTAACTATAGCATGGGTTATTTTTCCCTATATGCATCACCTTGCACTTATCCACATTAAATTTCATCTGCCATTTGGATGCCCAATTTTCCAGTCTCACAAGGTCATCTCCAGCATTTGAAGTCTCCACATTCCTATATCCAGTGGCTCCTCTTGCAGCCATTTTGTTAAAATGCACCTTTTAGTAGAGATGTGCTTCGTTTTTAGGAATCGGATCGGGCTTCGGTCGACCGATTCGTTTAAAAGTTTAGTTTTTCGCGTGTGATTTGGTTTTTTTTACGAACAGAGTTAGTGCGCACTAACGGGGTTAGTGCGCCCAAAGTTCCCGTTAGTGCGCACTAACTAATGCTAGTGCGCACTACCAAAAATTGCAACTTTTAAGTAAAACGTATCAATTTTTAAGGAGTTCGTTAGCTAAATGTACGGTTCTGGGCTCCCACTGGTTCGCACCACCTGGAAAACAGCCAATGGGAATGTAGAATCAGTATTTTAACTCATCCGTAGTTAGTGCGCACTACCGCTGGATAGTGCGCACTACCGCTGGTTAGTGCGCACAAACGCGGATTAGTGCGCGCTCTCTTGAGCATGCTCTGTGAGGTCCCCAGAGGCCATTTTGCTGCACGCACTAATAATTATTTTCTTACTACGTGCTGTGTGACAGAGGAGAGCAGCAGCAGACTGCAGTGCCATTCACCATTCAGGAGGAATCAGAAGCTGAGTGCTTGAGCTGTAGTGTACTGTGCACAGAGTTACAATATCATCAACAACTTTACCAGTGTAAGTGTATAATATAATAAATATATAAGATTTTGTTTTAGTTTTTATACAGTATTACTTTACTATTAGTTAGTTGGTTAAGTTAAATAGTTAATGCACTTTTTTTCGGTGAAATAGCATAAAATAATATAAAAATAATATTAAATGAAGTTACTTACATTAGGGGAAATTAAAAGTTTAACACACAAAAGTACTTCATTTAATTTTATGCTAATTTAGTGAAAAAAAAGTTTAACAGAGATTGTCAGTGTCACACAGACAGCTCCCTCCCTGCATGAGAGGCTGGCTGGCTTCACAGACAGGGGGGGGGAGCTCAGCTGCCTGACCCTCACTCCTCCCCTCCCCCCATGTCCCTGCCACTGAACTGAATAGCGTACTGTCTGTCACTGTGAGGGTGAGGGCCGAGACAGCTCCCTCCCTGCCTGCATTACGTAGTGAGAGGCTGGCTGGCTTCACAGACAGGGGGGGGGGGAGCTCAGCTGCCTGACCCTCACTCCTCCCCTCCCCCCATGTCCCTGCCACTGAACTGAATAGCGTACTGTCACTGTGAGGGTGAGGGCTGAGACAGCTCCCTCCCTGCCTGCATTACATAGTGAGAGGCTGGCTGGCTTCACAGACAGGGGGGGGGGGAGCTCAGCTGCCTGACCCTCACTCCTCCCCTCCCCCCATGTCCCTGCCACTGAACTGAATAGTGTACTGTCACTGTGAGGGTGAGGGCTGAGACAGCTCCCTCCCTGCATTACGTAGTGAGAGGCTGGCTGGCTTCACAGACAGGGGGGGGGGGAGCTGAGCTGCCTGACCCTCACTCCTCCCCTCCCCCCATGTCCCTGCCACTGAACTGAATAGCGTACTGTCACTGTGAGGGTGAGGGCTGAGACAGCTCCCTCCCTGCCTGCATTACATAGTGAGAGGCTGGCTGGCTTCACAGACAGGGGGGGGGGAGCTCAGCTGCCTGACCCTCACTCCTCCCCTCCCCCCATGTCCCTGCCACTGAACTGAATAGTGTACTGTCACTGTGAGGGTGAGGGCTGAGACAGCTCCCTCCCTGCCTGCATTACGTAGTGAGAGGCTGGCTGGCTTCACAGACAGGGGGGGGGGGGAGCTCAGCTGCCTGACCCTCACTCCTCCCCTCCCCCCATGTCCCTGCCACTGAACTGAATAGCGTACTGTCACTGTGAGGGTGAGGGCTGAGACAGCTCCCTCCCTGCCTGCATTACGTAGTGAGAGGCTGGCTGGCTTCACAGACAGGGGGGGGGGGAGCTCAGCTGCCTGACCCTCACTCCTCCCCTCCCCCCATGTCCCTGCCACTGAACTGAATAGTGTACTGTCACTGTGAGGGTGAGGGCTGAGACAGCTCCCTCCCTGCCTGCATTACGTAGTGAGAGGCTGGCTGGCTTCACAGACAGGGGGGGGGGAGCTCAGCTGCCTGACCCTCACTCCTCCCCTCCCCCCATGTCCCTGCCACTGAACTGAATAGCGTACTGTCACTGTGAGGGTGAGGGCTGAGACAGCTCCCTCCCTGCCTGCATTACGTAGTGAGAGGCTGGCTGGCTTCACAGACAGGGGGGGGGGAGCTCAGCTGCCTGACCCTCACTCCTCCCCTCCCCCCATGTCCCTGCCACTGAACTGAATAGTGTACTGTCACTGTGAGGGTGAGGGCTGAGACAGCTCCCTCCCTGCCTGCATTACGTAGTGAGAGGCTGGCTGGCTTCACAGACAGGGGGGGGGGGAGCTCAGCTGCCTGACCCTCACTCCTCCCCTCCCCCCATGTCCCTGCCACTGAACTGAATAGCGTACTGTCACTGTGAGGGTGAGGGCTGAGACAGCTCCCTCCCTGCCTGCATTACGTAGTGAGAGGCTGGCTGGCTTCACAGACAGGGGGGGGGGAGCTCAGCTGCCTGACCCTCACTCCTCCCCTCCCCCCATGTCCCTGCCACTGAACTGAATAGTGTACTGTCACTGTGAGGGTGAGGGCTGAGACAGCTCCCTCCCTGCCTGCATTACGTAGTGAGAGGCTGGCTGGCTTCACAGACAGGGGGGTGGGAGCTCAGCTGCCTGACCCTCACTCCTCCCCTCCCCCCATGTCCCTGCCACTGAACTGAATAGTGTACTGTCACTGTGAGGGTGAGGGCTGAGACAGCTCCCTCCCTGCCTGCATTACGTAGTGAGAGGCTGGCTGGCTTCACAGACAGGGGGGGGGGAGCTCAGCTGCCTGACCCTCACTCCTCCCCTCCCCCCATGTCCCTGCCACTGAACTGAATAGTGTACTGTCACTGTGAGGGTGAGGGCTGAGGGCTGGCTTCACAGACAGGGGGGAGCTGCCTAGCCCCTCCCTGCATTAGTGTGTGAGCTTCTGAACAAACAGCTGTCCTATAGCACATACTTTTTTTCATCTTCTTTTTTATTTTCTCATGGTAGGATGGAACGTGAAAGGGAGTCCGGTGAGGACAGGGGGAGGGAGTCTGACTCCTCCCCACCATCCTCCTCCAAGGTGGCAGCAAGGTCCAGGAAGCCCCGCTTTACCCAGGGTGACGTGGACCTCCTGGCCCGGCTCATGCTCCTGGATGAGAGGAACCTGTACACCCCCTCAGGCAGCAGGCCTAACCTGCAAAGGGAGACTGCTGCCTGGGCCTCTCTCCAGGAGGAGTTTTGCCGGCGGGCCTCCTACCCTCGTGAGGTGGAAGACCTCAAAAAGAAAGGTGAGAAATAATAATGTTGATCATATTATTCAATTATAAATTATGTATATTATTTTGTCATTGAAAATTAAATAGAGTATGATAGTAATACTAGCTACAGTAGCAGCTACTAGTAGCATACAGTGAGTTATATAATTATAATGTAATAATTAACTACTATAAGTAATAAAAGTTATAATGTTAAGTAAATATATTTTAAAAAAACAGAAATACTAGTAGCTAGCTACTAGCTAGCTAGCTACTAGTGTACCACCCTTACCCTATACTATACTAGTATTAATACTTAATAACTAGACTACAAAGGAAATAAAATTATCTGTGGTATATTATTGATATTTATATTTATCTTTTTGAAATGGTGGTATTTGGGATTTTTTTGAAAGCCACATTGAAATATAAATAAAATAGTATTTATGTATAACTAACTTTTGTATGTTGCATAAAAAATAATCTAGTAGGTCAAGGCAAAACATGGGCATGTTGTAAAAATTAATCAATGTTATTCTTTTTCCTGTATATTCCTCTAATTTTCAGGTCGCCATCTGCGATTGCACGAGGGTAGGTGGCTCGAGGAGGTCCGCCGAACCTTGCCCCGTTCCGTGCCTGGTAAGTTGTTTTCAGAATACTACACAAGAACAACACACATTACACAACTATTCAATTAATTGTAATGGAATTTGTGTTAAAAATGTTTCTTTACTATAACAGTGAATGAATCATTGTGTCTGATCTCATTCTTGTTTTTAAAATTCTAACTGTTGTTCTCTGAATTTTGATTTGTCTTGTACAGAACAACACCCAGGTAGGGACGAGGCGGGGCTTCCTGGGCCTAGTGGGAGGCAGAGCTGTCACCAGAGGAGGACGGAGGCAGCAACAACAAGTGGTCTAGGTAGGAAATAATATATCTTGGCACAGCCAGTACAGTAGTATATATTATCTGAGGCTGAAAAACAAAATCTTTTTTTTTTTATATCAGTCAGTTATAGTGGCTGGGGATTGGGAATGGGGGGATGTGTGTATTTATTTATTTGTATATATTAAATGACACTGAGTGGCTATGATAGTAAACTAAAGAATTGAAGGTGAAAAAAAAGAAGAGGTTTGTAGTGTATCTCCTACCATCATATTCTGTGTAACCTGAGATTGACTATTATTTCTCCTTCCAATCCTTCAAATTATGTATTCTCTCTAATCTATGTTGATAGATTTGATATCCCTCCACTCTCCCCCTCACTCCTTCTCCCCTGCAATGGACTCCTCATTTTTCTATAATCCTCAAGGTCAATAAACTAAATAAGGGGTAGATTATTTTATAAACTTGCTCACACGCATCCAGTAGTATTTGCTTTTTTATTTGTCATATCTGACTATGTAATGTATGTATAATGTATAGTTCTGTGTCTCATGTTGAATTATTATTTTTTTTAATTTCTTTACAGGCCAAGAAAAAGCTGCCAGGAGCCAGCGGCCCACCACTGCCACCAGCACCACCACCAGCACCACCACCAGCACCACCACCAGCGCCAGCGCCAGTGCCAGCACCAGCACCAGCACTGCCGTACTTCCTCCAGGATCTCCTCCAACCTGTAAGTGCTGCTGTGCACAATATTCAAAGTTGGAGGAGATCCTGCAGGAAGTACGGCAGTTCAAGGCGAAATATGATGCCGACTTCATGATGTTGCAGCAGAGGGTCGGAGAGGTGCAGGCCAGTGTCTGCAATGTGGAGAGGAGGTTGTTAGCCCTGGAGGAGGCCCCTCAGGAGCAGAGGGAAATGGCTTCTCCTCCTCATGAGATGCCTCATGAGGAGGAGGTGCCAGTTCCCTCTGCTTCAGAGCAGGTTTCTCCAGTGGCGACACCCTCCTCTCCACATGAGCCTGACCCTGCTGCAACATCATGAAGTCAAGGCATCATATTTCGCCTTGACCTGGGCTGCTGGCCTGGGTTTTTTTTTTTGTTTTGTTTTGTTTTTTTAATGTGTGTACTGTGGTGGTGGAATATAAATATGTGAAATATAAATGTTAAAATAAATTTGTTTATATTGTAAATGTTTGCTTGTTCTTTTTTATATATTATTTTATTAGTCATTTAACTAATAATTATTATTCCAAAATAATATAGTATGGTACTACTAAATTACAAAGAGCAGACATGTACGGATGTATGTCTATTATAATCCAACACATTTCATTGTTTTAGTAGTAGTAACTAAGTTAGTCATACACTTCCATACAACATTCAGTCTGGCTGAATTAGCACAAGTTGTATACTTGTGAGCAGTAGCGCCAACGTCAAGGCTTCAACCGTGGCTACTGACCATTCACACATCTTTCAACCTGGCCAATACAATATTGTGCACTGTGTGCAGTGTGTGCAGCACTCAAGCTACTGCAATGACTCACACGTCAATGCCAAAAATTGCTCCATGACCAAGACAGCCATTTGAAGCAAAAAATGTAATGCTTGTGATACTAAAGTAGGAGTAAGGACTAGGAGAAAGCAGACTCATGAACAAAAAATCCTTCAGAAATGTACAACTTCTGGGTGCTCAGTTTTCTCTTTTTATTACACTCAAGGGTGTCTGTATATATTTGGTTAATCAATATATTGTTACAGTAGTGGATATAACAGACAGTAACAGTTTATATCCAACTAGTAGCTAGTAGTAGTAGCAGCTACTAGTTGGATATAAACTGGATATCCAAGTAGTAGCTAGTACTTGGATATCCAGTAGCTAGTAGCTAGCTACTACTAGTACAGCCACTAGCTACTTAGTTAGAGTATCAACCTCTCTGTGCACTGTAAGTGCAATTTAATATTGTATTGGCCTGAAATTCTTTCATACTTCATTCACACAATCATGCTGTCGGAGATGGACGCTGAGGCAGAAGAACCCAGCGAGGACTTGCCTGCCTCAGAGGTGGACATTGGGGGAAAGGAGCCTGGGAGTGAGAAGCCTGTGTTGGAGACGCAGCAGGACAGAGTGTTCATGTCTTGTGACTCCCAGACTGGCTTCTCCTGTGGGCCACAAGAGGCAGCAGCGGCAATGTTGTGGCCGCTGCTGCCTCTTGTGGCCGGGCGCCCCAGCAAGCGATGCGGGGAGCACAGCTGCATAGAGCCAAGCCTCTCTTCCACCCCTTGACCTTGGATCTCGGCCCTCGACAAGAGACTCACTCCTCCCAGTCACAGGGAAAGTTCGGATACCCAAGCTGTGGAAAGTTCGTTTTGATAAAAACCAATTGCTCGACTAAGTCTGGAGACAAACGTGCACGGTGTGGACTCACTATGTTCCCTGTCATTGAAAATACTCTTTCACTTTGCACACTTGTTGGCGGGCAGGAAAGAAAGTGCTGTGCTAGTATTGCAAGATCAGGCCACATTGAAGCTTTCTGTGCCCAATATCTCAAGGGATCTGAGTCCATGCTCTGAATTGGCTCAGACAGAAAACTCTTAACATGCAGTTCTGAAACATTCTCCTGCAGGTAGGACTCAGTAGTAACTCTTCTGCCAACAGCTGATGCGATTGCTTGTGACATGGCAGGCAGTTCATTAAATGTGGAATGACTCATATTTTGATGTGTTATGGAAGGGGTAGGGGAGCAGCTGATCATACTAGTACTTGAGCAGGATGGAGTTGGAGACTGAGAGGATGATACTAAATCTTTTTCATCGTTACCAGTGGAACAGACCCTGTTAGACATTATGTTTTCAACCATTGTAATCAACTTTTTTTTCCAATGTGTAAGAGCATTGTTCTTGAGAGCAATACTGCCTTTCACACGTGGGTCACACATCGTGGCTAACATATAGCAATCCCTTTGCATGAGAGGTTTCAATCTTTTTTCAACTTGCTCTTTTAAGCATTTAACAAGCATTAACACTTCCTTAGAGAAATCTGGATGATGCAGAAATTCCTCTAATACCTCCTCCAGATAGTTTATTACAGGGATGACACCACCCAAAGTGGCATTAGCTGAACTCAATGCATCAGTATATACTTTGAAAGGCTTGAGGACATGCACCATGTGTGCAATGTTTGTCCAGTCCTGACATCCAAGAGGATTTTCCAATCCAATTTCAGTTGCCATTGCCAAATCATGAAGAGGTGTCTGCTGTTCAGACAACCTCTCCAACATAAGATAGGTGGAATTCCATCTGGTAGGCACATCCTGAAGAAGGTTGTGCAAAGGTGCGCCAACTGCTATTTGCCTCTTTCTGAGTTGCTTCCCACTTTTTACACTACGATTGAAATGCCCAGCTATTTTGCGACACTTTTCAATCAACCGCTTCAGGAGTTGACTACTACAACTAGTAGTACCACCTTCCTTGCCACTAAGCCCCAAAGCATCCCTCACTATCAGATGCAGGGTATGTGCAAAGCATCGGATGCCGTTGAATCTACCATCAGCCAGAGCCTTAATAATATTGGAACCATTGTCAGTAATGAAAAATCCATTTAAGCATTCCATATCACTGCTTCTAAGGAGCCCATTCCATTTTTCCATCATCCCCTGAATTGCGTGTAAGATATTTTCGGAAGTATGTCTCTTGTCTAGCACTTGAGCATGCAGTAAAGCCCAATGGTATCCTGGCGAAACCTTTTTGGAGCTGCTGCCACTGCCAATGCTGCTAGTGCTTACAGGTATTAATGCCTCATCCAGCTGCCACCAATGTGCTGTTAGAGATAAATATGCATGCATTGCATTCATACTAGTCCAAACATCAGTGGTGAGATGGATGCTCCTCCCCTTTGCCTTTGCCATCATAATCTGCATTTCAGCACGACATTTTCTGTATAGGGAAGGAAGCACCTGACGGCTAAATGTACTTCTTGAAGGAAGTTTGTAGTAAGGGGCGAAATAATGGAGCATCCGCTTAAATCCCTCATTTTCTACAATCTGCAGCGGCTGATCATCCAAAGCAATCATTAGAGCAATATGTCGTGTACCCACTTTAGACATTGCCTGCTTCCTGCTCTGTGACATTGCAGAAGAACACCACCCCATCTGCTCCATGGTAGCTTGCCGCTGCTGCTGGGGATGAGGAAGAGGAGACTGCTGCTTCTGCAGATGCACACAATCTGTATCTTCTTTATCTTTAGTACTACTACTTTCCTTCTGTGGCTGCTTCCCTGTTGCTTTACTTGAAGCCTGGGCAAGCACAGTGGGACCAGCTTCTTCTGCAAGCAACAGTGCTCTATGTTCTCTTTCAAGGTGATATTTCATGTTGCTGTTAGTAAGATGTCCAATAATTCTTCCACGGCTCACCATCTTTTTACAATGGATACATTGTCCAAATCTCTGGTCAGCCACAACATGATAATGATTCCAAATCTTTGATGTCCTTGTACTGTTCCTTACTCTAGGCTGGATACTTGTCATTTTCATACTAGTAGTAGAAATAGTAGTAGTAGTAGTAGTCACACGTGGATGTTCAAATGGTGTAGGGGACAGGGTACCAGCAATACTGCTGGCACTGGCAGTAGTTGTTTGTTTTGCAATCTGACTAACATTGTCATTGCTTCTGTTCTCCTCCTCCTCCTTCTCCTCAGAATGTTTACTAGCCAAAAACTCCTGATCATCATCCTCCTCCTCCTCAATATCTGATTCATCATCATCATCCAATACTTTCTGTAGCACCATTCTTTCATCTAATCTTTTCACCTTTCCCTCAAATTTTGCTCGTTCCTTCCCTTGCAACAAGTTTCCTTGCACTTCTACATCCTCTTTCTTCTCAAAAAATCGCAGTTTTTTCCTAGGGACTGGCAGACAGCTCTTTCCAGTAGCACTATCACTAGCAACATGTTTTTTTCCAGAGGGTACTGGTAGGGGCATTATGATTCTGTGGTCAAAGAAATATATAATAAATATAGTACATTAAACAAGTTAATAAATTAGTTTGGTATTCATTTTTAAAACTTTATTGAGCTAATAGCATTAGCTAGCTAGCTATTGCTAAGGCTACCCCCAGACCACAGGACAAAGAAGGATATAGTGATTATTTATTAGTCAGTGAGTGACACTGACAATTGATAATTTGATATAGTATACTTACTAATATATTATATTGCAATTTATACCATGCATTGGCCAGAGCATCAAACTGCAGCAGACTGAGACTGAAACTAGGCTGCAATACTTCAGTTCACTCATTACACTAGCCTCCTGGCAGGACTGGCTAGTGGCTAGGCTTTTCTGCATTGAGGTTAGAGAAGTCCTATTCCTATTTTTTCATATCCTTTTCAGGCCTATTCTGTTCTTTGAACTAAAATAACTTCTCCCTCCCACTTCAAGTCTTACCCACAGATCTCACACACAGGAGCAGAAGCCTCAAGCCAAGCACAAGATACATAATATAGGATATTGGACAGACTATTGGCCAATTATAGGTTTAGTAGTAGAATTGATTTGATAGTAGTGACTCACTGGCTTTAATAGCTAGCCAATATAGCCAGTGACACTAGGCTAATAGCCAAGCTAGCTATTAGCCTAGTGTCACTGGCTAGGGCTAGCTAGCTATAAACACTATTAGTGATAAATCTGGTAGATTACACATACATCTATATAATATTGATAAATATAATATTATATAATTTTATATATTTATAAATCTATTAAAACTCTACTGCTGCAATGTTCAGAAAGCAATCAACGCACCTACCTTAGTACCTTCACCTTGTCCTTTATAAGCAAGCCCTGCTGCTGGACTGGAGTGCTGGTGCCTGCCTATGCCTAGGCTAGGAATGCTGCGAACGAAGAGCTCACTCAAGAAACAGAAAAAGAGAGTAGAGCTCAGCTCAGCTCACTGGTTGTGGCTATTGGCTATTTTGGCTAGTGGCTTGGCTGCTACCAGTAGCTAGCTATATGCTACTGTGGCTAGTGGCAATGGCTACTGGCTGGCTGCTAGTATCATAGGCTGATACTAGTATCAGCTAGCTAAGCCAGCTAGCAGCTAGTACCCCTTAATAACAATAAAGGCTGTATAATATTAACTAACTATCAAATCAACAGCTGCAGCTAGCTATAAACTGATTGACTGATGTTTTCTCCTCAAACCCACAAAACAAAAGCAACACATAAGCAGAGCACCCCTTATTATATAGCTATTATTGCTACCTATTGACTAAAAGTAGGAGGGAAAATAAACCTATTAATTTAAGTGGCCAATTCAAAAATGATGCAAATGAATATTATGCATAATATATCAAACAAATTCTAGTCACATGATTGATGACATAATCACAATATCCACAGACACACTACTACAGTAGGATTAGAACTTCAAGCTAATAGCTCTATCCCCCATTCCCATTCCCCATCCCCCATATAAAACAATCTGTAAAAAACAGCACCTTGGCTGTTGGTAACCTTGGTAATGAATAAAAAAACAAGAAGACACCCAATAGGAATACATATTCAACCTTCAATTTTAAAAAAAGTGTCAATTTAGTATCAATTTACGTTAGTGCGCACTAACATATATCACTGCGCACTGCCATGTACCTAGTGCGCACTAATAATCCGTTAGTGCGCAGTACGGTGAGGCGCCATGTACTGCGCACTACGTCCAGCGACTGCGCGCTAGCGGATAGTCCATGCGCACTAACATCCGTTAGTGCGCAGTAATAAAAAACCGACTTTAACCCGAAAATTCGTGGAATTTTGATTCTTTTTCCCAACTTCCCCAACAATGACGAATTAGACAATGTCGTTAGCATTGGCTAAATCGTGAAAAACGAAGGCACATCTCTACCTTTTAGCATTAATGCAGGATATGACTAAAAAACATTTATGTGATTTAAAAGTCTGATAAAGTAGCCAGGCTTTTATTTGCTTCCTGAAATGAGAATAGTTATAACCCTAACATCAACGAGCAAGGGGTAGCTGCATGTATCGGACAACAGCCTCATTAGTTTCAGTAACTATTTGAATGATTACAAAACTTGGCATTAAGATGTGGGAAGGGACCTGAGTGTTAGAAAAAGTATGAATCAGTGCTCCTGCTAACCTGTGCAGGGCCTCTGAGCATCTTCTGTCTGGCATGTCTCCGGCATGTCTCCTTTGACCTCATGGTTTGAACTGTTGCGGGTTTGAAGATCCCATAGGACTCTGAGACCTTACGCAGTTCAAACTACAAGATGATTGGAGTGGCACCAGGTGGTTAGAAGGTGATCAGATCCCCCTGTGTATATGAGTGGGAACATTGTATAAGTCTTGGAAGAATCAATGAGGAATAACTTTCCAGAGGAAATAAGGACAGGACTGTAATAGAATTTAAACATGCTTGGAACAGATGCAGAGGGCAGAGGTAGGAATAGAGGTAAGAAGTTGGATAAAAGACATGGGAGAGTTGGTGTTGGATTGAGTATGGGAATTTATACTTATCTACTCAAAGTGATAATGAACCAGAGAGAAAGCCATCTGGACAGACTGGATTGGTCAGTTGGTCTTTATCTATAATTATTTACTATTTTACTTCCAAGTCTGTTGATTGCATGCTGGAAAATCAGAACAAAGGATCATCAGAATCCTTTCAGAAAATATGTTAGGAAACTTTATTTTAGTCTAGTCAAATACTCCAAATTCTCATTGTGGAGCCGATGAGCACAACAAAAAATATAATCAGTTTTTAAAAAAGGAATAATTATGGGTTGCTATAGCAATTATACTAAGTCATGTGAATCTATACTATTGCTTCCTCTGTTTCTATGTATTTGTATAACACCTTCAGTTGTTCTTAAAGCACAGAAACTGTTAATAGGATTTCATCCAATGGCAGGCAACCAAAGCACCTTATTCCAGAGATTAATGCAGCTTTTAATATCTCAATATGAAATAGAACACTGGTGAACTATCCACAGAATTCCCCCGGGGTATGAACGACAATATTGAATGGATGTCATTAATTTAAAGCACCGGTTTTGGACTCTCATTGGTCACACGCAATCTAATCCCTGATTGGTCAGTGCACGAGTCATGTGTATGCTTTAAAAATTAAGTTTCAAAATGGCAAATCCTTGCTGAAATGCTGTAGCCACACCGTAGTAGCAAGAAAAAACTCCAACTAAGACATGTATGTATTCCTAAAGCACAATGTATTTCTATCATTTATTTTTTAATATTTACACATTAATTGTTCTCCCTTTTAGTAAAACGAACAGCCCCTGACGAAGATCTCAAAACACATGTTGTGTCGGGCATCGTAGAACTGATGAATCAAATGCTCTTGTGCTACTTCAAAGGATAAGTGTCTTTTAAAGTTCATTATGGGGTTGGAATAACAAAATGTTTCAAAAAAAGTGGCATACAATATTACCAAGTGTTAAAACCCCCTGATTAAACACGTGTAGCAGGCATTTTTGTTACACTTTGCAACAAAAAATTGCATTATCATAAGTGAACAATTTATAAAAACGCTCCCGCGTCTGTGCCGTTAGCTCATTTATGAGGGTTAACACTTGTATTATACAAAAAAAGTAGCATTCACGCTTACATGTGTTTCACCATTTTGCTTTTAATATATCAGCACTTTTATACCATGGCATAGCAAATCAATTTGTGCATCATTGCATCAGAAAGAAATATCGTCTTTACTGTAAGCAGACACTGACAAAATACCTTTCCTTCAGGTCAACAACTTCAACAGGGTTTGCCTCTGCTTGAATTAACAGCAACTAATTAGCAGATCCCTGGCTACAGTAGCACCAGCTGCAAGCATGAATAACAACCCATGCTGGAACTGCCTCGGTTACAGCTGGTGTGTGCCACCTGCAACTCAGGAACCCTTTAAGTGACTTCAACTGCTAGAAAATACTACATACACTACATTACTACATTACATGACATGGATGTTAGCACAGGCCCGACTGGCCAGCAAGGGGTGTATTATCTGTTCTACTCACAGAGTTCCACCATTACTGTTTAAACCCTGCAGGCTATGATAACATCTGCTGTTGCTCCAACTGCTTTGACCGCACCTTTCCGTACTGCCACCATTCCAGCTGCTTCCCCTGCCCCTGCTGTTAAACACACTCCCAGGAAGCCAAAATAAAATAGCCAAGAGAGCAGCTCACTTTGTTATTCCAACTCTTCCTCCTGCAAACATCAGCCAGTTTCACCTCGTGATATTTGGTGCAAGAGGAGAGTGTAAATGACTCATATTTGCCACATTCCCTGCAGTGCCTTCATGCTCATTTGATAGTATATACTCTCTTGCAGTATTCTTTTTGACTAATGATACTATAGTGATGTGAATAAAAGAGAGTGCAAGCTAGATTCCACATTAGGTCTCTCAAAGATTAAGAAAACAAAAAAATGGGAGAAATCTTTCAGTATATTTGTTTCTGTCTACTTTAGAATTCTCAGAAGCTTCAATAAAGCATCATGATGTTTGTCAGAGCATGAATGGTGCATGGTTTGTTTTTTTTGGCTCAGCAATTCCCTTCTGCTATTTGTGAGTCCAGCTCTATTGGAACCATCCTTCTTTAGGGCACAGTGCTATGAACCTTCATTCACATCTACCTGGGGTCATGTCGCTTATTTTATTGATCCCTCCCACTTCACTTAATTCAGTCATTGAAATAAAAATCCATAGTTGGAGACCACACAACAGGGCTTTCTCCAGAGTCCTGTAAGTGAGGATCCTAAGTCCAGCCACTAGGTGTCATCTTAAAAAGCACAAAGGAAAGATCTATGAAAGCCATTAGGAATAACAAAAAGATAGATGCCTATAGTCTTTTTCAATTCCTTTATTGAAGTGGAGACATAAAAGATAGCCCGACTCTGGCCGAGTTTCGCCGCTTAAAATGGCTGCCTCAGGGGCTTATGCGAACAGTCATGAGTTCCCAATTTAGTTCAGATAGAGTAAACGTATATGAATTATATTAGCATCTGTATAATACGCAACAGTATTCAATTTTGTATCGCATTCAGGAAACAGTTCTCCACTTGAATTATCAAACATTCATTGTTTGATAATTCAAGTATACGTTTACTCTATTTGAACTAAATTGGGAACTCATGACTGTTCGCATAAGCCCCTGAGGCAGCCGTTTTAAGCGGCGAAACTCGGCCAGAGTCGGGCTATCTTTTATGTCTCCACTTCAATAAAGGAATTGAAAAACACTATAGGCATCTATTTTTTTGTTATTCCTACTAGGTGTCATCTTTACACGATGACTGGGACTCCAGTCCCCCATGGGGGTGGTAATGCTACCTCCACAGCATTCCAAGCATTGACCAGCCCAAAGAACTGAAGACATTACCTGGGAATTGAATCCCAGTCATCCACAGGGCAGTATGCAGTACAGCCACTGAGCCATCATGCTGGCCAGAAATGATTGGTTTAGATATGTTACTGTCTCCACAGTCAAGATTTAGAACAGTACAAAAAAAAGATTCAGAACAGCATTTTGGAACTGGTTAACTGAATAAAAATTAAATGGAACGACACTACCAAAATGAACCTAAGATACAACCCAATGTTTAAAATGAACAATTCATGCAATGTATATATTTTGCTTGCATTTGTAACCCAATCTTTGGGTGATGACCTAACACCGATGGAGCCATAAAAGAATTTACATGTATAGCTCGGGGGGCTGGCTCCACTTCCACTATCCCTCTCACGAGTCTCTTCTCCCAGAGCCCAGGTTCTTTACTGGCGGAGGGGAGGTGATTTCTCCTCAAAGGCCCTGATGGCAGGGGTGACGCTGTTTCTTTTACCTGTGGAGATATACCTTCTTTTACCACTTAAATGGATGTGAATGCCAACAAACCACAGCGGAGACTCTAAAGGAGAGTCCAAAAATAAACTTTACTGACCGGGTTCGTTGAAAAATCAATGGTACGGTTCACATAAGTTCTCAGTTCCCAGATGGCATTTACAATCTGTACAAGTGTCTCTTTCTTTACCAGAGCAAGGGAATGCACTCACCCTCCAGGGCTTAAACAAGTAAGGCTTCCAAATGATCAGGGGTATCCTTGCTTGGGCTGGAACCCCTCAAACTGGCAAGAAAAATGTTTAAACAGTCTTCGCATTAAGTCCCAAATTTCTTTTCCCCAGAGTGAAGACTCCAAGTAGGGGTCCTCAGACTGCTCAAAGTTGATCGTACTCACAGTTATCCAGATGTCCCATCTTTCTCTCTGTTTCTTGAATCCTTGATGGAGAAGGATCTAGTTAGGAACATGCAGATCTTAGATTTGATTTTATTTATTTATCTGATTTTTATATTCTGCTTTTTTGGCACTTCAAAGTGGATTACGTTCAGGTACTGCAGGTAGTTTTCCTATGTTCCTCTTCCATGTTAGGAAGGGGGCAGCAAAACTCTTCCTCCCTATTCTTTCAAGCACAAATCTTGATTCCCCAAACATCAGAAGGTCCTTGCAGCGGGTCACCACCATATCTCTGTCCTCCAGAAGGCTGCAAATGGGCAGGTCTTCCCTATCCTGGACCCCGCAGGGAGACGTATCCTCGTGATCTCTCTCTCCAGGCAACACCCAGGGGTCTTGCAGGCTTCTTACAAAGGAAAATTTAGCGAAAGCCCAAAACAACCCAGGATACAAACCCTACCAGCCAGTGAGTGGACTGGAAGAGCAGATCTGCAACCTCCTTCAGGAATACCAGGCTGGAGTGCCTGTGCCCCACATGTAGGCCCAAAAATATTTTTTTAAAAAATGGCAACGCTTCAACACCTCCTCTAACTTCCAAACTTAGACTGCACTGCCCCAAGCTCTCAGGGAGAGAGCTGCTTTTATTACCTCACAAGGGAACATCCAACCCAGCACCCTGAAAGGGAGGGGGCTGTAAATGAATGGTAAATCCCCTAATTACTAGCCTGCACTGTTCCTAGCTAAAGAAGTTAAAACTAGGACCTTAATGGTATTGAACTCCAGGGAGCCATTACACATTTATTCATTTCCCTATCAGGAAACTGCCCAGAATGACTTATAAAATACAGATTCAAAATATCAAATACATCATATTAATTGACAGTACACACCAGCAAAACTCATCTTATTAACACCAAATAAGTACAGACCTAACAAACATTTGACATGCAGCCCAATGTAATAAATCAAATCATAAGCACACACCCAACAGAGTTCACTGCCAATTAATCAGTTTGAGTGGCAAAGGCAGAGAGTATGGACTTTGGATGAGGAAGAGAGATGATGACTTGCCAAACGATAAGAATGAAATTAGCTAGTTCTCAAAGATTTAAATGACTCCAGCTGAGGCACTATATATTAACAGAAAAAAAAATCAAAACCTGTTCTTTGCAAGATGTACCATATATTTTTAAAACTTGTGATAATTTTCTAGCATCCTCTAACGTGGCTTTACAGTTGCTGGGGGGTAGAAATGTATGGAAAAAGGACATGGAGGCCTGTATGGAAGCTGCATATATTTTGGAGCAAGTCAAACAATATATTTTATTGCTCATAATGCAGTCTGGACACAATAACAATTTCCATACTCTGCGCTCTGGAAGACAATAAATGTTAGTTTTATTTATTTAATATTTGGATTTATTACCCATCTTTTTAATAAGAAATCCATCCAAAGCAGGATACAAGAACGAGAAGTAAAGTGGCCACTATACACTGGGAATTACTAGCAGTTTGACAAAGAATATGGTGCACAACATTGTTACTAGAGTTTAAACCTATATTAATGCCTACTGTAAATAAATACCTAACAATACAAGAAACTTAACTTGAACTAACCATACAAATATTACACATCAAATACTATGTTTGAGCAGCATTTTCAGGCACTCAACATGGTGCACTGGCAATTATCAGAGTTTTTCAATGCATGTTTCCAAAAGAGGAGAGGCTGGCATTAAAGGCCTGATGGAAAGCCCAGGCTTGTAAATAGTAGTCATTTATTTGGAAGAGCTCTTCTGGAAGGGAGTTCCATAAAGAAAGCTCTGCTCCCAAGAGGGATTGTCGTCAGGTAACTGTTCTTCTGATTTGTTTGTTACCTGCAATGTAATTGAGGCGCCATGCGAGGACCTTAGAGGTCTGGAGAGTGTGCATAGCTAATTACTCAACTAGTTAGGGTCCATCTCCTCTTAGAACTTTGATGGTCAGTGTCAGGGTTTTGAATTTGGATCTATAGGGGAAGGAGAGCCAATGTAGTTTGTGTAGGACTGGTGTGATATGGTTGTGAAGCTTGCATCCTTCTATCAGTCATGCAGCTGAGTTTTGAATGATCTGAAGCGTGTGGAAGGCCTTATCTGTGAGACCTTTGTATAGAGCATTACAATAATCTAGCCATGTAGTTGCCGTGGCATGGATCACTGTGATAAGGTTATTCTTAATGAGACGACAAAGTCTATGTAGGTTGTGTAGTTGGAAGAGGCAACTGTTTACTGTCACCTGGATTTGTGGGAACTTGGTTAGCTCGCGTCCAACAGCACTCCAAGGCTTTTTACCTGTGTTTTTAAAGGGATTTCATAGGATCCAAATGGTAATTTCAGATCAGGAACTTGTCTGTGCATATTTTGGATCCATAGAATCTTCTTATTTGGATTTAAATTGAGCTTCTTTTTTTAGTCCATTCTTGGCTGGCTTTAAAACATGTATTTAGATTTTTTTATAGCTGTGTGTGGGTTTGGTTCCATTGATAATACAAGCTGGACGTCATCTGCATAGATGTATGCCTTTACACCAAAAGTTCAGATGAGCTGTGTTAGTGGTTTTAGGTATATGTTGAGAAGGACTGTGGAACTCCACGCTCCAAGGACCAGGACTTTGATGAGTTGTGAGCAAAATAAACAGACCATTGCCTGTCAGATAGAAAGGAGTTGAACCAGAATAGGACCTTGCCACTTATTCTGGCCTCAGCTAGTCTTGATAGCATGATGTTATGATCTACGGTGTCAAATGCTTCTGCAACAGTGGCTCTGCCTCTATTCCTCTGTACCATCTCAGTTTTCCAGGTTATGGAAGATTTTACATTTTTTTAAGGTCTTCTCCTGGTTGGGTCCCACCCTTAATGGGGATGGGTTTAGCTGACCTATATAAAGGGTTGAGAAAATCTGTGAAGTTTAATTGGACTCACCCTCAAGGATACATCACCCTTTCCAAGAGGGAAGGCATTCCAGCTTGTTTGATTCTCTATACTCAGTTCTAACAGTTGAGACAGACATATTGGGAAAGAGGATGTTTTTCTTCAATCTATTTTTGGTGGCTCATGATTAAGAAAGAGCCAGACCTTTCCACCCTACACAGCTGAATCAGGCTCCCCAGGGAAAGTGATTCAACTCAAAGAATGAGGGCAAGAAGAAAGGCTATTATGAATAAAGATACTGCTCTTTTAGTTGTTATTCTGTTTCTTTTAATCATTTTTGCCATCTTGGCCTGGATCTTATTTTTCAAGCAGCAATAAACCGGTTTTATGTTGAACACCATCAAAAGATTCTGATAGTACTTTCCTAGGCCTCACTGATGTTGTCTACCATTCTGCCACAGTGAAAATTCAGTGAATTACTTGAAAAGACCATGAAAGAGGGAGGTTACTGCAGATTATTCCCATACTGTACTGAGTGCGGGAGCATATGCTTCCTCCCTGCTGGTGGAACCTCAACCACCCAGAAACTTATTAGCTCATATTGAAAAGGGAAGAAAAGAGAGAGAGGTTTACAGCTCTGGGAAAATAGCCCTTTATTCAATCTCACAAAGAAGAAGGGGTTACACTGTTTAGAAATTTAATAGTACTAGAACTGCCATCTGACTTCTATCAAAGTAGCTGAGGGGATCATTTAACAAGGTGACAAGGACCATCTCTGTTCTGTATCCTTTTCTGAAACCAGATTGGTAAAGTCTAACCAGTTTTTCTCTGTCAGGCAGGCATTTAGTTGAGTTTGTAATGTTTACTCTAGTACTTTTCCTAGAAATGAGATATTAGATACCAGGCAGTAAATTTATGGTTTCTCTGAATCTAGACTGGCTTTTTTTTTTTTTTTGCAAACATCAAACCACTTTTTTTTTATCCTTTGACAGGGAGAAGTTAATTTGCTTATGTCATTAACTTGAATTCATATGGGTTGAGAGAGCAGATCATTGGGTGTCGAGTGTCAAAGTTTCATCAAGTTCATCTTCATCAATTGGGGTGAACAATTCCCAGATGTCTAGTGTACTTGGGTGGACAACAAACTTAACTTTTTCTCTGAGTAGGGAGGTGTCCCGATAGTGTCAATCTAAGTTCTTGATTATGTTCCTAAAGAATTATGCAACATCATCTGATTATTAGATTAGACTGAGATATATGAGACTATTGAAGTAGCTGTAGCAGACCGTTTACTATTTCAAATAGTTTTTTGGTTGGGTATGAAGATTAATGTATTGTAAGAAGTATCTTTTTTTAGCCTTGGTTAAGGTCTTGTGATATATTTTCATTGCAGTTTACATTTAGTTCTATCTTCCTCATGGAGTGTTTTGCACCATTTCCTCTCCAGTCTACATCATTGTCATTTTAGAGCTCAGCATTCTTCGGAGTACCAGGATGAGCATTTGTGACAAGGGCATAAGAATTTTTATTGTGGGGAAATTTTGTCCAGGTCTCTTGATAGATTTCTATTCATACCTTTACCTGATCTATTACTGAAATAGGCTTTTCATTCCTTGGTGGGAATTTCAGTGCATTTAACAGGTTTTTGGGGCTCTGACATTCCTTGTGTCAAAGCATTTTTAAAGATCTCATTTTGCCTATCTGCTTAAGGTCATTAGGCAATTACAACTTAATTACTGAGTGGTCAGCCTATGAGAGCTGTGTTATTATAATGCCGTCCTTGCAATGTACTGGATTTTCCACACCCATGTGAAAGATAATATCCAGTATGTGTCCTCTCCCCTGTGTAAGCTCTTTAGCTCTCTGAAAAAATGACAAGAGGCGAGTGGCACCTTATAGACTAACCAATTTATTGAGGCATGAGCTTCTTATCATTTTTGTCATGAGCCTCTTGTCATTTTTGCTACACCAGGCTAACACAGCTATCCCTCTGAAGATCTTAACTGTCTGAGACCTAGTGTTGTCATAGTGGTGAGAAAATCAGCCATATGGGACAATGGGTTTTCTATATGTAGAATGAAGTTGCCCATAATCACTAGGCTGGAGAATCTTAGGGTTAGATTCGTGATTTGCTCTACTACTTCTTATGTAGATGATATGGTATTTTGAAAGGGTCAGTAGACCACCAGGGGTCCTAATGGGGTTTTTCCTCCTAGTTGAGCTAGTAGGCATACTGATTTCAATACTGAGGTACAGAGATTTTGCATAGCTGATTGGGTTTTGGAATAGGATTTCTACTCTCCCTCCATGTCTTCTTGACCTGGGTTGGAATAGGATGGAGAAAACTTGTGGATATATTTCATTCAATGAGATTCCTCAAGCTTCATCTAGCCAAGACTCAATTATACCTAGGATGACAAAATTTAGTTTGTTTAGGATGTCATGGATCTTTGAGAAATGTTTGTTGACTGGCATTTACTAGGCCTATATGTCTATATAAAATTCATCAACAACACCACAAAAGAGGGCTTTTATAAACTTCAGATCCTAAAACAATTAAGACCTCTCCTTCACTTCCATGACTACAGATCTGTCCTTCAAGTCATATTATTCTCAAAAATTGATTATTGCAATGCTCTCCTGCTTGGTCTCCCGGCCTCCTCCACTAAACCTCTTCAGATGCTGCAAAATACAGCAGCCAGGATCCTTACTAACACACGCAGGATGGACCACATCACTCCGATACTAAATATACTACATTGGCTACCCATACACTTCAGAATACTCTTCAAGACTCTGACCATCATTCACAAATCCATATATCATCAATCCTCTCTACAACTCACAATACCCCTCAAATTACACTCCTCATCAAGGCCAACCAGATTGGCATACAGAGGCTCCCTCCAGGTTCCGCCTAGCAACTCCACTAAACACAACTCCATCAAAAAACAAGCGCTATCCTCCGCTGGACCTCATCACTGGAACTCTCTCCCACCTGACATACGCCAGGAACATTGTCATCTCACATTCAGAAAAAAATTGAAAACTTGGCTCTTCGCCCAAGCGTTTCGCTGAAGAAACCCATGGTATCTGCAAGGACCTCCAGCTTCACTAAGGAGCTGCTATTCTAGTACCACCCGAGTATATTAACTTTTCAATTGAATCTCCACTATGTAAATATGTATTTTAAGTTTACCAGAGAAGCAACTGCGCCTTGCTTAGCGACTCTTCTACACATTTAGAATAGAAATTGTTAATCTATCCCTTTTTCTTCTAAAAGCCATGTTCGACGTCCCTGTTTTAATGTAACTTTCGCTTCCTATGTTAACTGGTTCCCCCCCTTGTTTATTGTAAACCGGTACGATAAGACTTTGTCTTGAGCATCGGTATATTAAAAGAACTTAAATAAAATAAATAATAAAAATATGATAGATGAAAGAGGTCTTCTATTGGGATGAAAGCTATTGTGGTATTGACTTGTAGTTTATGTACCTTTTTGTTCTTGCTTTTTGCCTTTTCTATGGTCTGGAGTAGTGGTTCTCAACTGGTGTGTCATTACACTTCCCAGTCCCCCACTAGCCCAGCTCTCCCCTTGCCCCAGCGAAATAGGAACTTATCTTCCACCCGGGCTTAAAATGCTGATAGCCCGGGCAGAATGTGGCAGGAGAGCTGGAGTCAGAATGGTCTCTTCTTCCCACCCCCTGCGGCCCAGAAGAGGAAGTGGTATGCAGCAGCCACGTGCGGGAAGAAGATACCATCTAGTGCGGGCAGCATTGACCCAAAGAAGAGAAGAGAGGCACAGCCTGAAGAATGAGCAGTGGGGCGTGGAGCACAAGAGGAGCATCAGCCCCTGTGGCCAATGGGACTCCTTTCTTGAGGCTGTGAGGGAGGTAAGTGGAGGAGGCTGTTGCTGCCACTAATTCGATGGGAAGAGAGAGAGAGAGAGAGAGAGTAAGTGAGTGATCGAGCATTTGTGTTTGAGATCCTGTGTGTGTGTGTGTGTGTGTGTGTCTGTGTAAGAGGCAGCATGTATGTGAGTGACTGAGAGCCTGTATGTGTGTGTGATTGAAAACTTGTTTGTGTGAAAGAGAGTATGTGTGTGTGATTGAGAGCCTGTGTGTGATTGAGATCTTTTGTGGGTGAGAGATAGCATGAATGTAAATGTATGATTGAGAATCTGTATGTGTGAGAGAGATCATGTATATGTATGATTAAGAGCCTGTGTGTATAAGAGAGAAAGTCTGTGTATAAGTGAGAGAAAGAGAGAGAGCATGTGTGTAAGTGTGTGAATGAGTCTGTGTGTGAGAGAGACAGCATGTATGTAAGTGTGTGATTGAAAGTCTGTGTGTGTGTATGTGTGAAAAGACAGCATGTGTAAACGTCTGATTAAGAGCCTATATAAGTGAGAGAAAAAGCATGTGTATATGTGTGTGATTGACAGCCTATGAAAGTGTATGTGTGTGAATGAGAGTCATCTATGTGTGTGAGAGAAAGAGACAGCATGACAGTGTGTGATTGAAAGCCTGAGTGTGTGTGTGTATGTGTGTATGTGTGAAAAGACAGCATGTGTAAACGTGTGATTAAGAGCCTATATAAGTGAGAGAGCAAAAGCATCTGTATATGTGTGTGATTGAGAGCCAGTGTGAGAGAGAGAACTTATGTGTGACAGAGAGAGGAGAAAGTTGCAAGGAAACCAGCCCTCCTCCTGCTAATTCAAAACAATCTCAGGGCACCTGGATATCAAATGTTCCCAGGTATGCAGAGCAAAGCATTTTTTTATTCTTATTATTTTCCATCATTGGGTCTTTGTGCCTACTGTTTTGAAATATTTTATTGGTATCTAGAAATGTTTGATATTAGTTTTTAATTATTGGCTAGTCTATTCATCAGCTGTTCTGAAATAATCGGTTCTTTTTATTATTATGGTTTTACTGCTGTTGACTTTATATTTCTTGATTTGTTTTATGAGGACTGATGATGTTTCTCTTTTTCCTTTGTTACACTGCATACAGAGACTCTGCCTTGTTATAGAGACTGGCTTGTTCAGTTTTTGTCTGCATGTTTCAATTTATGCTTTATGGTCTCTTGATTCTTTGTTAGGTGAGGGTCTGCACATGTGACTGAGGTGAGGTATTCTGCTGGCATGTAGTTTCTGTGTAGGGCTCCTCCTAATAGGAGGAGTATTGGAGTTTTAAGGCCTGGTGTAATATTTTCAGTTTTGCCTTGTAAGGTAGTTACTGTTTGAGTGCTGAAAATTGGTGCTGTTTTGGTATGAGATGTTTACTATTTAGGCAATTTCTGTTCAGAGAACTTATCTTTCCCTTGGCCATTCTTAACAATAAAAATAATACTGGGCCTTTATTTTTTATTTTCACAGTGAATTGTAATGAGCAGTGTCTGTCAGGTGTGTCATGATGGGAAAAAGGTTGAGAACCATTGGCCTAGAGTGGCCATATTTATTTCCCCTCTTATAATCGAGATCCTAGAGGTTGATTTATTATGTGAGATTGTGTTGGTGTAGGTGTAGGATTAAGGGCTTTAGAGGTTGATTGAGGTTGAAATCACAATAATTTGGGTGCAATTTAGATTGCAGAAAGATTTACAATATAGTCAGAACTCCTAGGGAGTTTCTCTGTGGGTGAGAATGGTAGCACAGAATGAAACATTTAAATAGTTTCACTGGTGGTGAGAGTGGAAACACAGTAGGGACATTAAAATGGTTTACTAATGGTAAGAATGGAAACACAGTTGGAACTTTTTAAATAGTTTCACTGATGATGAAAATGGAAACAGAGTTGGAACAATAATTGTTTCGTTATTGCTGAGAGTGGAAACTGTATTGGAGCAATTAGATGACTTTGCTCATGGTAAGAATGGAAAACACTATTGGGACATTTATATTCATTGCCATTTAAATTTATTTGATTCTTGGTTAAGAGTATTCTATAATAAAAGGGAATTGTAGTAGTTTATCTGAAGGAGAGTTGCAAGATGTCTATGGGGTTAGGCATGATGATTATGCACAAAGGGGCATGCCTTTGACATGGGCTTTTGGCACCAGTCCCACCTTTGGTGAGCCTTAAAGGGCCATCAGTCATCTGTGACACTGGGGGGGGGGGGGGCAGGGCAGGAGAGGTGCCCTCCTTTGCACAGTGTCTGCCTCCTGGCCCTGCTACAGAACAAGTGGTGGCAAGGGCAGGAGGAGAGGAACCTCTGGGGAGCATGGATTGGACTCTCTCTTCCTCCTCTTGCTGTTGCTGCACTCCTGCTTTCTTCACCCCTCAAAGAGCCATCTGTGATGCCAGGAGACAGGGTGGGGGAGGAGCGCCACTTCCCGTAGTGTCTGGCTCATGGTTCTACTGAAGAACCACAGGGCAGTGGAGGCAGGGAGAGGAGAGGCCCTGGGTGCATGGAGAGGGCTCTCTCTTCCTCCCCTTGCTTTTGCTGAACCACACTCCTGCTTTCTTTGCCCCTCAAAGGGGCATTTTCACAGATGTTATTTTTCTGTAACAATGTAAGGAAATTTTGAATGGTGACATGGGGACCAATTAAGGGCATATTGAATATACAATATGAGCTTTTACTTCAAATGATTATTATTTGGAAATCAATTGCAATTACAGAAGTTATTTCTGCCTGAAATAACAAATGGATAGATAATTTACTATCCTTGGCCTTAAAACTCTTCCGTAACAAATGGAAGGATGGTGCCTGCCTAGAAATACCTGCTTGGTGGAATTTAGCATTTGTCTGCTGTACAATTATGAAGCTGCTGCAGTGGAAAAATATAATTCACTTAGAAAATGTCATGAAATCTGGAAACCTGTAGATCATTATGCATCCCAAGTGCTGTAATTACAATCTATTTTGTTGCATCATCAGATGAAATGTTGTAAAATATAGTAGTAGCATCCTGCCAGACAAGTTAATGTTATGCTCACTAAATGGAACATATATATAAAAAAATGTGAAATCAATAAAAAAATATATATATATATGAACACAAAAAAAGAACAGTACAAGATTATAATTCTCTGCACTCCCACACACTGTCAGGCTAGTTGAGCAAAATATTTAAAGCATTTTATTTCTTAAAGAAATAATGCATAGGATAATACAGAGAACAGAACTGAAACCTATTTTTCCTGCCTCTGGATCCTACCAGCCACCTTCCTGGCCAGGATCAAAATGGACTGTCTCAGGATTGGGTTTAGGTAGTGTTGCGTAGTTTATAGGTCATGTTTCCGTCAGTCTGTGTCAGTCTACACTAACTAACTGCATTGGAACAGCAGAGGGAATCTGTCTCCTTGGAGAGGCAGGAACAAATAGATACAGAAGCTGTCATTTTTCAAGCAGATGCAGAAAAGCAGCAAGCCTGTACTTTTTTTGAGGGAGCTGGAAGTCTCCTCCTGTCCTTTGGTAGCGTGGCCACCGATGTGACCCCAGAAAACAGGAAATCTTGGTAAAAGCTGCACCAAACATCACTATGTTTAAAAGGCCAACCATCCTCTGCCACCTCTCTTTCCTGACAGTCCAGTCAGTGACAGTGACGGCAGCCTAGCAGCATGGGCTTATAGGAAGCACATACACACTGAGTTTCTGTGGCTGCCCCTTCTACTATTTGGGATTTGTTCCTTCTGTTTACCCTTTTTCTTTTCCCATCTAACCCAGGTATTGCTGCAATAGATCTCAGCCAGCAGCCCGTAACACAGCACTCTCAAGAACTCAGTTAGTATGTTCCCCAAGTGTAGCCAGTAGATGTCGCCCTTGTATAATGGCTGGGATTCCCCCACCCCAGAGCCTATACTTTCTTCATGGAAAGAAAACCAGCAGCCCATGCTCCATCACTCCCCAAAACATACCTAGCCTAGTCATTGCCATGACGATCCTCGGCCAGGAGTCATGTACCAGGGCGCCATCCGGAATCCCGCAGTCATGGAGTGCAGGGTCTGCCAGACCTGTCACGGGGTTCCTAACTCCAGAATTTAACAGAATAAAAACTGGAATTACATCACCAGATTAAGGTGCCAATATACAAATACCAGTCCTATAGCAGATAAAGAGAATTAAAATGAGTATCCTCCCAACTGCTCTTTCTTCTGGTGTCATTCTACTATCAAATTTGATCATAGAACTTGAAAGAGATTTTGAATCACCAAAATAAATTAATGGCTGTCTCGACCCTGTAGTCCTTCGCCCTTTTCTAGTGTGATGGTCAGTTTCCCTGGGCCTCCCCAGTTTTTTGCAGCAGGGCTGGAACTAGGGGAGAGCAAGGGGAGTGTCCACTCTAGATGTCAAGCCTAAGGGGGCGTATTTAGCAGGCTGCTCTTACCTATGGGTATAAGCACACAAGGCTCTGCCCTAATGAATCCACTGGCCTCCTGAATCTCCGGCAGCAGAGAACAGCTCCAGCCCCTCACGTCCCAAGCAGCATGCAAGATTATGGAGAGTAAGCCTGGATCAGACAGAGAAAAGTGCCAAGCAATAGAAAAAAGGACCCCTTCTCCCTAATCCGGCCCCTCCTCTTCTCTTACTCTCCCCTTCCTGTCTGTCTGCAGGGGCAGGAACAGGGAGGTGAGGGGGTGATGAAGAGGGTGTGTGAGCAGCTGGAGTGGACAGCAGAACAAAGAAGAATTCCGGTTTTGTCTGCATATTTTTATTTCTTATTTGTGATCCCTTATTCTGTATGAAGACCAAGGTGAAGTATTCTGCTAGCGTACAGGTTCTGTAGAAGTCCTACTTTTTCTGTTTAACCACAAAAAGGTATATTGGTATTTTAGGGTCAGGTGGAATATTGGCAGTGTTGCCTTTTTCATACAAGGTTGCTGTTGTTTGAATTCTGGGAGTTTGTGCAGTTTGGCATGGCAGCTTTGCTATACAGTTTTTGAGTGACTTTTTGCAAAGTGCCTGGTAATGGACAGACTTTGTGTCACTGTTACTGAAGTGACAACATCATTTGAATTTTTTCCTATGAAGACTAGTAAGGGTAAAAAATCCAGTTCAGCCCAGCCACCCATTACAGAGATGACCTTCACTCAGTGTGGTATTTATTTATTTATTAGAACATAAGAAATGCATTACTGGGTCAGACCAAGGGTCCATCAAGCCCAGCATCCTCTTTCCATCAGTGACCAATCCAAGTCACAAGTACCCAAACATTAACTAGATCTCAAGCTACTATTCCGTCTTGATTAATAGCAGTTTATGAATTATTCCTCTAGGAACTTATCCAAACCTTTTTTTAAACCCAGTCACATGAATCGCCATAACCACATCCTCTGGCAATGAATTCCAGAGCTTAACTCTGTCTGGAGTGAAAAGGAAATTTTTTCAATTTGTTTTAAATGAGCTACTTGCTAACTTCTTGGCATGCTCCCCAGTCCTCCTATTATCTGAGAAAGTAAATAACCAATTTACATTAACCTGTTCAAATCCTTTTGATATTGCGCCTTTTCCCAAAAATGGCCTTAAGGCTGATTACAATCAATTTAAATCAGGAATTGCAGCCAATATAAATTTACAAAGGTGATCAAGCTCATAGCAGAGTAAATAACCTCAGGTCTTTGCTCCGGTCCCGGGGAGTTAGATCAGGGGGAATAGGGGCCTCTTCAGGAAAGTTCTGACTGGAAAGCTATCCCTTAGCTTTCCCCCCCCCCCCCCCTGAAGGTAAGGTAGCGAGGTTCAAGTGATATGGGCAGCAGTACCTTGTTCCAGATTTTTAGTCACAACAACTGAAAGCAAGAAGTCTTTTGCAGGTAGTAGCCAGAAGGTTCTCCCATGGGTGTTTTGGAGGAGAGAAGTTGTGAGAATCTTTTAATTGATAAATTTAGGTATTTCTTGGGATTTATTTTTTTTTTGCTATCTCCAAAAATCACAGATTTCACATTCATCAGACACTGTGACATGATTTCTGTAACATATTTGTTTTGTATGTGTCACACAAACCAAAGTTTAATATTTAAAAGTATGATGTTCCATTATGTCATTTTACAGGATTACTCTTGGAAAGGTTGAGGTAGGGGACATGATGATTGCTGAGTTTAGTAATCAAAATCTCAGGGGGTGGCTACGGGCCTGAAAAGTAATTGAGGAGAGTGC